>NW_027466142.1:3362500-3645000 GCF_046127955.1 Nelusetta ayraudi
TGAAGAATGGGAGCGTCGCCGAGCTTGAGCACTTGCTTTCTATCGTGCAGACACAAAAAAAAAAAAAAAAAAACATAACGCGGGGCTGTCTCAAATCACGAGCGATCTGTGGGTGCGAGCAACATGAAGAGCACACCTGGCTCTTCAAGGGAAGCAGCCGTTTGAGATGTGACAGAATTCCCTGTCAGATAGAATCAGTGTAATTGAGGGATAATCCTACAGTCATCACTCAGAAAGGCGTGTCTGCGGGGGATCTCAACCTTTAGGTGCTTTGTAATATGTAAACATGGTAACCTTAACTAAAGACACTTCATTCATCACATGCAGCTAAAAAGCAAAATAAATATCATTCAGATTTTTTTTTTTAAAGTGGAAAATACTTCCAACATTCGGTTGTTATTCACAATTCTGAAGGTTTAAAGATAGACCTGGAGTTACTCAGCTGACAATCTCAGAGACAAACCAGACAGGTGTGTTGGCAGCCACTGCTGTTTTTTTTGTTTTTGTTTTGTTTTTTTTGGTAATGTGATTCTCATTTGTTACCATTCAAAGTTCCTGAGGGGAGTCATTGGTGCATTGTCTGCCTTCCTTGACCTGTCCTCTGGAACCTTAGCAATCTGCCTCATCCTCCCTGTTCTCCTCCTCTTCACCACTGCACCATCACTGCTCCACCTAGTTTCCCTCTCAATCCCAGCATGTGGATTGACGTCTTATTTTCTCGTCCGTTCAAACTGTCTGTCTGACAGACTGGCAGCAGCGGAAACCACGATTCAGAGTTTTTTTTTTCATACTGGTTCTGTCTAAAATCCTTTTTTGCACTATTCATCAGTTATGTCTTTACTGTCAGGTCTGGACTTAGAACTGAATCCACATGCACAACACAAAACAAACAGTCTTTATCCACCAAAGTAACTACCAAAAATGATTCATATGAGGAATAACACAAGATAATACAAAGACAATAACAAGATACTATGTTGAGGAAAAACAACATCAAATGTTCAGAACACAAAGTAACTCCAAAGATGAAATGTTGCCAGAAAAGCACCAAGTATCAAAGAAAATCTGGACGCGCCAAGAGAATCGCTGACTCTCTATCGTACAAACAGTATATATACACTGAAGGTAGTGTGGGACAGATGGGAACCATAATGGCAATGAAGATTAATCAGACCAGGTTGGGACAGACAAGGGAAGAGCAAGTCAACCGGCACACGAGGGATCAGGATTTCAAAATAAAACAGGAAGTCACAAGACAATAAACACAATTGAACTGACACACAATAACTTGACTACAAAGTTCAGGATAGGACATTTACATCGATGGTTGCTTCTTATATTTTAGTCATTAGTTGTTGTCTATATTGTTATGTGTCACAGAAAAGTAGAGAAACACAAAATAGAAAAATGACGATGTGGGAATTGCTTATATATTTGTTGAAGTGTCATCGTTTTTGCTTGGGAGTCATCTGACAGCTTGAGCATAATTTGATTGGCAGGTTTTCCCTTCACAACCTGTTATTGAAAATTGCAGGAATAAAAATCTTTTTCATTAATTTCGTTGACTAAATATTCAAAGTTAGATCAGAGAGGTATAGTCAATCATAATAAACCCACAATTTGCACCCAGAGAGATGGTTTTAGTCTGAATGTAAAATAAAGTCACGTGGTTAGAAGAGGGGGGCCAGCAATGCCCCCTGAGGCTGCAGCTCACTGGTGGCCATATTGTGTCAGGTTTGGTCTGGCAGCAGTAAATTGATAGTGAGATCTGCACCCATTTTTTTTTTTCTTGTCTGTGTGATATGTTTTTTCGCTGTGATTAAATGAACCTCTTTGTCTTCAGTTTCCATGAAGTTTATGTTGAGCAGGTTGCTTTTTGTGAAGAATGTTTTGACGTTGAAACATATTGTCAATGTACTTGTCAACATTAATTGGATGATCGCTTGCTCAACAAGTTACTACTTTGAATTCACTGAGTTATTTAATCAAACCAACACACCTACACTTTTCAAGTGGTGAAGTACAGTCATGACAAAGGGTTTACAAGAGCCCCTTGCATCTCTAAACAAATGAAACATGTTGTGGATTGGAAGAAAGATGCAAATGATTGAATGAAAGCATTATTATCTGCTGGTCAGTCTTATGAATTGGAAAAATATAGAATATATGCAAACAAAATCTAAATCTTTGTGAGTGCATGGATAATGATGATGCATGTCTGTGGTGGTTGGGGGAGAGTGGCTGTGTGTGAGCACTGATGCTCCTTAACTCCCATAACTCTGTAACCCTACTATGGCACTCTAAGTGGTGACCCTGCAACCTGGAACATTTCAATTTCGACTTCTGACAGCTTCTCAGAAATCATTTCAATGTTAAGTGAGCCCTCCAATCACACTGCTACGTGAAAATGTAATCAGCACACTATCACCGCACTAGCGAGAGGAGGTTCAATTGAGTCCGAGCAGCAGACGCTGGTGCTGGCCTCATTTACCCTGCCAGCAGGTGTTCTCTTTTGATATAATGGGTTTTACAAGAGTAATTAACACATTGCACTGCTGCCCGTGCTGGTCATCGCCTCAGCCCTGCTCCTGTCACCATGACTTCCTTTCTCTCCTTTTCTCTTAATTTATTTCTGTACCTTTTCTCTTTCTCTCCATTGTGAAACACAATGGACCTCGACCAAGTCAAACTGTGTGAAAGTAGGTGCAGAAGACAGATAGTGCACCGTGCGGACGACAGCTTAGCGCAAGGTGATGCTGATATGGTTTGGAGGTGGTACAAAAAAAAAGGCTGCACAGCGTGGAAGGACAGAGATGTGTTTAATAGTTTGCTGTGTTGGACAGTTAATGCGTTAAAACCCCCTCTCACGAAACCTGTAATTACCAGAGCTCTGTTAATCAAGAATGAAATGAAGGAGAAGCTGTGGACTAATTGGGGCCGACATGCTCTGTAATTAGAGCAATAGTCACACATTGGAATTTTATGAATGAATGAATTTGCCTTTTTTTCCCCAAGACTTTGTTACGTTAGTCAGAGCTACCAGCACAATTTGCATGCATGTACAGAAAGAATACAATATGTTACTGGTCATTTTTTTTGTGCAAACACCAGATTTTCTCTCCAGGCCTCGTGACTAGGCCAACACTAATTACCACTAGCCAAGAATGAAGGTGGGGGTGGAAGGGTAGACCAATTATTTCTCTCTCTCTCTCTCTCTCTCTCTCTCTCTCTCTCTCTCTCTCTCTCTCTCTCTCTGTTTTCTCCTAACATTTCTGATCCACGTGCTGCCAGTTACCAGGGTGAGGCTGTATATTTATACGTGGATTTTGAGAGTGTATTCATAATGCATCAAGATTCAACATTTGGCCTGTTTCTAAACTTGCAATGTCATTTTTAATTTGGGTTTTGGTTGGTTTTCTGATCGATTTTCTGAAAGATTAGACAAGTGATCTTTATGTTTTAAAAGTGGAGAAATAAAAAATAATAACTATCAGGTCAACAAACTGTCTTCCAACTTCTTCCAACCACTTGGTAAATGGTAAATAAATGTGTTGCCTACTAACAGAAATTGCAAAAGAAGAAGAGGGTTTCTTTTCACTGAGGTTTGATGCAGATGTGACCGTGTACTACTTGTACAAAGTTGACCTCATTATATTTGGTAGTGGTATATTTTGTATCTGTACGTCATGTGGAATTTCTCCTAAAGCTTGACCCAGACCCAAGCAAACGAGCTTTAGATTTAGCTGAAGAAACCCAACAACACAATGAAAATCAAAGATACATGGCAGTGCAATCAAATTGATTACCAAAGGTTGGATTTTTTTTTTTTAATGCATTGCCATTTACGACAAGTATAATGCGTATGATAAAAAATAATAATGTAGTGATAAAATAATTGTTCTATATGCCTAAAATGAGAAATGCAACTATTTAAAATCTTTAATGGGTGGTATTTGTTTACTTAAAATATGATGGCAATTAGAACTGTTGGCATGCTGTTATGAACATGTACAAACGTGTGTTGTGTGTGTTTTGAGGCTCTTTTTGCTGTTTGAAATGATTAGTATCAGGTTTTTTGGGGTTTGGGTTTTTATGTGAAACTGATGGTAAGTGTGAACTTGAGAGCATTTCAAGTCAGGGAGAAACACACGTTGGCTTACACTGAGGGCTGTATAGGGTGAAACTCAACTGCCTTATCGAAAGAACAGCAATCCCACTAACAAAGGTCTTTGCTTCATGTGTGATTGATTGACTCTAGTAAAACTCTAGTTTAAAGTGCAGAAAACTGGTTAAACAGCTTTATTCATCCATGTCCAAAAATAACACCATCATATGTATAATGTGCTCAATGTCAACCACAATCTGTATCAAAACGTGGGAACATTACGGTTTTATTAATCTTTAATTTTATCTCTTTTAAATTTCAGGTCTTTGGGAGGAAAATCGTTTTTAATTTGTGATTTTATCAATATACAAACGTTTATGTTTTTAACTCAAACTGCCTTTTGTTTCTGTGAGTGAAGTAAGATTGTGAAAGAAGGAAGGTGCAGGAGGATGTCTTCAATATGACTCTTGTGAAGTCATTGCTCTTCAGTCAAAATCCCCCCGTCAATCAATCTTTATTGTCATCTATAGACCGCAGAAATATGGTACAAAGTTCGTTGATGAGTTAAGCAAGCTGTTGTCTATTGTATGCATTGATTTTGACTGTGTGTGTTTCAGCGGGTGACTTTAACATTAATGTTGATTCACGTTGATTATCTCCAAGATGGATGTGCCAGAGAACTCTTTCTTTCTCTCTTTCTCAGCGTGTGACAGATTCAACACACAATGAGGGACATAAGTTAGATCTAATACTAAGATCAAGGTCTTGATATTTCTGAGGTTGTAGTGACTGCTCAGCTCTGCCACTCTGACTACTCTCTCTCTCTCTCTCTCTCTCTCTCCCTCTCTCTCTCTCTCTCTCTCTCTCCCTCTCTTTCTCTTGTCTTTTTTGTTTTGCGTTTCCTTTTCACCCCAACTGATCAAAGCAGATGAGCGCCCTCTGGAGTCCGGATCTGCCCTGGGTTTCTTCCTACAGTGGGGTTTTTGTCCTGGCCACTGTCGCACCTTGCTCTGTGCAAAGCGCTTCGAGATGCCTTTGGTTGTGATTTAGTGCTAGACAAATAAAAATGAATTGATTGATTGATTGATCTATAAAAGAGAGTCTTCACATCAATAGACATTATCAATAGAAACAGTAGTAATTAATAATGAGTAATAATAGTTAATTCTGTCATAGACAAACTAACCCCACTTCATTAGTCCCTCCTGAACTGCTGTCCAACAAGTCATGTGGTGATACATTTTGTCAAGGAAAATATCAAGAATGAGACAATCAGTGTGTAGCTCCAGAAAAGGCAGAATGACGATGTCACTTATATGCTGGATTTCTCTGGTAAACTTATTGCATTTTTTACCTATTAGATCATAAAACGTATAAAACCTTGAAAGACATTGTTTCACAGTTAAAATCCACAACATGCACACTTGATACTATGCCTGCAAAGAATCTATTCATTTATTCATTTATTCTTAATTGCATAGCTCCCAATATACTTCAAATGATTCTTCCAGTTAGGCCAGTTTCCACAAGCCTTAAAAACTGCAGAAACGCTAACTATGGACAATGTCAAACCAGCTGTTTTGGGGGGGAAAGGTTGTTTTTCAACAAATTAGTTTATTTATGATGCGTAACAACAACAACGACAACATCTGACCCAACAACGTCTTTAATGCATTTTAGTCTGGATCCTGACCTCAACATAAAACTGACGTGTGTACTCATTAAAGTGCTAAACGACATACACAGGAAAAATTATGCATCCAAAGCATCCATCTTAGTATTACTTGATCTCTGTGCTTTATTTGACACAATTGATCATAATGGTTTGTTTGACAGATTGGAAAAGTAGATGCTAAACTGTTTGAAATCTTACTTTCTAGGTATGAGCCATTTTGTCTCAGTTGATGAATTTGTACCTGAGCGAGGAAAGATCACAATTGGGGTTCCTCAAGGATCAATTCTCGGACCATTGCTATTTAACATTAACATTCTTCCCCTATCTCAGACGTGACTCTTGACAGCCATTTTTTGAAAACTACAGATCAAGCCATAAATCTCGGTGCAATTATCGACTCCAACCTGAATTTGAACAACCACTTAAAATCTATTACCACCTAAAAAGCTAGCTAGACTTGAGGATATCCTATCTCAGCAAGACATTAAAAACTTGCATTTATTTTCAATAGGGTACATTACTGTAATGGTCTCTTCACAGGTCTTAGCAAAAAAATCAGTCAACCATCTTTTTTAATTTACCAAAAAAAAAAAAAAAAATGGACTACAAATATTATCACAAGATTAAAGTTATAATGTTAGGAGACTAACAGTCATATTTCTTAACAAAAACAAAGTTGTTAGAGACAAAGAGAGGCTGCTAGGTTCAGGCTGCTGTTGTGTTTCGTTGAGTTGTGACAAGCTTTGTAATTCTATTTTTCTCACACAAAAAAAAACATATTCTCATAATTGTAATGTTAAAACTTTATTCACATAAAATTCTGACATTTTTTTTCTCACATTACGACATTATACTTGGATTTTTTATTTATTTATTTTTTTCCCCTCCTGGCCTTGGAGCTTTTTAATTTTGAATATGGTTTTGGGATAAATTCATGTTAGGCCCTGTTTGCACTTGGTCACTTGTAACTGTTTTGGGGGATTGGATCACGAGAACGCATTAACATGCGTCTCGAGCGTGCCATTTTTGATCGCATTACACCCCCCCCCCTCCGCCGAACCTATGCAAATGCAACATGCGTCATTTCCGTTTTTGACGACTGGGGGCAGTAAAGCGCAAAACCACGGCGAGTTTTACATGACAGCGAATAAGAATCAACTTCCTGTTTGCGGACTATATCAAGTCACTCGTTTTAACTCTACTGCAGCTCGTATGTATCCGAACGAGGAGTAGCGACTGTTGGGACAGAGTGGTGACGACTTTATTTTCGGATCAACGGTGGCTGGCAAATTTTCGGATGCAACGTCGCACATTTAATCACATATGTGGGAAACTGCGCCCGCTGCTCCGCTGACAAAATACGCTAATGCGGAATGAAATTTATTAGCGTCCTAATAAACGAGTCTAACAAAAATGATTTGTTTTCGCTTCTTGTTTGTAACTTTATAATGACGATGCCGGGAGGTGGGGCGCCGACCAAGTACGTGCACGGGAGAGGTGAGTGGAGTAGGCGGTCGTTAATGTGGACTGAGCTCGCATTCTGTTCGCACGTCCGTGACGAATGTGTTTTTATGCGATGCGGTAGTCGGGTGACAAAACGGATTTGGACTGTTTGCACTTGGTTACTTTGTGTGTTTTTTTGCCGATCGGAATACGAAAAACGCATGAAATGACCAAGTGCAAACAGGGCCTTAGACAAACGATAGCGTGTGCATAGATAATGAAACAGGAAGTGGCGGAGCGGTGCTATTTTGTAGTGGAAATGTAGCGGAGTGTAGCACATGTAGTTCGTTAGGGTTATATGATGGAAGTGTTTAGTAGTGCACCAGCCATCACCAGACCATTTTCTGTTTGCCTCTCTCTCTCTCTTCTCACCCTGCAATTACTCAGTGTACACACCCGCCTCTGCTATGTGCTCGTTTATGGCAAACATTAGAATAACTGTATGTTCACATACACACCCACTTTAGAAATGTCACCCGGTATATGCTATGATGAAAAAGACCCCATTATATTCACAAACATATTCCTTAATATCGGCTCTCTTCATGCTTTCCTACAGATCCTCCTGTCTTGCCTTCCTCTTTTTTTTCTCTTTGCACTTAGCAGTCATCATCATGTATCACACAGAGACTTTCATCACTGTCATTTCCTGAAGTGGCCTGTGCTCTTTACACATCGCTAGCCAGTGTTAAGCCGTACTTTGAATAGACAAGCTGCAATCTTTATCCAAGTGTAACCCTGAAAGCTATTGTGTGTATGTGGTATGACGAGAGCACTGTATGCACTCTCCTGTTGGTTTAGCAGTAGACTTGCGAGTGCCACCTGCTTTTGGAGTAGCTTCTTAATTATGTGAGCAAAGGCAGTGAAAAGGTGCTAAGTGGCTGGAAGCTACAGTAGCATGCTTCTGGCCTTTGATCCAATAGGTTACAGGCTCCCTAATAGCAGTCTTATGTTATTTTATTCTATTCGATATGTATGACAGCTCCGCCTAAAAATACACAAAACTCTGCTTATATCGAGTGTAAATGTGTTACCTAGAGGATCTTTGTCCAGGCCGGGCCAGTCATGCGAACAATCAATGAGACCATGTTGTTGTATGACGTGTTTGTGTATAATGTATTATTTGTGTGTTGATGTGTGTCATGTTAAACACCTGATCTCGCCTTTATGGAAGGATGCCGAGGTTCAGGGCTGTCTCCTGCCTGTAAGTGCTGGTGTGGTGTGGACTGGCCCCACTCTGTCCCACCACCCTCTGTTTTGCATTAGACCAGAGACTGTTTATGGGCTTGGCAGATCTAACTGAAACAGTTGAGGTCTTGTGTCACCAGATGTTTTATAGGGTAGTCGGCATGCAGGAGGCAGAAGTGGCGGCAGTGTGTGTGTGTGTGTGTGTGTGTGTGTGTGTGTGTTTCAGGTGGGGGCAGGGAGTGTTAGAGCCGCCAGTCAGGTGCTACGGATGTCCTTTTATGGGCCAGTTTAATAATGGAAGTCAAATTTTGGGACCTATGTTGAAATCAGAGGCAACTTTACCTCATAAGTCCCTCACCTTCATCTTCACAGGAATCTCATAAAGTTTTAAAAGGACAGTCCCAACCTCATTATTTACTTCTACTTCCTCTTTCATTCTGTTCTCCTGGTTATTGATTGGTCTGCATTTGTCATCATGTTCTCAGGTAGACACTGAAGTGTTATGTTCGGTACTCTGGTACGACTTAGGACAGGAGCATGGATTTTTTTTTTTTTTTTTCATTTTAGTATATTGCAGGAGAAACTGTTAAGGGTGGCATAAGTATATGTGATAGCACTTCACGGACAACTCTGTTTGGGTTCCACTTACTTATAGAACAGATGAAATAAATGTGCATGTTTACAAAAATTCTCAAAGAGATTTTGACACAGTCTATGCTGTTCAACTTCAACCGACCAATTAAGTGAATCCATTTGTTTTTTGGGTACCATTGATCCTTTATCATGACTATTGTGTTTTGAGTTGTTAAAAGTAATCAGAATTTCAATCCCAGGTTTAGCTACTTTGCCCTCTTATTGGAACCTTTGCCAATTTATTTTAAAGCTTGTGTAAACCCACAACATGCATACATACAGATGGGTAGTTTTATATGCCTCTGTCATAGTTCCTTTGCATTGTGATCTTAGCACCAAACATTGTGGAATCGCTAGTTTTAGTGAAATCAAAGGTTGTGACTTAATGCAAAAGGGGCCTACAGTCAGGGATGGAGTTGAAGCCTGGGTGGGTTTGTAGGCTGATGCCATTTAACAATTTGACAGTTCAGGGGATGAATTTTTCAGGTGACACGTGTCTTGGCAGTCACTTGCCTCAGGGGTAGCGCTCATTGATGGCAGCTCAGTCCCTGGGATTCTCTGTGCTGCCTTGACGACCCTCTGGAGCACCCGCTGTTCTTTCGTGTTACATCCTGCATACCAGGACAACATTATTTGTTCAAGATGCGATTGTTGTTGGAGCTCCAGGCTGTTGGTTTCTTGATCTCACTCCTGTACACAATCTGTTCATCATTGTTGTTGATCAGCCCCAAGACTGTTGTGTCACTCTCAAACTTTATGATAGTGTCTGTTGTGTAGGCTGGCTGACAGTCATGGGAGAAGAGGGTGAAAAGAAGGAGAATGTGTAACTGGCCACTGGATTTCATCACCAGCAGAACTCAGTCTGTACTACACCTGCAGTGTCCAGGTTCAGGGCCAACCACATCATGCAGTAAGCAGGTGACTAGTGAGTCTTGAGTATAGTGGGCATCATTCAGGATGACAAGGAACAGGCTGACAGAGAGGAGGTAAGATATCTAGTGGACTGGTGTAGGGCAACAACCTGCTCCTGAATGTTGACGAGACAAAGGAGATCATCACTGACTTCAGCCACCCCAGCCACACACCACTCCTCATCAACCACTGAGAGCCTTCTGACCAGCTGCAAGGCTTCCGATTGGAAGCATTTGCAGCGAGTGGTGAGGATAGTGGAGCAGATCATTGGGACTCAGCTCCCCTCCATCTAGAATATTGCACTCATGCGCTGTTTAGCCAAAGGTCCCCATATCTGTTCCCGACCCCACCCACCTCCACCATGGGCTGTTTTCCCTGTTGCCGTCTGGCAGAAGGTTCTTCATTTAAAGCAGATATTTTCATCTGCCTGTTTCAAAAGCAGCAATTCTCTCTGCTGTTCAAATGTCAAACCAATCCTAAACGTACTGACACCAGGGTCACCTTTACTGTTCGGCAGAACACCGGAGTCATTTATACTAGCTTTTATGATGGTCGTTAGGTTATCTTTTGTGCGCATGAGGTCCACTGCTATTGAGTAATGTCAAGCAATCTTAATGAATTGTTCCTTGGAGCAACTGGCATGATGTTTTGTGAGAGCTTCCAAATCTCCTCTGCTTTCCCTTATCTCAAAAACTCATTAATTACAGTGCTAATAATTTTGGTTTTAGTTAGTATTGAGGATTAAAACCTATCAAATTATTCGATTATTGTCATTATGTGGTTGTGCATTATACACTTATATACTGACCCATTATTTAGCATGTGGAAGTGCTACTTTTATTGTTTCACGTGTTGACGTGTTGCAGTGCTATACCTTTTAACCAAGTCAGTTTAGTCAAAATGCTTTTGTGATACTAAATGTGAATCATTATAAACTTCTGTGTCACAAGATTATGTGCACTATCTACAATGGGGCAGTGCCATTTTTAAAACACTTTTGTTCAATATCAATATATGACAATTTTGTTAAAATTGTGTTTGTACTGCAGTGAGTAATGTTGTTCAAATAACAGAATATCTGTGGAAAACAATAAAGGTAATTCTGTGATGTGTAATGGTATCATATATATATATATATATATATATATATATATATATATATATATATATATATATATATATATATATATATATATATATGTACATATATGGAGAGAGAGAGCGACAACAAAATATGATGTGTGGTATATCAAATGAGACAATGAAATTTCATATATGCTTTACATTATATTGGCGTCTGCATCAATGTGCCAGATTGCTCACACCTACATATAAGATGTGAGAACACATTCCTGATCATAATTAACTGAAGTTCATGTTAATGTTGAATGTTTGATTCAATGTTCTCATACACTTCCAAATTGACATTGTGACATTAAGCTCTGTTTTTGTGCGCAGTGTAGTGTGGGGATTGGAAATGGGAGGAGGGGTTTAAAAGTAAGTGGATCTGCAATGGTGAGTCGCTCATGCGAGAGAAGCTTCAGTGCTTCAGTGGTCATTATAAGACCAATGTCTTAATGGTGCTGCACCAATTAGTTTTGACCCAGAAGCAAGAGGATAGTCTGCAGACCAGGGACACACTCTGTCTCCAGCAGACTAAGATCCAAATGCACATGCACACATGTGCGTGTGTATATACACATGCACGCTCATTGGGTAAGTGGCATGTGGAAGTTTCAGTGTAGTAAGTGCTCACTGGCAGATAGGGCCTGAATGACAGCCTTTGTATTAATCTAGAAGTTAAAAGTGACAGAACTGAAATATTTTTCACACTGCTGTCAAATACATAATTAAACGCTGTGTATATGTATGCTGTCCGCACATTCTATAGGCATTACCATTGTTGTTGGCTTGCTGTTCTTTTCTAGTGAAAGTCATAACTGCACAGCCCATTTTACAGATCTGCATGGTGCCCTGGAAGTTAGCGCAACATAGGCACACTACCCTATGATTTGTTAAAGTAATGATCTAATCTATGATGATTAGGGAGCTGCCTTAGCCTTTAGCAGCCTTTAGTATTTAATGTGTGGCCAGGTGGTCCAGCTGCCAAGCTCCAACAAATTAAGCAGCCCAGCTCTCAGCACTAATGAGTAATGAGCTGTATTTAAAAGCTGCCATACTAGAGCCTGCTCCACCAGATCTCAATATGGCTTGGTTCAAATGGCTGACTGCTTTTTAGTTCCTGAGATGTTCAGATGTGCTTAAAATGAAATACACTCACCTAACGGTTAAAAAATAAATAAATAAATAAATACATTTTGCGTTTCTTTTGAGAGTGCGACACCAAAAAAAATATATCCTCGTTAATATTTGAGCAGGAAGAGACGAGCAAGCAGAGATTAGTAATCTGCAATAAGAAACACGTTACATTACGCGCAAAGCTCCAGCGGTGGGAAACAATCCGATGCGCCGTTTACATGGACTACGATCCCATCAAAGACACGGTCGCATCACCTCCTCCGATCCAATTTGATCGATCTGATTCGGCCAATTTGATCAGAATGGAGCGTTTACATGGCACAATTTTAATCTGATTAAGCGTTTAATCCAATTATTTTCAGTCTGTGTAAACACACCAATTGTTTCACACAAAGTGAAATCAGTCAAAATGGGTCTTACGCTGGCAATCAAAAGAAGCTAAAAAAAAAAAACAAAAAAACAGTTCATGTCAAAAACTGCATGCCAGTGAGATCTTTATTTTATCATTGCTGGATACTTACGTAACGTATGAAATGTTTGTCATGTCTGTGACGACTGCCAGTGGCAAAATTGACTTCTGCAAATGTGTGTTGTCAATGTGTCTTTGTATTTTACAGAATAGCAATTACAAAACAAGCACACTACAATTATACTTCACATTTAATTACTTAGTTGGACTGTAATAAAAAAAATATTTAGGAGCAGTTCTGATTATTGGCTTTATGTCTGGGTCAGCCTCCTCAGGCTCTACGCTGGCACTTATTGACCCCCACTTTAAATTTTACGCCTGTGTGGTAGAGAGCAATTGGAATATTCAGATGACTGTTTTAATTGAAGAGAACAAGTGTTCACACATGGCAGGGCTGGCGATGTTGTTGAGCGCCTCGGGCTGGGTCCCTAAGTGGCCCAGACCCATCTGATCATGGCTCAATGGAGACCAGAAGCCCACCAACACTCCTGCAGAAACCCTGGCTGCTTTTAATGCCCCTAGGCTCGTATCCTAACCAATTCACACAGCAGTCACGTGTGCACGCACACACACACACACACACACACACACACACACACACACCCACGTACACACACGTACAGTGACACGCGCTCAGTGGAAAGGGAGGAGAGGACACAAGGGTACAAGAGAGCATGTGGGGAAGATGTTAATGAAATAAGTGATTGAATAATTTTAATGTGGAATTATTATTATTATTATTATTATTATCATTATTATTATCATTATTATTGGATACAAATGCATCAGCCAAGTCTCTATGTTTTGATAATAAAGTTCATTTTTTATTAAAAATGATTTGCACAGATAGAGGTGTGCAATGCACACCCAGGTACACTATCCATTTACTGATTCATTAATGTTGTATTTGCTCACTCCATATTTACCATCATTTGAAAGACGCATACAATACACAGTATAACATTCATATTAAAAAGTAAGCTTATGAACCACAAGAAAAATGTTGTGTATTATGACATGTACGATAGAAAGTGACATCACACACATGAGATACACACAGCTCCTTCTTTACATGTTCTGTTCAACGCATATAGAAAATCGAGTCATTATTTCTGATTCTGGACATTGCACACAATGCATGGTAGAGAATTTTCTCAATTTACCATCACAAGTTTTGTCTTTTCTTTGATACTGCCGCTTGTGCTTTTGACAGAGTCTGTGTCTTATGAGGATCCTTCAAGGTAGGAGCATGAAAAATAAAGCCTGATGAAGATAAATTGTATGTGAAGACAAAATTTGAGCAATTGAACACACCTTATGTTTTTCCTGCAGGTTCTAACAGATGTTAACGGTTGCAATTTGAAATAAAGGTCTTTGAAGCACTGTGAATTATATCATCCCTGTATTTTAAGAGATGGCGGACGGAGAGTATATTTCAAGATTACTGGTGAGTGAGAGATTATAATTGCATGTTTTTTTTCCTTAGTCCCAAACCTCCTTATGTGTTGCACCTTGCTTCAGCCCCGACTGTCCAAACAATATCACCTCCTCCTCATTTGTATTAATTGGCTGTCAAAAAATGAGCTGGATTAATAGATGAGCGAGCGTCCATTAGAATCTCAAGGTTGGGAAAGAAGGGAGGTTTCCCTGCCGTGGCACAGGCTTCCCCCCTGCCTCCCCTCTTCGTGTGCGCGGGCCTGTTACAGATATGCATCCAGGACATTTGAGCGGATTGCATTTCATTAGTTTGATTTGAGTGGACAGCACTAAGCTGCTGAGGGCTCTGTGCTGACAGCTAATTACAGGAATCAGCCTTGTCCACTGATAGAGAACAATGGGCTGGGATGAGCTTGCCTTGCCAGGGGTACCGGCCCTGTGCACAGCCACAACATTTGGCGTATACAGTTCCCAATATGGAGAGCCATTACTTGAGTTAAATGAAATGGAAGGATAACCGAGTGCTACCTTTTTCTAAGCTCCAAACTTTAGTTTACGGGGGGGGGGGGATGTGTATAATATGCAGAAAAACTATCCTTTCGGCCTGACATGCACCTAACCCCCCCACCCCCACCCCACCCCAACACACACACACACACACACACACACACACACACACACACACACACACACACACATATTTTCTGAAAGATATCAACCCCTCCCCAGCCGCCCAATAACGCAAACCCTATACCCACAGCATCCTACATCCCCTCTGATGGGCCTGTCCACTTCCATAACTCAGTCCATCTTTAAATCATCAACATTAAAACATTCATTGGAAAGTGTTCACTCATGTGAACACTTTTCCCCTTTAAAGAGGATTAAACAGATTAGCAAAAACGTCAGTAAATTTAGCAGTGCGTTTGTCTCATGGCAAATAGGGAAGATAACTTACTAAGTTATATCTATCTATACATCTATCTATCTATCTATCTATCTATCTATCTATTTATCTATCTATCTATCTATCCATCTATCTATATATATATATCCATCTATCTATCTGTCTATATATCTATGTATCTATCTATTTGTACATATATATATACATATATATATATATATATATATATATATATATATATATATATATATATATATATATATACATATATATATATATATATATATGATCTATCTATCTCGTCTGTCTGTCTGAACTTTTGCTTATTTCTGGCTCTAATAGACTATTTTCTCTCTTTATCTGGACAAAATGTCTTTGTGTCCTTTGTGCTCTTTTAAAGCCACAGTGCAAAAGACAAAGTAGCATTTTCACAGGATGCTTTCACTGATATCTGTATATCTGTGCTGTCCTATGTCTTGTGAGAGGCACTGATATGGCCAGTGGCTATTGGCCAGGTGTGCTGACACAGACTATTATTTTGGGGATGAGTAACACTACCTCTCAGCTTTTTGTGCCATTTTCAGGTCAGACCTTTAGGTCATTTTCCCCTACAGATTCTACCAGTCTATTTTCTGGTCGCCTGATGGAAGGTAATGACTGAAAGGCTGATGATGGTGCTGACTGTATCATTTTAGTGACAGGGCTTGCCATGGCCAGTGTCTACCAGGGGAGAAGGAGGAGTGAAGGGAGCCCCAATGCCTGCTCTGGGGGTCAATGTGAGGTGGCCCTTGCACTGACTGACAAAACACCAGGGTTTGTTAGGGAGATTTGTCCCTGCCGCCGATCTCCTGTCGGTCCGGTTGTGGCACTTGTGTCAATTTGCAGCCAACGCACGTACCCAGCCGGGCTGACAGGTGAGCTGCCTAATTGTACCCCGCAGTCCTGCCTGTGTGTGGGTGCACAAAGACGGGCTGAGGCCCGAGCCTGTTAATGCCCTGTTTGCCCTGATGGCCAGGCCTAGAGCAGCCTCCTCAGCATGGGAGTAATGCAAGGTGAGGTCCTGTCGCTCTGTCAGCTGGTTGTCTGCCGGCCTCACAGAGTGAAAGACATACCGCCTGTCATCACGCAAAGCAAAGTGTCCCAAGTTTTGTATCCGCACAATGAGATCACGCGTGTTACAACACACAAACACGCTTTTGCGACACGGGGAGTAGCAAATCAAACTACGATAACGTGAGAGCCCAAGGAGCGAAAAGAGTGAAACACATAAGCAATTATGTGTTGCATTCATAAGGGAATCCAAGCCTTTCTATAATGGGGGAGGGTATGAGGGACAGGTTGTCATTGTAAAACTGTCTATTGTTAAATTCCCCAAAGAATTTTATGTAAATATGTTAAATTTGAATTGTGGTTAAGAAATGGTCTTAATTGCCCAACTAGGTTAATAATGCCTGGGTCTCAGAATACATATTAGACACTCAAACAATAAACATCTAAGCCACTTGGCTTTGTAATCAAGCAAATAACTAAGTCTTTATTTGTGTGTGTTTGTGTGTGCGCACGCGTGTGTGTGCGTGTGTGTGTTTGTACGTGTTTGTGTGCGCTGAGGCTTGGAGGGGAGGTGTGCCATTTCCTGGCTCATGAAGGCCTTAGTGCCAGCTGTGCAGGGCTGGTGCTGCTTCCCGGGGGCAGATGCCTGCAGTGCTGCCTCCATGATCCCAGCTCTGTTCTTGCACCAGCCCTTGCAGTCTGCTTCATGCCCCAGGGAGTGGGGGAAGGGCACTCTCAAGAGTGTGTGTGTGTGTGTGCGTGTGCGTGTGTGTTGGAGGTTCAGGGTGGGGGTATCAAGGCGTATATATTAACACATGCAACCCTCAAATGCTATCAAACCATGTACATATATGAATGGAAATACACACACATACACGTGCAAATGCACACGCACGCACGCATTTTGACTCACTTAACCCTTTTCTCACTGTTTATCAAAAAACATTCAAGCATTTTTCTTCTGCAAAGGAAAAATCATAAAATTTGAAGTTGCCATTTTTTTAAAAACATGTTTTGGTTGCTCAGCATTATTTATACTTTGACTACGTGGTACAGTTTCATCACACCCAGGAAAACGTACACATACATACATGCGTGTGCACATACACGTGCACACGCCAACACCCAAACCCACATGATGCAGATTTCAAATAAACAGGGATGCCCTGCCTGACTTCTCAGCAGTAAACAGAGAAAAGGTTCAGGAGTTATTTCACTCGTGTGCTTCACGATCACAATAAGTTTTTAACACCACACTGGCATCCAGAGGCTTCAATTGGTACTGCAATTTCTCCACTATTGTCTTACAGCTGTACACCCACATCCAACACGTCGTTACTAACAGTCTTGCATATTGAAATAATGTTGTTTTTAAGGACATTTTACTATGCAAAAATAACATTATGATTGTTTTTCAAAAACAACATGCATGCCTACTTCAATGAAAAGAGAAGAAATGCGAGTACATCCTTTACTTCTTTCGTTGTAGTGTGTGATGTCACAAAGTCCACTGATATCTCAACCAGTTTGGTTTAAAAAAAAAACAAAAAAAAAAAACCTTAAGCCAAGTTAACAGAGGGAGTAATATGCTTTTTTTCTCTGGAGAGTTTGGAGAAAACTCCTCCTTCACAGCTTCTTCCCTGAAGTCAATTGGTCACTGCATGTCATTGTGGACAAAGAATAAACTTTTACAATACATTGAATTCACTTGGTGTGAGCTGGCTCAAGCAACCAAGGCCAATGCCCAAGAAGGGCATTCACAAGCAGAGGGGGTTTCCATTCTGTGCAGATGAAACAACCTTTACCGTTGAAAAATGAACAAAAAAAAAATAAAAATCCATAATGGGAAAAGGGAGAAACCTTAGAGAGAACCACAGAGGAGAGATTATTTTCTCCATGACAGCAGACGTACAATAGATGTCACATATACAGATGACAGCAACAAAACAATAATAATCAGAGCACAAAACATAAATAATGCTAATGCTGCAGGATCCAATTAAGTGCAGACACATATGAACTATGAGTCGCAGGAGCAGGATCATGAAGAGCCAGTGACAGGAATCAGGGAGGAAACCAGATGCTAATGATGAAGCTCCACATCTACTGGATGGCAGGTGACACAGCAAGTGTGTTGATATGACTTCACCTCCACTGCACACTCATTGGCTGTAGCGTCACACACCGTCTGTAAGCTGCAGAAAACGAGAGAACATAGAGACCTTCCCCCTGGACTGCAAGTCCACGTTTAAAAAGAGCAGTAAGCATGCAATTTTGGGAGTACAGTGTCTTGTCTGGTTGATAAGGCACAACAAATCAGAAATCACAAAAAAAACGATGCAATCTCATCCAGCTCTTCCGGTAGGATCCCAAGGTGCTCCCAGGCCGGCTGAGAGATGTGGTTCCTCCAGCATGTCCTGTGTCTTCCTCGTGGCCTCGTTCCGGTGGGACATGCCCAAAACACCTACCCAGGGAGGCATCCAAGAGGCATCCGAAACAAATGTCCGAGCCACCTCAGCTGGCTCCATTCAGTGTGGAGGAGCAGTGGCTCTACTCCAAGCTCCTCCCGTGTGACCGAGCTCCTCACCCTATCCCTAAGAGTACACCCAGCCGCTCTACAGAGGAGCTTCATTTCAGCCACTTACATCGGCGATCTTGTTCTTTCAGTCAATACCCAAAGCCCATGACCATAGGTGATACAGTAGGTGGGAATGAAGGTAGATCGACCGGTAAATTGAGCCTTTTGAGTTAGCTCCTTCTTCACCTCTCCGACCATCTTTCCCTCTCTCTTGAACAAGACCCTGAGATACTTGAACTCCTCCACTTGAGGCTGGGACTCTTCACCAACCCGGAGAGGGCAAACCACTTTTTTCCAGTCAAGAACTGTGACCTCAGACTGGAGGTTATTCTCATTCCAACCACTTCACACTCGGCTGCAAAACGCCCCAGCGCTCATTGGAGGTCCCGGATTGATGAAGCCAACATGACGACATCATCTTTAAAAAGCAGAAATGCAATCACGTGATCCCCAAATCGCACCCCCTTCTGCCCTAGGCTGCGCATAAAAATGCTGTCCATGAAAATAATGAACAGAACCAGTGACAGTTCCAACATGAGTCCAACATGCACTGGGAACAGGTCTGACTTACTGCAGGCAATGCAAACTAGACTCACGACAAACAAGCCGCCTTGAGGGAAACGGTCAAACGCCTTCTCCAAATCCACAAAGCACATGTGGACTGGTTAAGCGAACTCCCATGAACCCTTGAGCACCCGATGGAGAGTGTGAAGCTGGCCCAATGGGCCACAAACAGGACAGGACAGGCACTAATCCTCCTATCTATATCTATCGACTGCGTCCTCCCCGAGTACCCTGTAATACAAAGGTCCCCCCCCCAAACACCAGGCCACAGACCGGTGCCGGTCCGTGGGTCATTTGGTACCGGCCGGACAGAAAGAATAATTAACTTCCGTTAAATTAATCCCTATTCATTCATCTGAGTCCGAACAATTTTATTTTGAAAAATTACCGGATTCTCTACGTTACGTCCATCTAACGCTAAACTCTTGACGCATGTCAAGTCGCTTGTCTCGGTCACCTGATACGTTACCGCGAGATTAAACCCATAAGCTAGCAAGCTAGCGAGCAACATGAGTGTCGATCGCCATCTCCTCCACTCCACCCCACACTCCCCAGCCCCCCGTCAACGATTGTGCATTCATGCCAGTCCGTGAAAATATTGTCTCACATTAAACCGGGCCGTGGTGCTAAAAAGGTTGGGGACCGCTGTAATAGACTTTCCCGGGCAGGATGAGGTGTGTGATCACCCTATAGTTGGAGTACTCCATCTGGTCATCCTTCTTGAAAAGAACACCATCCTGGATAATCAAGCGAGTCCACCGCCAAGTCCCCTGCCTCTGCATCCTCAGCGGAAGACCTATTAGTGCGATTGAGGAGAACCTCAAGGTTTTCATTCCAACAACAACCCCGGTCAACAGTAAACAGTGTTGGTGGAACAGTGCTTCTCCTTCTTGAGGCACCAGAGGGTTTGACAAAATTTCCTTGAGGCCAACTGATAGTTCTCCTCCATGTCCTTCCCGAACTCCTCCGAGGCCTGAGTTTTTTACCTACACTACCACCCGGGCTGCAGTGCGCTTGACCAACAACACTTGATAAGACATCTTCTTCAGCATGACGCCATCCCTTGCTTCTCAAGTCCATCACTTTGACTAGCACAGAAGTCCAACAACAGAATACTGCTCAGGCTCAGTTTAGGGAGGCCGTTACTCCAAATCACACCCTTCCATGTCCCACTATCATTGCCCACTTTGGCGTTAAAGCAGAACAATGTGTCCCCAGTCAGAGTGGCATCCAGCACCCTTCCCAGGGATTCTAAGAAGGCCAGGCACAACTACACGGCCCATAGGCCCATAAACCCAATAACAATTTTCCTCATGTATGAGCTAATTCTAAATGATTTATCAATTGAAAAGGGTGTCTCTTTTCCTGATCCCCTTTTTCCATGTCAGTCTTTATATTGTGCATGTAAGTGAAAGGCACAACGGGAAAATGTTTGACAGCCAGTACAGGCTACATTCATTGAAAATAAACGTTACAAAGATGACGATGATGATGATGATGATGATGATGATGATGATGATGAAAGTGAATAAAGATCTCTAAAAGGTCATTCAATAATAATAAAGAGAATAAGAATAAGAATCACCAGGTGACGGTTCATATCTAATTCCATTCCACTTTTTGTCAATGTGTCTTTTAGTAAGATAATTTGCCCACCTTGCCTTGTTTAATTGTGCAGACTGGTGGCCATGCAGTTGGCCCCAGGTGTGTTTGAAAAATTATCTCTACACCAGTACATTGGTTCCCACCAAACGCGCAACATAATTTTGTTGTTCATGAACACTGACAATAAATGTATTCAATTCAATTCAACATAAATCCAAGCCATTACTATCATAAGCTAACATTATCAGAACTGTGAATGTGAATGGCTCTTCAGAAAGCAAAAATGCTTTCCAACAGTTTTTCCATCACAGCGCTTCACCTCTGAGAGGAGGGAGAAAAAAAATAGCAGGTGTGTGAGATAAAGGAACCTCCTCTTGGGAACGTGAGGTGCCTGCTGTCATGGCTACCAAGCACAGGTGTGCGTGTATATGTGTGTCCCACCACCCACGGGAGCAGGTCAGCTGTTGTTTCATGCAGGAGCGAAAGATATTACACAGCTTAATCAGCGAGCCAATTCAGATGCAGCTGATGTAAAACAAAAAATAAATAAATTAAAAAATCTCACGCATACACACAAGTAAAAACAACTTGCTGACGCACACATCAATTTACACCCAATTAACCCCGTTACTAAGAGCAAACATGACAGGGGACCACCATTACTTACACACACACACACACACACACACACACACACACACACAAAGAGTGCCTCTTTGTCAAATACGTCTCTGTCAAGGCTCTCATTTCAGGGCCAATCTAATCTATTTATGGTTGGTGTTTTGTTTTGTTTTTTAAAATGCAAAATAGATTTAAAGTTATTGCTAGTTAATGTTTGGTATCTTTATTGTCTTACTGTGTCAAGGCTTATTTATCTGTGTGTCCGCTATGGCCAATCTTAATCATTATGCCACAACTTTCCTTTGTAGTTCAATGAAGGTCTCAAGAATTTCCCCAACATCATACTTAAAGGTTTCCTCTGTCCTGTTTTTTCGAACTAGGTGCTAATGGTGTTAAATTTCTTTAAAAGGAGCTCCAACTTCCGAAGAATGCTCCAGACTTCGTGTGTCTGACGTCAAATGGTGGCTGCCACTGCAGGCCACTGCCACCTAGTGGTCCTTTTGGACAATATCTCCTGTTCAGGCTTTTCATTTTGAACACGAGCGCACTTATGGAGAGAACAATAACGAAGAAATCACACAACATACACTTGACAACGAGGAGGATTGGACGCAGGAAGAGTAGAGAGTGGGACAAAACTAGCAGGTTTTTTTTTTTTTTTTTTTGTGCAGCAGTTTCATGGCAGTTCTCGGAGAGAGAGATAGCATATGCTGCAGTGCAATTAGCTACGCTTTCTGTCAGAAGCTGTTCACGGTAAGCGTTGCGATCAAACGTATTCTAATATAGATTAGAAGAGTGTGTTACACATGATATACTGCTAATATATGCTAAACATGGTAAATCACACAAACAAGTTCATTACGTTTCACATTAATAAAAGTGGATAATCCATACAACAAAACAGCCAAACTTGCCAAAGGGACGATGCATTTGGGGGACACGGACTGTTTATATGGGAAGGGTATTTAGTTCTATAGCATGAGTGGAACAGTTTTGGGAGAAATATTAACTTTTTCAAGTGAGCTATTGTGTTGTGCGGAACTCTGTTTTGCGCGCAATTATTAAAAAATACATTTAAAAAAAAAAAAAAAAGAAAAGAAAAAAGATCAACAAACTTCCGGCGTTGAGTTCTGGTGTTGAGTCAGGTGGTTGGAGTAATGGCGGCGCCCATGTCCCTGCATTTCGGTGCCTCTCAACCGATGGGGGAAAAACTGTAATCAAATGAAAGTTCATGGCTGCTATAAGTGCAACTGACCACTAGATGCCACTGGATCCTACTTGTGGCACATTACCCGAAGACAGGGGTCACCAATACAGTGCTCGCAGGCACCAGGTAGCCCCCAAGGACCACACGAGTAGCCCGCAGGCCTGTTCTAAAAATAGCACAGCTCGTTGAGCGGCCTCTAAAATTCAGTTTTATCCAACCTTGTTAAGTCATTGTTGATAATTATTGAGAACTGGTTGCCCTTCACATGACTCAGCACTCTCAGGTTCTAAAAGCTAGATGAGCTCTGCTCGAAGACTTTGGGTAACATGATTAAAGCTAATTACAAATAATAACATATAATTGGCAATGTCTTTTTTTTTTCTCTCCCACTAAGAGTTGGATGGTGCTCTCAGTTCTGCATACTTATTGTAAGGACTTCCTTTTCATAATCAGCTAGGTCTTGCTCATTTTGTTTTTATTTTATTATAATGATCGTGACATCTGAACTTCAAATTTGATCTTCTTATCTAAAAAAAAAAAAAGTATGAAGAAGATCAACAACAGAGCATGTATATATACAGAACAGAGATGCTCTACTTTATCTCTTAATCACAGGCTCTTGGATCAGATTTTCATTTCATTCAGTTAAAGTTTGTTAGTTGCTAATAAAAGGTAACTAAAGAGAAGTTGGACTTACTAGACCTGCACTAACTATGCTATCCTGACACTGTACAAATTTATGCAATAAATATAGAAACTCACATCCTTTTCCAAAAACAGAGAATGTTTAATGTGGAAATGACATCGTTTTAAATAAGAGCTGAATAAAGCTGCTTGATCAAAGATGTGTGTTGTCAGTTGTTATGGATTAGTTTCGCTCAGTTTTAGTTTGTTGTCTATCAAGAGTCACAGAAAGTGATGAGTGAAAGTGAAGAGGCTAAATAGAATAAATAAAAAAAAATAAAAGGATAATACTAAAACATTCAAAAAGCGACATTCAAAAACAGATACATTTTTTAATTAAATTAAATTAACACGCAGAGTTCAGCAAAAAGGGGGGAGAGATTTTAACATCCGCCTGTGTCTATTTCTGTTTGTTGACGGTGGTCATTGCAGAAGGGATGAAAGATTTCTGAAAGACGTTTGTGGAATCGTAGAACATTTGCCTGGTGGCAGCATCAGAAAGCAGTGGTGTGCGGCTGCATGCGAATTAATGCAATGTTTGCATATCTGTTCCTGGACCAGGAATCCTCTCCTCTAGGTCTAATTACTTTAATGAGGAAGGTCGCCTTCTCCGTACAACTCGACCCAAGGGTACACATTAACATTCCCTGATAAAGCCACGCGCACAAACACTTTCAATTAACTTCAAACTCATCAGTATAGTAAACTATGCTAAGATTTACATAGAGGGCGGACATCTCAACGATGCTCACTTGTTTTAAGACACATTAAACAATATTGAATTGAGGTTGTTGTTTTTTTCCCTTGCTGAATTTCTGTCACTCTAGCCTACAATTTGAAATTCTGCTATGTAATAACGTTTCCTACTTTCCTTTCCTCCTTTTGCGAATTAATGTGCATATCTCTTTTACAGTGCATTAAGCTTGCTCTCTGAAGCTTAATGCGCTGTGTAGCTTTGTAAAGACATTGGCGGTCCTCCAATGGATAGTTTTCAGTACTTGCTTCTCTACAGTGTGTTTCCACCCTCTGGTGGCGATTAATAAAAATGCAAAACTGGGACAGAGGGATAGCTCTTTTTGTCGTTGGACCAACATTGATAATAAATGAATAAATGAACCTTAAATTGAGTGATATTAGTACATTACTACGTTATTTTAAGCAGGCCAATAATGTAATAACCAGCCAATTACGTAATGACTTATTAGTTCAGGATTTTATAACATTATTGGCCTATTACATTTTAAAAAGTGCAAATGTATTACTCTATTGGAAATTATTATCTTATTGGCTTATACACCCCTAGATCTGTCCATGTTTTCCCATCTGTCTTTTGAAAAAAAAAAAAAAGACCACTGAGATAGATAGATAGATAGATAGATAGATAGATAGATATATAGATAGATAGACCTCAGAGGGAGTAAAGCACACCATATGCATAACAAATACGATTCATTTTCCATCAAAACTATTCAGACTGGCCACGATGCCATTTTTCATTATTACAGCAAAGGTTTCACTATGGAAAATGAAAAATGCACCGAAGTGTAATGGCCTTAAACCTCATCATTACCACTATGTTTGCTCCCTCTGGGCTCTGCTCTGTGGGAGGCACTGACACACATGAGTTGGTCAATACGACTGTTAAGAACATTATGTTTGGGAGGAAAATAGTGTACGATTTATCTAATCTTGTAAATAATGATACTATTCAAAATAGCTGTATTCTGAAGTTGCTACTCTTCACTTCTGTTTTGTTTGATATTCTGGGTTATGT
Organism: Nelusetta ayraudi; assembly: GCF_046127955.1. Taxonomy (NCBI): domain Eukaryota; kingdom Metazoa; phylum Chordata; class Actinopteri; order Tetraodontiformes; family Monacanthidae; genus Nelusetta; species Nelusetta ayraudi. Next base: position 3,387,672 of record NW_027466142.1, read on the forward strand.
TTTGAGCCAGAACTTTTAATGAAGTTGTATAAGCAGCAATAGACCAAGGGAGCAACAACAAAGATTACTGGCCTGCCTTGAACAGAAGTATAAGTTGGGAAGGAAATAACTTCAGTAAAACCAGGATTCAGGTAAAGGGGCCCTTATTGTCCTTATTGTCCTTATAAGGGCAGGATGCTCCCTGCCCCCGCCGACCAGAGGCAAGATGCTAAGCCCCACAGGACACACAGATTGTCAGTTTATACAACCAATCCTAAATGCAATTTAACATTTTATTTCTCTCCAATTGCTTCACATATAATCAACCCATCAATCCTTGCAGGGGACCTACCATCATTGAGCTCAACACCAGGCCACACCGTCTTGGCCCGAGTGCACCAGGTCTGGGTGTGTTGTGTCTCCTAGCCAGAAGGTAGCAGGTTGATTGCATCAGGTGGAGGCAGTCAGGTAACCAGGGGGTGTGGTTTTCACTCAGGGTGAGGAACGAAGAGTGTGAGAGGATGGGTTGGCGAATCTAGCGTGAGAAAAGAAGACTGCAGGACTAAAGCTCAGTTCAAGGACGGAAGAGAAAAAGGAGCCAGTGAGCTTGTATCTTTGAGCAGTGGAAAAGTATTGTGAGTAAAATACAAGTTAAAATGGCACACAGTTAATATGATGCGGGTAAAATCTAAAACATAAAATGTATCTATCTCAGAGTTAAAGCTGCTAAATTATACAGCTAAAAGCATCATTGAACAGTGTTTTAAAATGTGTTTCATTTGATTTGGGTGCTTAAATATGAGTGTTTTCCACTTACCTTCAATGTTAATTTCTGCTACTTTAAAAAATAAAATATTAGATATTGGGTTATGTTGACTGTTTATGGTTTCTTGGGAAACCATTTTTTTGTTTGTATTATGATGTTTTTTCAATCATTTGCTTGGCTCATAGACTTTCAAAATAAAAGGAGAAAGAAAAAAAGCTGAATCTTGGCCATTGAGTGAATTCCTGTCCATTCTCCTGAAGCAACCTGTCTCTTCAAGTGGGTGAAACTGCAGCTAAAACCTCAAAAGAACGAGGAGTGCTTGACAACCATAGTGCTTAACAGTAGCAGTGATCAAGCCTTTCTGTAAAAAAAAAAAACACTGTTTTGAAAATCACAGGCAATTTATAAATCTTACTAGGATGTTTTCTTGATCATGCTTTCACATTTTAATATTCTGACAGAGATGGAAGGTAGCAGGGAGATTTTAGTTTATGTTAGTCCCATTTTATGAAACACGCTTTGAAACGGGACAGTTCGACGGAACTGTTTAATTTTCCTCAATGAACCATTACATCCCTATATATTGAATTTTGTTTTGTTTTTTTAGTATTAGTCAGGTATAAATGTCATCCTATTAATAACACAAACCTCAGTTTCTTGTATTCGGGCTCTCTGGACATACTGCTCTCGCCCCTTCTGGATGATGCCGCTGCTCCTGTTGCTTTCCTTCACTTGGTTGTTGCTCTTCCATGTGGTCCCAACACACCTGTCCTACCCTGTCCCCTCCCCTAAATGCATCACTTGTTTGTTTGTTTTTCAAACTTACTTAATTTGACCAGAGCTTATACATTAATTAAGATAACCTAACATTAGTACAAAACTTCTTCCAGTGTTAAAGAAAACAATTTAATTTAAACAAACAAAGAGTTGAAATGGGTGTATTTGGGCACCTTGTAATTAGATGGAGAACATGACTTGCTTACTATGATGCCAACCCCTTTTTCATGTGCGAAGGCCAACGAAGTTCACTGGCAAGCTTGAGACAAGGAGAGTGAGCGAATGAGCCCTGCAATCTCAAGTCTGACCACTAGATGGCACAGGGTTTTTTTCACGCAGTGCAGAGGGATGCAGAAGGATGAGTGTGATGGGGAGACCATTGGTGATTTTTTACAAAAGCTGTGGTATAGAATTAGCATGGACATGGGAAGCAATTTTTTTCCCAAGGATGCTTGGGAGAAATGGTTATTGTCATCAGGGGAGATAGCCCAGACCCCTCAGTCACCCACGTCAGTCAACATGAAGGACCAGAGGGTGGAGCAGGTCCCACATTTCAAATACCTTAGAACTAAAGTAGACAATCCGCTCACTTTCCAGGACAACGTGAATTACATCTACACAAAAAGACACAGCGCCTATAACAATATGATGCCAGCAAGTCCATGGTCTACAAAGTGTCCTAACCTGTAACTCATGGTATGGGAACCTCACAGTGAAGCAAATGCCCTTAGCACCAACTTTAAATCAGGCCAGCAAGATCATTGGTCAAAAACAAATCCCACTCTAGGAGGACAATCCAGATTTTTCAGAATCCCACTCATCCACCCCACTCAGTATTTCAGCTGCTGCCCTCAGGCTGCAGACTGGCCATACCAGCAGCCAAGGAGAATGGCTACAAACAGTCATTCATACCATCTGCTGTGGCCCCCCTCAGCAGAGGAACTGTTTAAATAGATCTACACACACAATTACTGTATTTAAACCATACAAATTACTTTTTTTTTATTTATAAAATCTGTTAATACATAAGTTTCTGTCTGTCATTGAGTGTGTGGTTTTTAATTGTTTCTTGTCTCTTATCCGAGTGGAAGAAAAATGTCCATCTCATGTAAGCTTGTGTAAGTTTTTTGTCTAAGTTAAACAAGAGCGGTGGGGATGGGACCAAGCCAGATGGAACCTGGAGCTGTATGGCTACTAGTGTTGACGATATCGATATGTCGATATTTTTGACGATATATCGATATTTTTTGAGACCCAAAATTAAAAACGATACAAGGACAGGAGGGAGATCGAGTGGCAAAGAGACTTCAGCACGATCTCCCCACCTTCGACCCACCGTCGACAAAACTCAAAACTTCCGCGGGACTTCAAACTTTCCCAAATGTCGTATCGAAGTATGAAATCCAGTATCATCACAACACTAAGGGCTACAAGCTCAAATGAATTGAGTGTTTCACAGTACAACTTGTCCCAGCACGTCAAGCCCTCCTGCTGCCATGCGTGTGGCAAATGTGCACCACCTTGGTGCAAAATTGCAAAATTTGTCTCAAAACTTGGCGGGGAAAAAAGGAAACCATGAACCAAGAAAGAAGGAGGAATAGAATAATTTTCTCTTTCAATTTCTTACTGAAGCAAAAATATTAAGATGAAACTGAAATGTTGTACAGTGTGGAAGTGTTTTTAAAGTGACTCTAGTGATTAATACGACACAACATTCGGTACAAAACAGGGCACAATGAGTGTAACCTTATTTCACTCATCAGTCATTATATTGTAATGAATCGTTGTTGAACAGATTTGGGTTGTTAAAATTCAGTTTTTGGCAATCGAGATTGGGGCAAGCATCTTGCTTATAATATAGGCAGTTTTAATTATTAATTATATTATATTATATTATTATAATTATTATATAATATATTATATGACATAATATAAAATAATTATTATATTAAGTTTTAATTGTGTAGAAGAGTCAATCTGGGGTGAGACTGCTTTTCTCTTACAGCAGCTGTCAGTAATGACAAAAACACACCTCTAATATCAAGTCCCATATTATCCTTATTAACCGTAACACCCCTCCCCCTCACAAAAAATGACACAGTGAAAATATTAAACATCTTCCAAGCCTATTCTATAACTTTTTTCACCCCCAGGAACACACACTAACCCCTCCTGTCCACTCCCCACTTATTCTTCCCACATCCTGCCTCAGAAGTTGCGGCAGGCAGATCATTTCTGTCTCTTAGTGTCAATTAAAAGTGAAATATCTCCATTAGTCAACACATAATGTGTAAATGCACTGCTGATTTGTCGGCCCGTCTTGACACCAGAGTGGGAATGTGGAGGCAGCGGTCTACCTCATTAGACCTGGAGCTGGCACCGTGATGGCTGACACTGCCAGGCCCTACTCCCTGTCGACATAATAGTAACCTAGGAACAAGCCTCGTCTGTCAGTCCTGTCACTTGCCAGACAGTCCTTCCAGCCGGCAAGAGCGAGGGGCAGATGGGTGAAGGGAAGGGCTTTAAGGGCCTCAGAGGTAGAGAATGAAATGAAGAAGAAGAAGCAGAAGAAGAAGCAGAAGCAACGAGATGACGTCCATGCCCGACATTTTAGAATGCTAAATGTAAACGGTCTAAAATTAAGATTATTTTGAAATACTATATCATAAATGTGATTTTTTTTTTTCCCCCTTTGCTCTGACAGTGCTTTGACACAATAGGTTTAAAGGGAGTTACTTAAAGCTCACAATAGCTATACTGCCTGTGTGTTTTGTGTTTTATTTTAAACTTAGACTTTTATACTGTTACTGTGTCCATTCTCACAAGTCAGATAGCTGCCCGAACCTTTAGATTGGATTTCAGCACAGGTAGTGTTATTTTCTGTTTGCATTTGTTAACAAAAGTGTTACCAGTAGTACCAGTTTGTATCCTTAATTGTATACAACATCAGTGTCTGGTTTTAGCCCTTTACGTCTCATCCAAAGATTCTTAACACTTTTTGAAACAGAATTGGCATGAGTGAGTTCAGTTTTACTGTAAAATCATATTGGGGTAGAATACCAGACAGAGAAGTCAGAAGTAAAAATTAAGTAAAAGACTCATTAAAAAAAAAAAAAAAAAAAACATTTTGAGAGGCAAGCGTGTATATGTCCTCATTTGTATGCAATTTAATAATGTCCTGTTAGTCATGTTTGGTTCATGTGTGCAGTTATATAATTGAACCACATGTGGCCGCTAAAGCGCAGGCTATAGAACACATGGCTGAATCGTTACGTTCAGTCACACATACTTGTATTGTTGTTGATGGCATAAACAATTTGGATTCTAGTATCATGTAGATAGACATACACCGAGTTTCTAACAAAAAGAACAAGATGCTAGTTTGGTGCTTGCACTTGTGCCAGTTCTTCTTTGGTTCAGAGCTTGCACCGCTTAAGAACCAGTTTGTGTTCCACTGGTCATGGAACCGAGGTAGAGCCACGCCAGTATACCAGCATCAGTGCCTCAACAAAGCACGCACCATACAGAGGCCCACAACAACAATAAAGTAGGCAGAGTAGAGTGCTTGCTTATTTATATTTTCATCTTTTCTTTGTTTGCCATAGGGATCAGGCCAACAATCATACTTACTTATACCTTACCTATGCTTAATAGCATGTCACCGCAATTACAGAAACTGTTCTTAAGCACAACCGCATTCATTTTTGATTGCAAATAATGCACACCTACCTTGCATGCCAAATTCCTAAATCCTTCTGATTCACCTCCTGTCACTACGAGCCCATAGTGAACTGGAAAGGCAATGCAGTACTTGGAAAGTGATTTGGATGAGCTTCCCATCCATTGCATTTTAAGCATACCAGTCACATTTTTTTTTAAACACCATCTTCCAGCTGAAAGGAGAAACCACATGCAGTGCTGTTGTGTAATTGAACCCTTGCAAAAGCCTGCCAGGAGTGAGAAAAAACGATGTTGGCGTAGAAGGGTTAAGTTGAGGCGACTGGACTTGCTCTTGAGATCTTGATGACTTTTCATTTCACCCCTCATGCTCAGCTTCTTCAGTGCCACTAAAAAAAAAAAAGAAAAAGGTTGGAGAGTCTCATGTGTTTTTGCCTCCTTATCCTGCACTGCCACCATGTGGAGTTGTTAGGCTGCCTTGAGACAAGGTGTGAAGAATAATTAAGTCATCTAGGGAGAGTCCTCAAGGCTACATTGTATGTAGCTGAGAGAGATGGTGTTGAAGCCCCCCCCCCCCCCCCCCCCCCGCCCCCTCTCTGTTTAGGGAGGGTTGCTTTATGTGGACACATAGGTATAGACATGGCCTCGTTCACACCTCTTTCTCTGTCCAACATGTGTACATCTGAAAGGCCTCCAACCCAAGGGACAACAATGTTCTGCCTTTTGTTGTCTGGGTCTTCCCTGGATGTCGGCTCCTTATCCTCCAGTCCCTCGGTCGATTCGACAAAGACCCAGTCAGGATAGCTGCGAGTTCTCAGGGAGGTCCTTCAGTGCCGGTGTTCTTTCTCCTTTCCTTCTGTTCAGAAGGGGTTATTTTTTGGTGAGGCTGTGCAGGGTTGGAGTCCTGAGTGAAAGAACAAAACAAATCCACTTCACCACAGACCCACTTCAGGACAAGATCCACCCGGTGCAACAAGTAAAAGAGGCCTGCTCTCTCGATGCCTGGCTACTTCCCCGCTACCGTGGAGGAAGTCTTGTCCTTCACCAACAAAGCTCAGCTTGCCCAGCACACCAAAAGCAAGGAACGACAAATGCACAAGTTCAGAGTGCAATGTGCCAACATTCCATCGGTTTGCTTCACTCTCTTTGACATTTACATTTAGGATTCAACTTTAAATGTGAAAATGCCATTGAGTTTTGATGAAAGGGGCTGCCATGGAAATATCCACACCGATCACAGCATTCTTTACAACAACAGCTTCATTTTACTGGTCCTTTTAGGTGGTATTGAAGAGGAGAAGCTCTCTTCTGCTTCTTTATCCACAAAAGCGAACTGAATGCTTCATAAACAAACTGAGAGGGATGAGCTAAACGGATGTATTGAACAATGCAAGGTAAAGTGTGCACAAAATATTTTTACAGGCTACAATTGCAATAACTACCATAGTTTTGACCAAACTCATTTTGAACAATCCCAGAGTCTCATCTCAGCAAACCAGTCCATCTCTCAGCTTGACATCGGGAGAGGAGGGTGATGAGGAGGAGGATGCATGTGCTGCGTTACTTGCGATCATTAGGGAGGAGAGGCACAGGCAAAGTCAACCACCACCGCGGGTGGGAGTCTTTTCACAGCCAGGAATGCAGCATTATGGCTTCAAAGAGATGGGGGAGGGGCGTTGAAGTGAACAGTGTGCAGAAATGAAAAAATGTGAAAAATGCTCTAGCAGTGGTGGTTTTACTTGTGTTGCTGCTTTACAGAGAACATTTGTTAATATTATATATGTTAAAATAATTAAAAAAAAAAACAATATTTTAACAATTACTTTCTTGTTAAAAGAAAGTAATCTTATTCCTTCTCTGTGTACATTTTATCTTGTAAATTTACATTCTTCTGTTAAATTGTAGCTGGAATCAAAAATGTTTTAAGTTTATCCACTTTCCAAAACAGATAGAAAAATACAAAAGTATAAACTAAATCATGCGTTATATTAAAACTGAATACCTACGAAAAAAGACAATTCTTGAAATTCTTTGTTTTTCTTTCATTGTTTGTTTGTTTGTTCTGAAGGTTGTATTTTTGTTGCTGATCGAAATAAATCAAAATCAAATCAAATTTCACTGGTGTTTATTTTCCCGCAATAAACACGGCTCAGATTTTAGACAAAAAAAAACAAATTTCCCACCGATGCATCATTAGTATCTTTACAGTATAGGGACATCTCTCACATAATGATGTATTTATTGCAAGAGGGAAAAAATGACCACAAATCAAAAGCCCCCCGAAAAACAACAGTAATATAATTACCATGTTTCAAAAGTGAATATATTACATTTGTAAAAAAATAAAATGAAAATTGAAGTTAGAAAATCCCTACTTACTAATCTACAGTGTAATACAGCACCTTGAAAAAAAAGGAAAATATTCAGTGTATCGCACTATATTTTTGAAACATGTCTGTGGGACTTAACAGTCTAAAAATAGAAACTATGGGTAATAAACTAATCCTAGCACAGAACTGGTAAATTTATATAAACATGAAGGCACATACTTTCCCTTACACCTTGCATGTACATGTTATTTTCCTTCACTCAGTCACTGACAGTGTTTCTTTATTGCTACAAATACAAAAAACGGACATAGACAACACCATTTACATTCAGAATCCTTTTTTCCTAATGGTGTAGTCACACTGTTGTCACAATGATAATAGTGTTGTCAATCGTGCTGCCATTCAACTAACCTCTTGTTGTTTTGCACTTACTGTTGCAAGTACAGATCCATATGAAGATATTGTTTGCTATGAAGACACTGGTTCAATGAAGTGACTAACTTTTGACGTACACAACTAAAACACACATTCAGCGACGCGCGCGTGCGTGCACACACAAACACACAGACTATATACAGCAAAAATTAACACAATACTTTGTGTCTGCAGGGATATCCATCATTCAATGAAATTAACTTGAAAAAAAAAAAAAGGTCAAACAGAACAATGTTGATGCTACCCTTGCAGTCAGTGACAATCTACTTAAATAGACATCAAATGAAATTATACAAATGCAAAATATCATTACCAGCAAGATCAATGTTTTTTTTCCCAGTAACATTGGCTATTTGAGCTTGAAATACAAAATTAAAGCATACAGTTGGAATCAAAAATTCCACCTCGTCAACTTTATTCACTCAGTGTTGAAAAGTCTTGTTTTGCCAGATCGTTATCAATGAATACGTTGTCATAAGGCAAATGCATGGCATAGGTCAAATCCACCAGTCTGTGTGAATAAACTCCTTAGGAAGTCCTTTGGAAGTTGCAGTCAGCTCACCAGCCGTTTATCCGGGCTGGGTTCAGATTTGTGCTTAAGACCGTCAGAGGAATTAGCAGCTGTCTTTGTCAGGGCTTCACATGGTCTCTTCGACACCAGTCATTTTCCCATCCATGCCTTGTAGAGCGGCAACAGGCCTCAGATCAGTCTCTCCTCTGGGGGAACCTTCAGAACGCTGCCCATCTCCAGTCGAGCTCCGGCGACCTCCTGCGAGCTGGGGCTGTACGTGCCCTCCGACTGTCGCTTCTTCCGCGCTGTCATGATCAGAACAAATACGACCAGGATGGCTAGTAATGCGCACAGGGTGGAGATGGGAATAGTCACTGCCAGCCACGGAACACCCTCCCTCTGCCCATCTCTCTGCAGGCCAGGAAATGACACGGAGGAAATGAAGAAACAAGATTAGGCTTGATTGTTACTACAGGAATATATAGAATAGCATAGACATTGTGGTGCATCCTGAACAGAAATGATTTAGCCAATAGATAAAGAAAAGGGGAGAATAACAAGTCGGGCAATTAATAAGGCAACATTAATTATAAAAACACAATTTAAACTACTGCTAACAAGAAAAGCGAAAAATTAAAAAAAAATAGTCATCGCACTTTGGGTTTTATTTTGGAAAGTCTAAAGCTTTCGACACTCTACACATTTTAGCCCAATTTTACCCACAATTCACAGCCACATCTAATCTGCCCCAGTCAGCAAAGAATTGAGTGTATTAATATGTATAGAATGTCAGTGTTAAATTTATGCCAGCAAAAACTTATGCATGACTGTGACAAGTACGGCATAGATCTGTCAAAAGTCACTTTTTTCTTTTATTTCATTCCAGCTGCTGCTGCCACTGCTGTCGATTTGCTTCAGCTGGTTGCTTATTGGTTGAAGAAGGAACTAGATGCCAGCTTTACATTTAGAATTTAAGATCTCTTCACAAGACATTTAATTAAGGCTTAATAAAAATCTACTAATAAGGTTTCAAATTAAAAGATCATTTCACTGTCATTGCAATGCTCAGTCAATCACTTACATTCCTTTCACACAGTGTGCCGCTGTAGCCGGGCATACATTCACACTGAAAGTGGTTGAGCCGATCCAGACAGGTGGCGCCGTTGAGACAGGGGTTAGAAGAGCACTCGTCTATATCTGTCTCACACCTGAAACATATCAGCAGAGTTTTAACACAACGATGCCTGACAGAACAAGAGCACGCTTACACACGTGCACACACACACATACACTTGGCTGTACTCTTGAACCCTCCAACTGGTTTGCTGTGAGGTTTCTCCTGAGCTTCACCAGGTCTGTGTTCAGGTCTTACCTGGCACCAGTGTAGCCTGCCTTGCAAGTGCAGTTCCCTCCAATGCACACTCCCCCATTCAGACACTGCGTGTTTCTGTCACATGCCACTGCAGGGTCGCGCCACCTTATGGGAATACAAATGTTTTGTTTTTTTTTTTCATTTAGAAGTTTGATTTATTTTAATTTATGACAAGACAATGTTTTTATGGACAAAAAGTATTCATTCATTTAAATCCTAATTCAATGCAAGTCTATGGGGTGAAATTTCAACTTTGTCCTAGAGACATGGGGCCACTTGCGTCTTCATCAGGAGCCCCCAAGAAGTGCCCACGCCAAATATGGGACTTGTGGTACTTGAGGAACCCCGAAACCCTAACCCTAATTTCAGCTAACCCTAACCCTAACCCTAGTTTCAGGCTTATCGTTAACCCTAATTCAATGCAAGTCTATGGGGTGAAACTTTGTCCTAGACACATGGGGCCACTTGCGTCTTCATCAGGAGACGCCAAGAAGTGCCCACGCCAAATTTGGGACTGGTAGTACTTGAGGAACCCCAAAACCCTAAACCTAATTTCAGCTAACCCTAACCCTAACTGTCATTGAATCGTTGAACTTGTTAGGCTGCTTTTCATTTTGAACTGTTCCAATACTAGTCGTACTACATATATACTTTTTTATTATAAAAAAAGTTGGACAAGAGCACAAAAAACAAACAAAAAACAACCCTAACCCAAGTTCTCAATGTGAAGATTTTTTTTGTTTAAAATGTGCGAATAACATCCAATATATTTCATTCTATGCATAGCGTGACAATTTTGTCACATAGTTCTCATTAATTCAAAAAGACAACCGCTTGGTTAAACAAGATGGGTGCACCTGTGGCTTAGTCTGTGTGTAGAAGTGAGGAGGAAAGAAACAGAAAAGTCAAAAAATGTATCTAAAAAGCTATTGAAACAATGTCTCATGCATCCCATATCGTTGCATAAAGTGGCACAGGATTTTACCTAGTCACTGTGGTCGGATTGCAGGCTGAGAGTCATGTCCTTGCTGAATTGATGCGTGAAAGAAGCACATGGGAGTAAAAGTGTGCCTTTGAAATTAAAAAGTACTGTACTGTACATTATTGTTGCTGGCAAATGACAGAAAGGGACCACCTTTCGCTCGCCAACCCTACAGCCTCCAGTGCCAGTATCATCCAAGGCACACTTTTACCCCCCTTTACTTCTTCAACTGCCATGTGTGTGAAGTGTTCTTCAGCCACAATGAAACACTTGTAGGATTTGTGTGAAATCCAACTTTCGCTGGAACATTATGAAAGCATAAATCAAGATGATGTTTCAGCAAGGACTTGATCCAACATTTCAAGCAATCATTTTTTTTTTTTTTTAACATATTCCATCGTGTTGTGAAACTATGTGGCCTATTTTTGGTTTGGTTTGGGTTTTTTCTCTCTCTCATTGAGTACCGTTGCCTTTTTTATTTTGGAAGTTTTTACCTCTTCATTCTTAAAGATAGACTATAGTCAACTGTTCATTTAAAGTTCTAAATGCAGCAATGTTTATTTATTTTTAAAAGAGAGCAGGGGCCTCATGCACAAAGACCTGCGTGGATTTCATACTGAAATTCATATTTCTAAATCCACAAAATGTTGCACACAAATTATTTGATGTAGTAGCAAAAGTGATGCCCAATAGCCCATAATGTAGAAAAACAGGATTTCTTTTACTCACTGACAACGCTTGCCGATATAGCCAGGAGGACACAAGCAGGTGTTCACCTCTTCTGATGGTTCGCAGGTTCCTCCATTTTGACATGTGAACTCCAGACAGTTATCAATCTCTTCCTGGCAGTCTTTCCCTGTGTACCCAGGTTCACAGTCGCATTGATAGTCCGCCAGCAAGTCTGTGCACGTGCCATAAACGCACGGACCCGAGGAGCACTCGTTTACCTCGGACTCGCACAGTTCTCCCTCCCACCCTGCTCTGCAGCTGCAGTTAAATTCGTTAAACTGGTCTTGACAAACACCGAGGTTGAGGCATGGCTGGGAATCGCAAACTGGTGCACCCCGGCAGCCGATGACCGGGTCTTGTCCTCCCACTAGGTAGAACTGGCTCAGCTGAGGGGCATCTGGTACTCTTTTCAGTGGTAGGTAGACGCCACCGACCCTTACCTCCCCTATACACCCGCTGTACTTCTCAGCCAGTAAGATCTTGGTCTCATTGAGGAAGTTCAGGTTCCCTCCAAGACCAAAACTGCCACCAACTCTCTGTCCATCGATGATAAGAATCCAGCGGGACTCTGTGTGCGCAGGATCTAGCATGCTCAACTGGATATGATGCCATCCTCCATCTGCAATGGCACTGTCGCTTGTGAAGGCCAACAGCTCAGCGTTCAGCCCACTGTCCATTTTCACCAGCAGAGACGAGTTGAGCAAACCCAGGCAAAACACCTCCGTCTTGCTGATTGCCCGCAACAGGATTCCATTGGCGTCCCTCGTTCGTATATCCAGTGTGATGTTGGTAACAGGTGCCTGCAGAGTGCTGTTAGCAACATACTCAAGGGCATTGTCCTGGAAGTTGGCCTCAGTTAAACCTGTGGAAGAAAATAATATTTTTATGATATTGAATGAATGAATGAATGAATGAACGAAACCTTAACCCTAGCTGACAGCAGTAACATGCTGATGGTTTAGCCAATAGTACCCCTGTTATTATAAATAATAATCACCAGTTGGTACTCTGAATACTGGAAAGTACCTCAGAGCAAAAGAGGCTGCGAAGGACCTGCAGGTCTTACCACGCATTTGAGCTAATAAAAATTTGTAGTATGGGTATTAACTACCTGTAAACTGACGAAAATAAGGCCAACAAGCTAACAGAAAAGAAAAGCAAAATAGGGAACAAGTACCGTCAGCACCAATATTCCCCTCAGTCAGATTTGCCTCAACATCAAACAGTACAGCCACAACTCTCATATAGGAGCCACCTTATTCTAAAAGAAAGAAATACTGTGTCTGCCCTCATGATAAAAAACCAACAAACACATTATGCTTGTCCTTTTTGAGTTCACATTTTGTAAGTAAAAAAAAATTAAAAGGTAATTATGAGTAAAGGTTTTATATTTTTTATATTTTATATAGCTTAATTCTTGGATGTCTTCCACTGACCCCAGTAATAGAAGGTTAACATAATAATAATAACAACAACAACAATAATAATAATAATAATAATAATAACAATAATAATAATAATAATAATGATAGTTGAAACAAGACAAAGGTTAAAGTTAACATTTCAGTAGTTGACAGTCATGTTATAGTTCATACAACCTCAATTTGATTGACTGTGACAGAATAAGGGAGTAGTAATCCCTGCTTAAGGATTACTTACACTCATAACCATCCTGCAGCTCCAAACACTGAGCTCCATCGAAACAATGATGGTCGCCACACCACAAACGTGTCTGGCAGAGATTCCCTGCGTAGTTAACGGGACAGTCACACTTGAAGTCATTCCAGGTAACCTGACACTTCCCATCGTTGAAACATGGCTCATCCTGTTTGCAAAGACAGATGGGAGACACAGGATATTCACTCGTGAAATCTCTCACCTGGTGTGACCACGGAGGTAATAACAGCAGAGAAGATTACGAACTAACTGGCCGCTTAAAGGGATTCACAACCAGATCAGTGTCAAAAGCAGTGAAAATACTCTACGAGCAGAAACAAGCAACACAACCAGGCAAGGGCCTAGGAATGGCTACACTAGCCCTCTTTTCTGTACACATAAAACAAAAACTATAGAGTGAAAACTGTTGGGTTTTTTTTTTACCTTGCATGTATCATCACTTTGGCATCCTGGCAGCACGTTCTCCTCGGTACTCGCTTGGTAAATCTCCACTCTGTCTTGATGATCCTCAGAAGTCAGGCGCTTGTTGTCCAGCCGAATGTCCTGAAGGCAACCCTTGAAGTTTCCACCCCAGGCTTTCATGCTGTTACCTACAGGGAGCCCGCCAACATATGCCACATCCCCTGCCTCCACGCTGACGTTGCCCAGGGCACGGTGATGCCCTGCTTTCGGGAAAACAACATGACCGTACTGTAGCTTTACAGTCACCATACTGTTCTTTCCATCTGTGACATGTTTGGCCTCGGAAATCAGCGTGGTGTGAGGGTTGTAAATGGCAACGGTGCCCTCCTTCAGGTAGACTGTCAGGTATGGATTTTCTTCCCGCTGGAGTTGCAGCAGCAGGCCGTTGTGCTTGAGAGAGCGCAGCAAAAATGATATGGTAAAGTTCTCTCCGTGGCTTTCCAAGATCCTAAACGCAGAGTAGCTGGTGTTTTTCTCATGACCAAAGGTCCAAGATGGATACTCTAAAGAAAGAAAGAAAAGGTTAGAAGCACAGAGTTATTAGTGTCTCATCACATCACCTTGTCCGAGATGTAGATGATATCAATCAGTATTTGCCATGTTTCTTTCAGGCTTTCACTTGTTTTATAATATATAGCCCACTTTATTGAGCCTGGCAAAAAAGCTTAGACTCATTTACAACTTTGTCAAACCTTTGTCAAAAAAGCCAAAGGAAATTGAGTTGTTGATTTGGTGTTCAGGGTTATATCTCATTCGTACTGCTGAATAATCGATGATCAAAAAGAAAAAGAAATGTACTGTAGCCATTACGTAAGTCTTATCTACACTTGGCAAAAAGTCACTCTACTCTAACTCTTTGGCTTTGGAAACCCACATTCTGTAAATGTAATCTATAGCTACGAAATAATGACCTTTCCCTAGTTAATGTGAAGCACAAGGTGTCTTACCTTTCTCACAGTTTTCTCCAAGGTAAGGCCGGTGACAAACACAACTGGCCTGAACCCACATGTCCACGCACTGCCCACGTTGCATACATGGGTCGTCGTGGCACCACTCCTTTTTGCTGCATCCGATTTCCAAGCCCTGGCCGTCTTCTTTGATAAGATCCCAAGGTAGAAGCAACTTGTGGTTGACTTTGAGGTCTTCCATGCAGCCAATGAAGCCCTTCCTGGTAGATGTTTGGAGCAGATATTCCTGCGGTGCTCCTCCAACAAAGATTTGATAGAAGGCGCTGGGCTGCAGGAAGCTTAGGTGGTTGTGGTCTTCATTCTTTACTTGACACTCTTTTTCACAGCTGGATCCTTTCACAACAAGGACCAGTCTTTCATCCATGGTCACCGTGACCTGGTACCACTCTCCATCATTAACTTTGCTCGGGTAACTAACTTCCATTAACTTTCCTGACTTTACTCTGGCCAGAAGAAAGCCTCCATAGAGCTCGAGGGAGGCAAAATACTCCTGGGTGCCCCAGTAGTACAGCACCATATCTGGCACGGTGCTTTTAAACCTGAGCCTCACGTGCAACCCATAGTCTTTCATTTCCTGTTTTGTCCTGTTCTTGTTAACGGGCAGCTGGATGTGGACGTAACCTTCCGAGTTGAAGGAAAAGGTGGTGGAGCTGTTGCAGTAATCGCCGCTCCAGCCGGGGGTACACTTGCATTTGTAGCTGTGCTCCCCGACGTTGGTCAGCAAAGGGACACACTCGGCTCCATGCTGACACAGGTGCTGTTGGCAGCCAAGTAGAAGGACATCACAGTTGTCCCCACCCCACGGCTGCTGGCCAGGCTCTGGCTGAGGGCAGTGACATCGATAGGAGTTGGCAGCATCCTCGCACGTGGCACCATTCTTGCAAGGATTACTGTAACACTCATTAATGTCAACCTCACAGTGTACGCCTGTAAGGGAAAACACATGTTTCTGTTACTACAAAAAAAAACCTCTTCATTCAATCTTCGCATCAGCTGTACCTCACTCTACTTTCAGTGAACAATTTCTTTAATTCAAATTGGAAAGTTTGACAGACTTTCTACTACATTAGGCCTTAGGTCAGGTAACTAACTAACTTAACTACTGTCTAGCCTTGACCAATGCATTACCTTTAAAATGTGCTTCGAGCATTTGGGTGAGCAGAGAAGTTGTTGAGTTGTTTCAAAGTGTTGTTTGCAGATAATGAGATGGCTAGTTTGTCATAAAATTACAAAACTACAGCACAAGCCCAATCCAACAGAAAAGCAGACTATTCTATGAGTGGTTACACTAGTCAGTAATACCTTATCCAACTGCATTTCCAACTTTCTTTTTTTTTTTTTTTCAAATGCCATGAAAACAGTCTAAAAGACTTTGCGTTCTTACTACAAACCAACTACAGCCACATCATAAAACCAAGCCATGTTCACTTTGTTAAGATATCATTAAAAATGTACCTGTCAGCCACCAGGGCCCAAAGCAGCAGAGCAGCAGCATTAACCTGTTTCCCAACATGATCCACTAAAGCAGAAGCCAACAAACTCCCTGCACTGCTGAAACATAGAAGTGAAGCATCTTTCCTTTGCTCCTTTCCTTTCTCTCTCTTCGGCTCTTTCTCTTCATCGTCCAGTTTAGCAAAGGAAAATTGTTTGTCCTCCTCTGCTCTGTGCCGGGCCGACAGGGTGATAAGTTGGCAGCCCTGGCTACCTCTGAGGTTGTCTTCCTGCCCTTCTCCCTCCTTCACTTCTCCTTGAATGCCTCCCTATCCTCCTCCGCACCCTGTGCTCCTGTCCTGCCTGTAGTTCAGCTTTTGCATAACTGAACTACAGGCAGCTCACTTCCTGTTAGGTTCCTGAGAAGTGGAATGCTGCGTGTGCTGGCGTGAGGGCGCCCACTAGTGGCCGAAGACGCAGGAACAAACTAGGTGGGAGTGCTGCAGGTTTGATCAAAAGCTAATCTTTTAGTAAGATCAGTTCCCCTGAGAAGGGCAAAAGTTCGGCACGGAGGCCATGACAGAAAAAAAAAAGTCCAATGTCTACTTCCTTAGGTATGTTGTATTTGACTTCCCCTACACTGTGGCAGACATTGTTAGTTGTATGTATATTTGAGATTAACTACAAACAAGACACATCTAATCGATGAACAAAGTTACTTTATATTGTCAAAGCAAAATAATCTGCATCAGTTTGTAATGAAACTTCTAATCTTGACACTGTGTACCAGGGAAGGAACAACGGGCTTTTACCTCTGCTGTCAATTAAAGTCATCAACAATGTCCATCCCATTAATCTGAAAATTGAGCTCTTCTATTTATAGGATTTTAATTTTTTGAACCGTGTGCAGTTTATTTTCTCGTATATACAAATTATTTTTTCCTCACTATCAGATAGAAGAGCTTTGTTTTGTTTCACATGTTTATTGTGTGTTTCCTTCAGGATTTATCTGGTGTGCCTCTAAGCGGCTTTGCTATAATCTGCCCCGCCTCCTCACAAGAGGTTTCAATTTATTATGGAGTCTGGACACCTGACATATGGCAGGTATTTGCCCTGTTGTTTTCTACTATTATCTTCCATACCATATGTTTGCCCTCTCATCCCCTGCTTCGCTTTACCGTAAGGAAACAGAGCCTGGGCCAGAGTCTGGCAGAATACCTGGTGGTTGGAAGACCAGATGGGACCAAAAAGAAATAAATGTATGTAAAAGTCAATAGCGGCAGAAAATGAGACGAGGTGCAGGTAGTGACAGAGCTGCAGCAGACATACTCCTTTTGCACAGAATGACACCATCTTCTATGCAAAAATGCCTTACTACATGATTTCCACAGGTAGTTTGACAGATGTTCTTCATATATATAAATACAAACAACGGGATGCATTTAGCCACTCACGCCTGAAACCTGCACTTACTTGACCAGATCTGCAACAAAACAGATTGTGATTGTGATAACTGTCTAATACTGTATATGACTGACGCGCCTTGACAGTCTTACAATCATGTCAGTAGTCACACTAAGACTTAGGCCAAGTGATGACAAGCCCCACAAGAGCAGGAAAGTCGAAGCAGTTTCCCTTTTTGATGTCATAGAGATTATACGAAGGTCGAGGTTGAGGGGATCGTTCTAGCCACACAACTACGACCAAGTTACCAGACCACTATTTGCGCCCCCGACTCAGGTTCCGTATTTCTGGGCCTTTAAGTGCCTGCATATCATTAGGGCGAAAACCTTTGGGGGTACAACAAGATTACAGGCTCATCATCCTCACAAAGAACGCTGCTATTTATCGCTGCTCTCCGTTCTTTCAGGCATTGGGCCTTTCATTTCATCTCTCATCTCTCATTTTTTTTATTGAGAGCTTTAAGCTGTCCAACATACGAAAAAAGTACAGACCTAATTATTGGTCAGGTTGTGATGTGGTTCCTCCTTTATTGACAGATGTATGAACAGATTTCTTTCAAAAATCGAATAATCCCTGGGCTGAACCCAAGCAATGACCAGCAGAAGGAACATCAACCTAACGTCGTTTGGCCAAGAAGATTTAAATGTCTAACGCTGATATGGTCCACACCGGACACTTATTTTACAGTTTCATTTTGTTTGTTTGTTTGTAAGTATTTTATGAAAAACTGTTTTTAGAATTCAATAACTTTCCCACCTGTGAATCCATCAAGACACTCGCATTGGTACGAGTTGATCAAGTCCTGGCAATTTCCTTCATTCTGGCAAGGAGAAGACTCACACTCGTTTACATCGACTGAGCAGTTGTGTCCTGTAAGCAAAGGAAGGACACGCAAACTGAACGACTCGGTCCTCTTGTTTTTTATGACGCACACAAGTAAAAAAATAAATAAAAAAATGAGACTCACCAGTGAATCCTGGCAGACACCTGCAAATGAAGCCAGCTGCATCCTCAAATCTGAACTCAGACTGAGTGAACTCAGGCACCGTCCCATAGTTCTGAATGTCTGAACGCTGAAAACATTGGCCATTGTTTTCACAAGGGTGCTCCTCACACTCGTCTATATCCAACTGGCAGTTTTCTCCCTCATAGCCTGCACAGACGAAAAGACGCATTCATTTTCAATGGGAAACATAAGGCACATAAAATAAGTTTACAAACTTGTCTGAGTCCTTCCACCTCCCACACAGAACTGAACTTTCACCAACTAGCTACTCACATCATTCTTTATGAGTTTTGTTTTTTGTTTTTTTGTTTTCAAAAAAGACAAATTAGTTCAAATTGATTAAAATTGAGACATTGAGACATTATCTTGCTGAAGTAAAGAGTGGGTATACATATATATACATATATGAGCGTTGACAAGATACTTGATTTCAGACTTTGATACGACATTTGGAAAAGTATTGAATTTTGATACGATTTCGATACTAGCAACCGCGGGAGTTTTGTTGTTTTGTTTCTCTCTCTGTCTCTTGCAGTCTTGGTCTTCTGCTTATACCCTCTGGTTGAAGATCTGCTGCTGTAGTTTAAATCTGTCCGGCACTACAAGGGTATCCGCACCCTTTTTTTGCGACGCCAATTTCATTCCCAAAGTCGTGACTCACCTGTCCAACATAGGCACGAGTAAAGGTTTTTTCCCTCCAAGCAAGTGGCTCCGTGCTGACAGGGATCAGATTCACATTCCAGAATATCCTCCTCACAGTGAACTCCCGCAAAGCCTGTCGTCCGACAGTCACATTCATAGCTAAAAGAGACAGCGCAGAAAGAAATGCAAGCCATCAATTGTGTGTATGAGCACTACGTATGTAAACGTAAATTTGAACTATTTGGAGTGAGTTTTTTATAGCGTGAATTTTGAATTGCTTTCCTTTGTTTATTAAAGTTTTGACTTTATATTATTAGGTCGATCTAAATCCAAAAAGAGAATCCTCATTTGTTTTAATACAAATCCCAACTCATTATGGTCACAGTTTAAAACTAGGAATAAAAGGAAAATAAAAAATAAACAGCATAAACAGCAATGTGTGCATGTGTGTGTGTGTGTGTGTGTGTGTGTGTGTGTGTGTGTGTGTGTGTGTGTGTTCCGTGTACGGTCCTACCTGTTAACCCCGTCCACACAATTGCCCTCATTTAAACAAGGCGCGCTGGCACATTCATCAATGTTGACCTCGCAGTCTTGGCCCAGGAAACCAGACACACACTCACACGTGTATTTGGCAACATGGTCATGGCAGGTGGCGCCATTCTGGCAAGGGTGCACCTCACACTCATCGATCTCCACCTCGCAGTTAATCCCTGACACAGGACAGACATTATGGCAGCCAGCCAAGACATGAGATCAGCAACACACTTCATCCTCTGGCTAATGAATACAATAACAACAATAACAACACTAATAGGGGAAGCCTCAAATACAAAGTGATTATACCAACAAATACTAATTAAAGATGCCTTTTGAATAATTTGTTGTTGAAATTGAAATATTGAAATTTTATTTAGTTAATATTATATGAATATATTTAGTTATTTAGGTACTATATTTAGGTAGTTAGACAGAGGGAGGGGGGGGAAGCCCAGCATTATTTTTTTCGCCTTTGACTAAGACAGAAACTGCTGCTCGTGTGACACTGGCTGTGGACTGACAGATGGCCTACAATAGATTGTCCGTCTTAAAACGGGGTGCCCGTGAAAAAGGATTTACACTATTTTTGCAGTTGTTTTTGTTGTTTAATTTGTAGGCACATTTATTTTGTGTTTATGTGCATTCACAGAAAGCAGTTTATGGTCAACATTAGCCTACCTAACCTTAAGACATCATTTATAAAGAATGAATCTCATTCAATAAACAAATGATAGAATAGAATATTTTAAAATCAAGCAGACAAAATTGTGACAAACTATTTTTACAGCTTTCTCACTATAGTGTATTAATGTAGGAATAATGCTTTACAAATGACAGTTTGTGTTCCAGCACTAGATTTCTTGGGTTAGTTCAGGTAATGTCCAATCCTGGATCTGGTTCATTTACAGTCAATATGTGTTAAATTGATGCATAGTAGACATGGGAGAGCAACCTCTGCTCCGTTGTGCAAGAGCAAATCTAAATGATCTTTTATTTTGAGACATCAATTTATTGCTTATGGGAAGAACAGTCTCGCTGTTCAGGTCATCAGGAAGCCTCAATGTTTTAGAAGGACTTAATTATCCTCTGAGCTGAAAGTCACGTTATGGGATCATTGCTCCTCACATCCTGATGAACGCATGAACACTCACATACTGGCCAATGGCCAGTGGGGAAACTCCCAGTCAAAATAATGCAAATCTCACCTTCAAAACCTGGTGCACATTCGCACTCGTAGTGATCCACCTCGTCAACACACGTCCCGTTGTTCTGGCAGGGTCGGGAGGCACACTCGTTGATGTCCAGGTCGCAGTGGTAGCCTTGGAACCCGGGCACGCAAAAACACTGGTACCCGTTGACGCCGTCTTTGCAGATGGCCCCATTTTGACAAGGGTCGGAGAGACATTCGTTAATGTTGTCCTTGCAGTTCCTCCCCTGGTACCCAGGTGCACAATGACACTGGTGTCCAGTGTCTAGGATGTCGGTACAAGTGCCGCCGTTCTGACACGTCTCCTCTGAACAAGTGCTCACGTTATCCAGGCAGCTTTTCCCTGCGAATCCAACGGGGCAGTGGCAGGAATAGCCGTTGACTCCGTTCAGACAGTGGGACCGAGGACCTTTGCAAGGGTTGCTCTCGCACTCGTCCACATCCTGGGTGCAGTTGGAGCCCGTGAGGCCGTCCGGGCAGTGGCAGGTGAATTTGTCGGTGCCTAGGGTGCCGGTGCAGTTGGCGCACGACGCCCTTGTGCAGGCGTCGTAGAGCTCGTCACAGTGGTTACCCACGTACCACACGGGCGACTTGGGGCACAGACACACGTATTCGCTCAGGTTGTCAAGGCACGTGCCGCCATTGTTACATGGAGATGAGAGACACGTGTCCGCTGTTGCTGTGCACAACAGGCCTGAAATGAAGAACAGGATGCAGGTTAAAGCAAGAACACAGCCGCCAGTAGAGAAGAGACGAGGCTATACAGTAAGGTGATTGTACCGTGTCCCCTAGTTGAGTTTGCCCTTTTTTAGTTTTGCTGCAGTGTATTGTACATTCTGTGAGGGAGGCGAGCAGTGTGACAATATTCACAGAGGCAAAATAAAACACAATTATGAATGAACGAGTGAATGAGAAAATAACAAATCAATATATTCACAGAAATCTAAGTTCCATAGGGATTTATTACATGTGTTGGAAGTTATTAGAGTTTTGAAACCTGATTTTTACCTTAACTAAAAAGAAAAACAAAATACTATTTTTGTTAGGAAAGGTGTTATGATTGTAAGATTAATAATACTAATAAAAGCTGCAAATTCTCATTATACATTATGTTTATGGTGTATGGTTTATTGTTTGTATTGAGTTAATATGCTCGTGGGTTAACAGCTGGGTCCCTCAGTCCTTCTGGAAAGAAACCCACTCCTCAAACTGTTTCTTTATGCAAGCACATTCTTTTAAAACTTAACTTAACTAAAATTAGGTTAAGGCATCAACAACACCCATTTGAGGTCTTTCATATAAATTCAAAAAGGTCTGCCTTTGGGTCGCCTAAAAAATAGTACTTTAAATGGTATTTGGTACTTAAAACTTAATTATTTGTCAACTTCCTACTTTGCATCAGTTGGGCAGTTTGGAGGACTACATGGGCCACTACACAGAGATTTTCACAGTTAAAAAAATGACTTTGGGAGGGCTCCACTTTCACAAAAACACATCTGCAGTGAAAGTTGTGATCACAGCAATAAGTCAATTGTTTTATTTTATTTTTTTATCCACAATGTCACAATTATGCCGTTCTCTACAACTTTGAAGAACAAGTGTTTTTCATTCTCCCACAAGAGCTTGAATAGTATAGGCTCATAATATATTCCAAAAGAAAAGAGCAATTAATTCAAATTCAATAAAAAAAATATCTTTAAAAATTATTTTAAAAGGTGTCCCACAACAGAAAACCATTTTAAATACATGTTTAAAACACATACAATGACTAATAAAGATGACACAGTCACATTCAAAATGAATGTCAAATCCTAAACATACACTAAACGTGATGAAATGGTGTTAAAAGCGTAAGGGGGAAAAAAACCGTGAAAGCTAAGTTTCCCTGTAAACTTTTGCCGCATTACAACCTGGCTAGCTGTGTAAGCCACTGTAAGAGGTCTGACCCTCTGTGCTTAAAAAGCAATCTGGTGATGAGAGGAAACAAGCCCCTTTTCCCCAGATTTATTCCAACAGATGGTGTTAAAAGTAAACTCCTTACTTGACTTTCTAGAAGCCACTAATTCAATAGGTACACCTATTGTGTCTACCGCGGAAAAACCGACATTGTGTCTTTTATTTTATACTAGCTAGCCATGCGAAAGTGAAGCCCTCTTCACCTGTGGAACAGTGCCTCCAAAGTGGAAGAGTACCTTCAATTTTCCTCCAGTCTGCTCAGATTTTTCTCCCCTTCCAACGAGCACCTGTTTTCCTTCAACATATTGGGTGATCCACGCAGCACTCCTTCCCAGTCACTACATATTTACATCTCTATGTTTTTATGTTAGGTGATTAGTTATCAACCGATCAGTCAGTCAATCAATCATTCATCCGTTTGTCTTCTACACCCACTATCTCTTTCACTCAGACCTACGGGGGTCTGCTGGAGCCAATCTCAGCTGTCGTGGGGTGAAGCCAAGTTTACACTGTTTTTTTGGACTGAGGACTCAGAAAGGCATCACGCAAGGATCGAACCCACAGTCTTCTTGCTGTGAGGTGACAGTGGTAACCACTGCACCATCAGGCAATTAATCCACTTTTTATATAATAAAGTGCCTTACACAAGCAAAGAGAAACCAACTGAAACCCCCCGAGGAAGCAGGAAGAGACCGTGTGAAAAAAAAATTCCAAATTTGAAGTTATAAAGATTGTAGATATTCACAATCAGTGCGAGTGAGTTTTCTAATGGAGAAAGTAAAAAATAACTCGACATTCTGAAACTGTTGGAATTCATGATATAACCATGTCCTCACTGCTATTTCATTTAAAAAAAAAGTTATATTAATTCAACATTCGTAATTGAAACTACTCATCTGTAGTCACTTCAAGGGAACAAAACAGTGTTTTTCAGTTATTGCGATTGTGTTGCATTTTTTTTTACCTCACGACTGTCAAACCTGATTAGCGCTGAGACTCCATGGTCACATTTTAAACCATGTATGAATCACTATGGCGGTGGAGGTGGATTGAGATCTGACCTCCTGGAGATCCAGTTTAGATTCCATGGGCTTCCATTTATTTTGACCAGACCATTCAATGAACATTTGTACAAGTATACAGATGGCTTCTCATGGCTCAAGTGTGGGACTTTAAATTGGATCAAACATTACACTGTTCCCAGGGGAGACATTTTTATTTTACTATCATCATTTCTTATCATTAAGTTTTTTGCCGGTGTTTCCATGAATTGCTTTTGCACGCAACAAGGAGGTGAGCTGCGTGATCTCTGGAGTATGAACAATATCTGCAGATATATTAAACGTCTAGTATGAAAAAGCCAGGGGTCAGGTATTCGTCACAATTTGTCCGGTGAGCCAACATAGATGTCAGATAATCTATTTGAAATGCCTGCTAGAGTGGGATATGAGCCGCATGTCACTCTGATTCAATAAGACAAGAGCCCCCAATATGTCTGTTCAGCCAGTCTTTCCTGCTGCGTTCCAGCAGCTACTGCAAATATTCCTGCTGAAACTTTTACTTTTCCTTTATCCTTCAGCGGCTTCACGATCAAGGTTTTTTTTTTTCACGGTGTGGATTTGTTCTCTCCAAAAAGACTTTGTGGAACCTTCCCAACCCCCATCCCCCCTTTTTTGCACTCTCCCAATCAACCCCTCACACATTCCAGGGAGCTGATAACAGGTCCTTTAATATATGTGGGTGTCACCTCCCCTCCATTAAACCCATTACTGAGTACCTAATAGATCATGGCTACGGCCAGACAGGGTTTATCCTGACACTGACTGGTACCAGTGTGTTAGCCTAGAGCAACGCTGAGCAGAGCAGCTCCCTCCCAAAGGAGGGACGTCAGGATGAAACCAAAAGAATCCACTCCTCCCTCTCAGGGGCTCTCTGGGTTTGTTCAGCAGTTTGTAACTTGTGGACACGTTTGAAATAAAACAATTTGGAATTCATTTAATAAAAAATTCCTGCCCTTACAAGAAGTTAGGAACAAATGGGAAAATTTCCATTTGTGTCTTTATGACCTATTATAATATTTAAAAAGTATTCTCAAGCTATTTTTTATTTCATATATAATAGAATAGATAGAATAAACGTACTTTATTGATTCCAAACTGGGAAACTACGCTGTTGCAATACAAGAAAATAAACGACAAAGTAATTACAAGAAAGAGCCAAGTCAAACTAAATACAACAAACAAACAACAGCAAGATGTGCACAACTTCCTCATATCAGTTATTTCAGCTCTTTCTATCCTTTCGGGTTCAACACTGCAGTTCCTCTTGCAAGTGCGTCTTCACGCCCATCACTCCCACCATTCAAAGAAAAGACCCAACAAAAAAAAGAAAGTGCTGCCTCGTAGTGCAGCCGGACACTCAGTGTGTGTCACTATGGTGATCTTTAACAATGCCACTAGCAGCCAATCACAGCCTCAACTCAGCCGTGCTTTAAGCCAGCTTCAGAAGCCCCACACAAACGAAGGTTACGGGAAAAATAGGTCAGGAGAGGCTGAGGTCGGTCAAGACGACTCTCCCACCACCGACCACATGCAAAACACACACAGAGGCGCTCTCACAAACACAAACACTATCCTTTCATTTGACAAAGGGGAGTCATAAGAGAATCAGTTCAGTGGTCGTATTAATAAAACAGTAATAAAGAGTGAAAATAACTGTTTTTGGGGGGCTTTTTTGGGGGGGGGGGGTTCTTTGGTTAGAAATACATGGAAATTAAAGTATTCTGTCCTGGTAAATACTTCTTACAAGCCGAAAAGTGCAGCCAGTTATCAACTCATTGTGGTGGGAAGAGTAAAGTTCACGTCTTACCAAGTTTGAACATCATCATGGTAATGAGAAGCATCCTCTGAAATCTGGACCAAACCCTTCCCAACCCCATGCTGCCAGCTGACCGCCGGTCGGTTCCGTCACAGAGCGATGTGTAAAATACCCCGGCTCTCCATTAAAGCACCGCGCAGTTCTCCGTACACGCTGCTTCAACTTAACTGGAAAACAGTGAACTGAGGCATCTTCATGCCCGACCAGTCAGACTCTTGAGTCAGAGTGTGTGAGTCTGTGAATGCTGTGCTGGAGTAGGGTAATCACTCCAGTCGAGTGTGAGAAGGAAAACATGAGGTGGAGCTGCTGGAATGGCTCCCCATGAAAAGTTAAGGGTTCAAAACAATAATAAAAATAATAATAATAATAAAGAACCTTTGGGGAACTTCTCATAATACAAGGACCATCCATCAGAGGGACACTAGCTAGTCAACATTAAAACACATTAAAAGCTGCACTTCCCCAACTTTGTTTGTGTGTGTTTTGTTTATGTGTTCAGCAGGTGTTTCCTCATAAACGGACACGTTGCATGACCTCAAATGTTCGTACTCTGGGTTTATTAGCATAGGACCATATTATTGCTACTAGTGTGCCAAGGGTTTGAATAGCAAAAGTGCCAAGGTCTGGAATAACTGTATGAGTTCCCGATTTATTATTATTAATATTCAGAACTATTCATGTCTGTACGATCCGGCCATTCTATTGAAGGAAATTTGAAATTGAAATTTTGTTGTTTTTTTTTATTTTGTTTCTTTTTTTAAGCCTTTTTCTATGGTTATAATTATGTATAAATGTTAATATTTAAATACGTTTTTTCTAAATTATTGTTGGGTTGCATTTTCTCATTTTAAACATTGTGTTTGATCAGATTTTTTCCCTTTCTTTTTATTGTTAAAAATACCATCTTGCAGCAGATTTCTGTAATGATTAAAGAATGTATACAATATTGCTGAGCTTGCATATTGTTCATTGTTCATGTCATGATGGTCACGTGACATGACGTGTCACCTTTTAACACTCTAAAGTGAAGTCTCGGGAGATTAAATACTGATACTTTACTTGTTTAAAAGAATACACAGGTACTTCTGTCCGGCAATTTTGTATTGTTATTCATTTTGTAAAAAATAAAAAACAAAAAAAAATACAGTCCGAGTGGGTTTTGTCCTTTAAGATTGGTGGTCCCTTAGTTCCCATAACCCCCCTCCTTTTTGGGAGCAGAGGTGAAGAGTGCTAATCCAGTATGTAACTGGTTGGCAGAGCAATGTGGCAGTTGAATGCTTTACTGACCCCCACTCGCGCGCACCCTCCCCCATCTGTACCTCCAACCTGCTGTGTTCACAACAACAATAAGAAAAAATGTTTAATTAAACACTCTGCCGGGGGAGGGGGAGGCGGCCCGCCGCACTTCATGCCCACAACAATTAATATGCAAATGAACGACGGCGGTTTCTCACAGCGCCACATTCCTAAGTGACTAGCTGTAGCGCTTCTGATCTTTCCTTAATTAAGTGGCTCGGATCAGAACTGTAACAAGGCTCAGAAACAGAACACATACTGTTGGATTGGCAGCACAAATCCTTTACAGTGGAAATAAACCAAACAGGATATCATTGGATATCTATTAATGTATCTAAAGTCAACGGGGATGACAAATGATGCATTCTTCTGCACTGTTAGTTGTTCTTTCCAATGAAATAAATATTTGGATTTTGATAATAGTATGTGTGCTAATCCAAAAACACATCTAGGCTGTGTGGCTTCTTTTTTCTTGATATTAGGGTCAAGGTCACTGTTCTGAGCTTGTTGTTCAGCAGCAGTTTTTTTTGTTTGTTTGTTTGTTTTTTTGCATCTAAGCAAGCAGACAGATCCAAATATAAACAAAGTTTAAGCAGTTGTTAATGCAAATGTCAGACAGGGGTCACTTTTAAAAGTATATATGAGAAGAAAGTCTGAATGCAAAATATTCAGAGAATGTTTACTTTATTTTCTACAAAATATTGAATATGGGCAACAAATCAGACATGGGTATCAAAGCCTACAGTTCAAATCCAGACTCAAATTTATACTCATTTAATACCTCACATAAGGCTGGCCTGAATGAATCTGACAATGTCCAAGTACATACGGTTTTCCTAAACATTCATTAAACAGACCACTTTGAGTGCAGAATTGGGTTAATTGAACAATGCAGCCTGCACTGAATGTAGCTCAGATCTCTGTCTCTAAGTAGCCTAAGCAGAGAGACAAAGCATTCCCCAGCGTAACGATTCATACATGGTTGAACACGTGACCAATATCACAATTTGAGACAGTTGCTTAGTTTGATCGTTTCATCTGTGGTCCTAAATTCCATTTCCTTTAAAATGAAATTATTCTGTGCAATTCCTATTTTTCCATTTCCGAATGCTACGGTCAATAACAATTTTCTTCTTGTCTGCATCCATCCGCTTTCGAGTACTGCTTCTCCTGCAGTCAGAGTCTGTGTGGACCAGTCGCAAGTGAAAGAGACAAGTCGAATGTCAGATTTCTGCAAACGCACTCGCACTACTGCTGTTGCGGGACGAAGACAGAGCAGTGGGAGAAAACACAGATCCGGGAAAGAAAACATGGAAACGCTGTACAGGAATATCAGGAATTGGTAATTGAACCCGCAACCCTCTTTCTTTCCTTTTTTGGTGACCTCCTTTTTGTTCTTTACGTATATATATTCAATACATTTTCATATGCAACTTCTACTTTTTTAATGTGGTGTAAATATGTATGCATTTGTGGGTACCAGAGAAGACTCGTCATGGCTTATTCCATTTATTATGAAGATGCTAAATTGTTTAAAATATTGCACTTTACTTTTTTTCACGTTTGTCCTGTCTGGCCGTAATGACAGCTGGCAGATTTATTCTCAAAGGCAAAACTTGTGAGTTGAGTGTTGGAGTCAGACAGGTCGGTTCAGGAACGAGCTGTTGAGCGCTTTCGTTATATTAATCTTATCCTGACCAAAACTGGACCGAGGGGGGGGACAGGGAGGGAAAATAGAAGGGGAACCAAGGTGAGGGGCTTGAGGGGAGAGAGAGGGACAGAGAGGCCAATAGCAACAGGATGCATTGCTGTGGCATTGACAAAAGAAGTCAGTGGAGCAGCATCAGAGAATTAACAAAGAGTGATGATAAAGAAAAGGAATGTGTACTTGTGTGCCGCTGGAGGTGAGCCACCAGAGGGTGCATGGAGCACCCCCAGCACCGCAGGCCGGGCAGAGGCCCAGAGCAGCGGAGGACACCCACCCCTTGCAAAAGCTGGGTCAAGAGGTCACGAGACGAACACCCCAGGGAAGAGGGACAACCCCTGGGGCGCACAGCCCGGCAGAACCCAGCACCCGGAGCATGGAAGCCGAGGGCAAGTAGGCACCGGAACCAAGCACAGGACCAGAATCCTGCGCCTTCACCCACCTAGGGGACCGGTACCCGAGGCAGGTGTCTCGGGTTGATGCCATCCAGCCCCATCCCGTGCCCAGTCGGTTCGGCACTCCAGCAGAAATACGGCAATTTTTTTCCAGTTTCATTTTGAGTGAAAACGTGAACAGACTATTTAAAAAAAAAAAAGAAGAAGCTAAACCATCCCTGGACAGCAGCTCTGGCAATCAACACTTGGCTCCATATGGGGCTGTGTACTGGGTGCCAGAGGGTAACTGGAGGAGCGAATGCGTTCTTAAAATATATGTATATATTAATAAAAAGAATCACAGCTACTAGTGTCAAAACCTTGTCTTGACACAAAGGTGACAATTCAACGTTCATGATCCTAGTTGTCCTTTTTTTTAATTACTAATACTAATAACTTCCATTTCGTCTTCCATCAACAAACAAATGTGTAGCTTAGCACTCCAACAATATTGCAGTATATCCCATTGTCCGTCCAAGTTCCAGCTGAGACAAAGCGAGGAAGACAAAACACTGCTGGTGGCATTTTACAAGCAGGGGGAGGAGCTGCAGCTCCCAGCTAATGGCCATGCACTTCCATTCTACTTCCAAACGGCAGTAAAGGTTTAGGGCGCCACTTGTCTTCCTTTGCTGCCATTAACACATATGTCACACTAGCCTTACGTTATGAATTCAATCGTTTTCAATTGGATTAATGCTCCGTTCAGATGTGAACAAGCGCTGCTTGTGGGGCCTCGAGTTTAGAGTTTCGTTAAAAGACAAAATATTTGCCACCAGCAGAGATAAAAAAAAAAAAAAAGTCAGACACAGGGTCACATGTCATCGATCGAGGTGCCTTATAAAGCGCCAGACAAGATTTTCTCTGTGTAATCAGTCACACCGTCTTTGTGCTCCCCCCCCCCCCCCCCCCAGATAACCACACCCCTCAACAGCAAATCCTAATCCAATCCTGTCTGGTCCTCAGAAACAAAGAAATTGGAAAAAAAAAAAAAAAAAAAAAGTCACATGCTTCACTGAACCTTCAATCCCCTGTTTCTTATGTCAGCATCTACTGGATCATGACAGTGTGGTCAGTGCTGTTAGCACAATAAAACTAATATATCAATGCTGGAAGTTAATCTGTAGTTATAGATTCATTAAATGAACTCAGAATTGGTTAATGAATGAAAACAGTAAAAGACTAAATAGGCTTATTAAAGTGTCAAGAAGAGGCTTTACATCTCTAGACGGTTCAGATTGTTTTTTTCCGCATTGTTCGGCGTATTATTTTTTCATGCAGTTAGTTGTTTTTTCCCAACTCGCATTCATTTTTAAGTATCTTTTACATTATTGGCTTTCTTATGCACCTGCATGTGGCATGGCAGGTAGTGTAATTTGTCCCTCACGGCAACCTGATCAGGGCCTCAACAGGTGATTGTCTCTTTATTAGAAATTGATTAAACATGTAGCAATGCCATTTTTACTCACTTTGTTAAATATTAGCAAATTCTTGGGTGTTAGCATCATTTGTTTTGTGGTTATAATATTTGTACGATGGCAAAAAAAATAAATAAAGCATCAGAGAGTCCAAGTGTGGACAGCTGCAGTGATAAAAACCTGGTCATTGTTGGCCAGGAATGTTTTTCTTCCAGCTGGTGTCGAATGTAGAGAGGGGGAATCCCAGTAAGAAGATTCATGCCCACTCAAGCATCTTAAGGAGAAGTAGCAAAAGGTATGTGACCGAGTCCCCGAAGGTTACTCACTGAGGAGGCCTTCGCTAATTACTCCGGCCGCTTCTAAAAACACGATTAGAACAATAATGTGATTTTCTTGCCACCTGCAAGCTTTTACACTTCCTGTCAGTCGGAGCGTCTTTGTTCCCTTCTGACTCCAGAGGGTCCAAGTGAGAGATCAGGTTATCAATAATTGGCTGTTGTCTGCAGTGTAGTAGTGGATTAAAAAAAAAGAGGACAAACAATAAAATGAAGTCACAGATAAATTAGATTTGAGGCTAGAAAATCTGAATTATGTATTCCAATAGATGTTACCTGGATGATAATTGTACAGTATGTTATGTGTACACACACACACACACATACTGTTGTGTATATACAGTGCATATAAAAGATAATTATATTTTGTGCATGTGTGTGTTGGTTCGTAACCTCATGTAATATATTTATGAAATATGTGTTTCTATATCATATCATTCACATCTCATCAGCTCTTCAGAGAGGACAGTCTGCTCTGACACCAGAAATAGCGCCTGGTTTTGGCAGTTGGTGTTTACGTCTGTCAAAGTACGTGCAGAACCAACACACATTGGTCAATTGAAAATACTTCCTTCCAAAACTGGACACCAACCAGTACGAAAGAGGGAGAGCTTGAGGCAGAGGGAGAGGAAGACATGGTCAAAGTCAAGGTCAAGGTCATGCGAGAACCATTATTTCAAATGTCATTTCGAATGGTCACCTATGTCCCAAACCATGGGCTGACTATGAGGGAAAGTGCGCAGAGTCCAACCTAATGGAAGCCATTTCACAATTTTATCCATTATAGGGACATTTCCACTTCAAAACCGAGATGACTTGAACTCTCCAATCTACTCGGGCTGTATCCGGAGTATTTATAGTAGCGTGCTATATCATGTTGCTGTATCGCATGTACTGTATTGCAGGGTGGCTAATGCTCCATTTTGATCAAAAGTGCTAGTTTTGTGAAACATACCGGGACAACATATTGGGATGTTTCAATGTTGTGTACGGTAAATACAGTAAAGTACACTATATGCAGTACTGTAAAAAAATAAAATAAAATCAGCAAACAATAACGATTTGCAGTTGCGTTTTTCTACAGAATGGCCAGAAGACCTTCTGGAGGTGGACGCCAACACCCGTTCACCCAACAGCAGGAACTCGCCATGGTGAACCCGGTTAGAGCAAACAATGCAATCAGTCTCCATCAGCTACAGCAACAAATACCTGCAGATGGGCAAGTATTCAATTCAGTAAATAGATTAATAAGTGAATAAATTGTGTGAGCATTGCCATTATCAGACGCATCTTGGAAAAAGCACAGCAGAAGCAAGAAGTCACATATGAGAGGAACAGTGTCAGGGCGAAAGAACTTAGGCATGAATATGTACAGGCACTGTAAGTATTACAGTCCTTTACATTTACAATACAGAGTGGGTGCAGTTTAATTAAGACTGAATATGTGCCACAACACAGGAACCCATGTGGTGGGGATGGGCGGTTCTGTTTGTGTAGTATAATTGCGTGCTATGGTGAAAGCCATACACTATTTGTACTTTTTGTTCAAGAGAATCTTGGACATGGATGGATCTGCCCAGCTTCATGAAAGCATTTACATTGAAGGGGTCTATGGGAAATTTCACGTCCCGGAGGCATCGTGGGGGAAATACCACACTGTGGGCCGCCATAAGTCTTTAAAGGGGTTCCTGTACCATCATGTCAAACTGGGTCCCTAGAACGCTCAACACAGAAGCACATTTCTAGGTGGACTTCATGATGCAGTTGGACAGGATTGACCAGAGCAGCCCAGGTTTGTTGTTGTCTGGGATAATGTTAGTCTCCATTGTGCCTGCTCTGGTCCACAACTGGTTCACCAACTATGATCAAGTTGTGTACTTGCACCCTTAAACACCATCTGTTAATGCTAGAGAGGATTTTTTTTTTTTTTTTTTCCAACTTGGAGATGTAGCTTATGTGACCGCCAACCACCTCTTCTGCAGGCAATGGAACGGGCCTGCATTCAGAGACGTTGAGGTAAAGTCAATCCAGGGATGGATTCGGCACACAAGGGGATATTTTCCCGAGATGAGATTGTGTGGCCAGACTCCAAGAGACAGCAGGATCGTGTTTTTCTATGTCTGCAGTTGTGTATTGTTTGTTTTATTTTTGCTTTAACTCGTAGGGTAAAATACACTACTCTAATGTCATGACTTTTAAATTGTGTATTTAATTTTTTGGTTATTGTGGACTTGTGCCTTCCATAGAACTGAATGATGAACAGTCAAAATGAAAGAATGCACTATTGTATATAAAGTAGACTAGTATGTTGCTGCTGATCAGAAAGTTCATTATTCATATGATGCAAGTGGGTATCATTTTGTCATCAGAGTGACATTTTGACAATGGATTGTTTGGTTTTGATAGAGTTTGAATGTGTTTCTTATTTTATTTTATTTATTTTATTATTTTATTACCAGTTCTGTCTTATTTGCTTGTGTGTAGAGTTTTCAAACTCTAAAACATGTTCAAACGATGGGCAAAAATTGTAATATTTTCTGTTTTTGCTCTGAAGACATCATGTCAGACATTAATTTGTTGTCCTGTCTTGTGCCGCTGGTGAGTAATAATCTTTATAAAGGACTAATATACCACAGAGGCCGTGTCTCCCAGCGATTGCCCCCCCACAGTGGACCCCACGACCTTTGAAAACATCCTCCCTTAACCCCTTGTCACCCAAACCTGGCTGAAAGTATGCATACCAAATTCTCAAGTAATGAAAAGGGTTTCGTGAAAGCTGAGGGGATCAAAGCAAACATCCTCCTAATATTTGAAATATAAATAAGACAGAAGATCCATCCATCCATGTTCTAATACCACTGTCCCTACACTTAGGGCCGTGGGGGGTGCTGGAGCTTATCCCGACTGTCTCCTAGCAGGGGCGGGGTACACCCTGGGTGTGTGTGTGAGAGAGAGAGAGACAGAGACAGAGAGATAGAGGACTGTAATGTACTTCTAGTGAGTGTTGTTTGTTTCTAGCAGACATAGTTACCATAGCAAGACAAAGACTAAAACCAGCCATTAATATATTGGAATATAGTGATGTACCAATGGTAATTGGCAGATGTTCTATCTTGAGAAAGCTATGCAGCAACAAAAATGCTAAATTGCTATTACAGGATACAGCAATAATATGATATTAGTATTATTATTCCAAGACCTCAGGCGCATGCTTCCTTGTTTGAGCCACGAGAGGGCACTGTCGTGCAGTGGCGCACATTTATTTACTGTCACTCCTTGAAATGGTCTGTTGAATAATGACGGGTTTGTTGTACAGGTTGTTGCACTTGATGTATAAATGCCAAAGAACGCATAATGGGTTTTTGTATTGCACAAAAATCAAGTCAATTCCAATTAGATTTTATTGGAATTTATTGGAATTTCTACTTTGCACCATTCTTAATGTTTACAGCAACGTAGACACAAACATATTTATTACTTGTTTTTATATATTGTTTTTATCTATACTTTCGTTCATTCTTGCTGACACGTTGGGCTGCCAAAAACTGATTTTCACAATTATTCTTGGTGACAATGCTGACAGTGACAATAAAGTATTGGATTGAATTGGATTGAATTGAACTGAATTGAATTGGTGATAAGTACAGGACATCTTAGTTTAACCACCATGACCAACACGATGTCATCCCACAATCCCATGAACAAACGAATCACACACACACATCAAGTCAAATAAATGAATGCACATCGTCAGTAAAATCATTGGCACAAGCCAATGCAATATGTATATATATACATGGCAGAAACTAGTTTTTTTTCTTTACTGTGTGGATCAGTTTGCAGTAAAAAAAAAAAAAAAAAAAAAAAGAAGAGAGCCTGTTCATGTTCATGCCATTTGAAGTTTGAAGTTTGATTATAGTCACTCCTGAAGCTGAAATTGATGACGCAGTATCAAAGCATAAGATATGACAATGCCTTTGGTCTGCCTGGATAATATAGTAATATAGTAGCTCAACATATTAAACTTGCCAATCATGAAGTAATGAGTAAAGGAATAAACTGTGGTCTCTCTCGTGACCGTGTGTGACACAGGTTTCTTTTGTTCATGGAGTGCTGTCTGAAACCAGGCTCTCTGTTGTGTGAGTGCCAGTGATGAAATATCAAATGGGGAATATGAAGATAATTACAGGCGGCGTCCTGCGGGCAGCACCATGCCTCAGCATGTCACAAGCAGTCCCACTGACTAGACTTGAAAAATACAAAGACCCGTTTGTTTTTGCTCTGTTTATCATTATTTTATGTTTTTTCTCTGCACTTTTTCCTGCGCTTTGAACCTGAATTGCACCCCCTTAACATACCTGAATCGTTGCACAATCTTGCACACAGGTCAGAACCCTTGAAAAATGTATTTTTTTTTAAAGAATTTTACACACTTGCTCAATAGCGCCCCCTACACAGACCACAAAACTAGAATGGCTATAGCCTGCTTATTCTGCTTATCCTTCTATTCACAGCTGGGATAGGTGCAGCTTGCTCCCTTTCACTATGCAAATAAATAAAAACCAAATATTTCTGAAATTAATAAAGAACGGTTTTATTCATATTGATTCATATTTGTGATTTGGAACGCAGAGTAAATGTGAGCCATCATTGACTTGGGTTGTCGAGCTGAAGGAAGGGTCCTGGTCATCTGCTGCGATGAGCGGGTCTCTTTGCCGGTGCTTCACTTCCCTCATTTCACATCAGATGTTTTCTGCTCCACCAAAGTCTTTTCCATGGATAAAATGCGAAAATGACAGCAAGCAATGTTTGAATTAAGTTATGTTCGTGACAGAGATCACTGAGGATGAAAAACACTGCATCCTGACAATAAATCCCAGTTTTTAAACGTTTTAAAGGAATAAACAGATTATTGTCAGATATACCTACTGCCATTTATGTGCACAGGTTGGTCACCACATTTAGACTGATGCCAGATTAATGGAACATTTCCTGGATACGTTTGTAGTACAGGTCCAAGATGACTTCTAACCTTTTGTTTGTTTTTTAGTATGGTGTAGAAGTTTCCCGTGAGGTCTCACTCTCACTGCATGCAAACTCAAATGAGCAACTTAGCCACTAGTAACAAAATACTCAATGCCTCTGCTAGGCATCAACATAACATTGTTTTTCAGTTATACAGTGCATCTGGAACATATTCACAGTTCTTTTTCCATATGTTGTTATGCAACAGCCTGATTCCAAAATGGATTAAAAAAAAAATCTGAATTCTGAATTCTACACAGAACACCCCATAATGACCACACTTAAAGGGGGGGAATAACTTTGTAACATAGCAAAATGTGGCAAAGACCTTTGAATACTTCCTGGATGTGCAGTGGGTGGGGTTCACTGAATAGTTACCTATTGAAGGACGTTTTCCTGAAAGTGTTCCCTGGTGTTTATGTTGCCAGCAGGACGGTACTGTCCAACCACATAGACCTTTTTGCCATTGGTGGCCATGCCCACACCCAACTCAGTACTGCTTTTCCACACCACCTGAGTAAAATGACCTTTCAAAACACACAGGAGAGGACAAAGATCAAATTGTCTCGTTAAGCTTGCAAAAAAAATAGAAATAAATAAAATATCAACCATCCATCAAACAGGAAATACTTTATATTGTAAATGTAAATCTGAAATTAAAGACACTGTGTCTTGAATTAGCGTAAAGCATCGTAAATCATTTCTATCTTAGAGCAACGTGAGCAACATTAGCTATGAACAATTACTTTGAAGTCATTGGGAGAATCTATCCATGAACCTGCGTCTGTCTATGGACTTGTTTTGACATCTCGGCCTTTTCTGTTTTACTTACCAGTGTTGCTTGCAAATCCAGGGTTGCTCCATTGGTAATCCTTGATTTCATTGTACCAGCTTTCTACAGCTTCTTTTCCTATTTAATGATAAAGAAAACAGACGCACGTGTCAAAAAGGATGATGACAGTATTTCACTTCACTTCTGAGAGGTATTTTAAAAAGGAGAATCAAAAAGTACAAACTGGCATTTATGGCAGCACACTAAACAGAGCGCTAAATATGCTGTTTGGTTTTTTTTTTCACAGATTTAAGCTTTTTATTTAACTTAAAATTCAAGGCGACTCCAAAATGCAGAATACAGATCTGGAAAAACAAGCAGAGAAGAAACATGCTTGGTGTAGAACAGACCTGTGAGAACAATGCCAGCTGAACCGTACATGGTGAATACATTCTCTCCATCCTCGGTGGTACTGTGCGAGAGCTTGTCAGTGGCCATCAGGTGATCAGCCCAACTTTGAGCAGAGCTATTAAGGTCATTGCTGAAGGTCATTGGCGGCGTGCTGTGTTTCTTCCTGTAGGCGTTGTGGGCCTTAAGGAACTCCTGCTTAAAGGATTCATCTTCATGGAACAGAAATTAGAATCATTTTAAGGCCAAGAAACAACAAATATTGTCAGTGATAGTTTTTTTTTTCCATTCTTACTTTAGGAAATATTTCTAGAACATTTAATGTACTCACCAGCCATTTCTTTGATAATAGACGCTGAAATCAAACAAGAAAACTATCTAAACAAAACGCACTCATAACATGCTTTGGAATAATTCACAAAATATTCTGTAAATTATTCACAAAAAATGTTCTAGGGAAAATCCTGAGCAGCTGTTAATTCTGTGGAGACACAGTGCTCATGATTCTTTGTAGAATGTAGAGTAAGCCTTTGTTCTTACCTGGAGTGCTAGACGCTTTCCAAAGGCCTCACAATGTTGTTCTCCTTGCTGTTTGTCTGGGCGGTATTTATACAGACGAGCCACTCGTCTCCCTCCTCGTTTCTGAGTGTAGGTGGAGACAGACGGCAGGTCTTTCACCCGCAATACTCCCACATGTCACTTATTCTTTCATGATAGCGAAACGCTCTTGGCAGACTATTCAACTGTTGTTTTGAAGGCAATGATGATTTATTGATTTTTCGTGCTTGGTCTGAACTATTATTAAGGTTGTTTGACATTTGCGAGGTTGCAAACAATCAACACATTTTTTGGAAAATATGATAATTTACAGTTTTGTCTGCAGTTTTTCAAGTGAATCCACAATTAGTGAGGTGTATGGTCTACCCCTTCATCATAGTGTCTTTTTTGTCTGTTGTTAAGACCATCAAAAAAAGACATCATTTTTGGTCGGGAAAAATATGTTAATGGGGAAATTCAAAGGCGGATGAGCAATTATCAGTTGACTCTGTTTGCCAACCAACAGATTCTTTCCGCTTGCTGAGTTTTTAATGTTGAGTTCCCATGCTAATTAAAGTCTAGAGACTTTGAAGGCAATTTTTGCAAGCATGTGGCACTCATTAACTGCACTGAAACACTCTTCACATAAGGATCCCAGGGTGTGCCATGAATCGTACACATGCCATGGTAATTTGCTTGTCCCTCATAATAAAAGTTATCTATTTATTTAAAATTATGTTTTCTGTGATTTGATCCAGTTAATCTTAAAAAGGGGGGGGGGGGATTAAGTGCAAGCGAACAATATCTTATGGGCAAAAAAACACATCTGAAGAACAACAACAGTCCCAAAAAAGGCATTGAGCTGCAACCGTTCAAGAAAACAGGTGAGTCCTCAGCAGAAATGTAATGGAGAGGCTTGTCAGTAAAGTAAGTGAGCAAAATATATGCACGCATATACATACATGTGAAAATACAGTCATGTTAATCAACAACATATACAAATCAAGACAAGAAGCCCATAAATTAAGCCAGACCAGAACAAACAGTGTCTGAGCCAATTTCATTTCCCTATAAGCAACTTCTTCTTTTTTCTTTTTCTTTCCTCTTAAGAAATCAGAGGTTTGCTCATTCTTAAGCAGTCCAGATGTTTTTTCTCTTCTTTTTTTTTTTGTTATTGTTTTTTCTTAGACTTTTATCAGGACTTCAAAGTGAAGGCACGTTCGTAAGCTCTCATCTCTAGTTGATCAAACTGAGGTAATTCACAGCTGCAGTGTAACGTTGATAATTAATACCACTGCAAGCTCACAATAAAGCCACATGTGTTATATTTGTCAGACTTAAAACATTTCGCAGGCGACCTGTGCAAGTGCGATACATTCATTCATTCATTTTCTATACTCGCTTCTTCCTGAGATCAGGGTCACGGGGAAGTGCAATACAGTATTAAAAAAACAAAAACATCCACAGTACAAAACAAAACAACAGTGACATCTGTGGATGGAATGCATGTAAATGTAAATGGATTTAAAAAATGTTAAGTGACTGTTTTAACAATGACAATCTCAGACAGGAGATAAAAAGACAGAAGGCAGAAGTATTTGTCATAGGTATTTGCATAGGTAGTTGGGATTCCTATCTTATTTCCAGAGACCTTTCATTATGAACTGACATGACGGCACAGGAGACTCATGTTGCCAACAGATTCCTTGAGAGAGAGCTGTGAGCACAAATCTTTAGTGTATTTGGTGTGTTTAAATCTTTTAATGTATTGTGATTAAAGCTAAGTCTTTATTTAACATCTCTGACATGTCAGTAATCAGACATAAACATGTTTATTAACAAACCAATATGAGTTGGGTTTTTTTGTTTTTTGTTTTTTGTTTTTTACTAAGTCTCTCAAAAGAGTGTACTGCTAATTGTGTCTTTAGGCGTAGCCTGCTAACGTAATTAAACGTCTGTGGGGTTTTCAACGTCATTGAACTACACAGTAGTTCAATTAGTGGTTGCGTTAGGTAAGGGTGTAGGAGTCAGGTCCCAGGGGCCCCTTGCACAAAATAGAATAAGGGATGAAGCTGGGATATCTCAGTTATCCTGGCTCAACTTATCCTTCACCTGTTTGCACAAAGGTGGGACAGAGGGAAGTGGGATGGATATGTTACTACATAAGTTACCCATGGCCTGCTCCAGACCAAGCTAGGTTACTCCAGGATCTGTTTAATACTATCCCATACACACACATACACACTTAGACACACCCACACACACACACACACACACATATATAGACACATGCTTCTGTTTATGCCACAATATTGTATTTTGTTGTCAGTTGCTCTGTCTATCCCTTCACCTAGATCCTCCCTCTGTTCTCCCTTTCATTCTCCGTCCCTCCCTCTGTCCGGTCTTGGCCTGGATAATATTCGTATAATAAAGTCACTCAACAGGTGGTTCCTGAACCGACCTGCGTGATTCACACTCTCGGGTCACGAGCGCTACCTGTGAGAACGAATCTGCCCGACGACATAAAGACATTCGGAGCCAATTCTGCTTGTCATATATGGACAAAGACAGGGCAAACATCTGGACCACAGCAAACACACCAGTGAGACATCAGGACCAATTAGTCAGTGGCACTCTGGGTGGAAGCAGCAGTAATGAA
Organism: Nelusetta ayraudi; assembly: GCF_046127955.1. Taxonomy (NCBI): domain Eukaryota; kingdom Metazoa; phylum Chordata; class Actinopteri; order Tetraodontiformes; family Monacanthidae; genus Nelusetta; species Nelusetta ayraudi. The sequence continues at coordinate 3,428,044 of NW_027466142.1, forward strand.
ATGTAAGGGACAGCAGCAACCACTGAAATAACTGCTGGCAACAGTGCAGCAGATGAAGGCTGGCGAGAAAGCAGGAGGCCACACGCCAAAACGGTTGGGATCAAAAACAGAAGAACTGCCAGAGTTGGAGGAAGCAGATTTGAATTAAAACACAGGAACAACAGGACCATATGTACATAAGCTCAGGCGGGACTCTGGATGTCTCATGATGGACAATTGCTGCAGTGTTTTTCAACCACTGTTGTCGCAACACACCAGTGTGTATCGTGAGGTAATGTCAGGTGTGCCGTGAGAAATTTCCATTGTTGATGGACTGTGCTTTAAATTGAATGTAAGTCTGTTTTCGTTTCTCAATCACACCCAGGACATCAGCTTTGTTTGCATCGCAACAGGTTCCCCAGGTTTTACACTGCGTGAGTATAAATAAATGAAGAGATTATGTTGTCATTAGTAGGCTAAAAAGTGTCACGTCATAACGCTGCAAGGTGCTTTGAGAGGCCTTTGGATGTGATTTAGTACAAATAAAAATTGATTGATTGATTGATTGATTGATTGATTGGGTCAGACGATCGCACACATTTCAGTAACAGACAGCTGGCAGACGTAGAAGAAACTCTGGTGATCACACACAGATTTGGAGCAGTTTACCATCCAGCCAATTAGGGATTAGTGGAGAGGGCTGACCAAACAATCAAAAGAAACTCACATGGTCAAATGCATTGCCTGCATGAACCTCTCCAAATGCTAAAACACACTTGAGCCCTCATGAGTTGCTGACCTCCATGAGAGGAAGGTCACATGTCTCATTGGATGTTTGGTAGACTGACTGGGACAACTATATGAAAGCATTGACCAGCTTGACTTCTGAGTTCTGTAATTCTGTGAACACGCCTCAGTGTGTTTTGCAATCTTCCTAGCTCAATGAATTCATTTGGTTGACATCTTGGCAACCAAATGAATTCGTCTTGGGATTAGGCTTTTCACATAGCACTTAAAAAAATGACCATGTTTTTTGACTGGTGGGCCACGATGATGAGGGGCCGGACCAGGAGCAGATGGATTGTTTTGTGACCCACCTCATAGATCAAAAGAGGAAAAATAATAATGGGACATGTAGAAAACATGCGCTGTAATGTCTATTGAAAAAGAACAAAAGCGTTCAAACAAAATCTGTCTTTGAAGCCCCACGGTTTAGCTCTTCATTAAATGACTCTTCAATTAAACTGGACAAATAGGATAAAATACAGCAATTTTATGACTTAGTTACTAATTTCTTCAAGTTTGGCGGGCCGGATAGAAAACCATAACAGGCCACATGTGGTCCCCAGGCCATAGTTTGCCCATTTCATTTTTGCTATTTTGTTGTTTGTTCAATGCAAGTCTGATGTAATGGTGTTTTATTGCCTATTGTCACAAAGAACAGTAGAATAGAAATAAGTGTAGATGAAACATTAACTTTGCCACTTCCAGTAACTGCACAACAGTAGCATCAAACCTGCAATGGCAGTACACAACTCAATTCACTTCTTCAAGCAAAAGAATGGAGGCCAGGGAAGATTCAAAAAAATCTTCCCTGGTTATGTGCATATATGCAAATCAGGTTGGTTTGATTTGCATATAACAAATTCTGGGTAAGGTACTGGAGGCCAGTGAAGATTCAAAAAAATCTTCCTGAGGGAACATTTTGATTTGATTTGCATATAACAAATTCTGGGTAAGGTACTGGAGGCCTGGGAAGATTCCAAAAAAATCTTCCCTGGTTATATGCAAATCATCATTTTGGTTTGATTTGCATATAACAAATTCTGGGTAAGGTACTGGTTAGACTTGTTGTCACTGCGTGAGAGGAATAGGCCCCAAGCACAAACACCTTTGGAAATTTTGGAACTCTCTGCAATTAAAGGGGCCTCACTAGTCAGAAACAGCCACCTGTAATTACCAAGGCATTCCAAGTGGAGCAGTAAAGAAGCCACACTCTTTAAAACACCTATTCAAAAAAGTACATGTGTTCAGGCTATACATTACGGGTGGCGTGCGTGACATCCAAGTGAAGACCATAAAAACGCAACACACAGCACAAGGTGGAGCGAAAGTGAATTCTGATATGTCAATAGTGCCAACAATAGTTACAACCAAACAAAACAGAACAACGAGAACAAGGTTTTTAGATTTCATCTTGTTTGTGTCTGTGTATGTGTGCGTTTGGGTGTGTTTATACAGTATACAGTATGTGTAAACTGGTGTGGTCATATTAGATTTCTAGGGTAAGGCAAATATGTAGGTTTGAGAAGACAAAAAGGGTAATCGGTGATGAAAAAGGAAAAGTCAGGGGTAGTCGAGTGTTAGTGGTAGTCCTAGTGAGAACAGCTGGGGAAAATAAACAAAAAAAAACTATTTTTCCTCTTCTAGTTTTCCCCTTGCAAGCATCTGGCGCTGCTCTCCACGGGCTGAGATCCTCGAGGGGAGAGCCAGCGCTGGAGCAGTCACGACTGTAAAACCAGGGCATAGTTTTATTCTATTCATTTCCTGTTTGTGAGTGTTTTCTGGTATTTCTCATTTAAGTTGTCTTGCCTATGTCTTTGTCCTGTCTGTTTCTGTCACCACCAGATCTGGCGGTGACTCAGTGGCCAGCCTGTTGCAAGTCGGTACATTCTTGGAACAGAAGTTGACATTTTCTGACCCTGTCAACGCACCTTGACTGGGAAGCGAAACTTCTGCGTCATGAGTATCTCTGAGGCATCTGCATTCAAGGTGTTTGTGCAACACCGTCGTGCTGTCATGAAAGGATAGTGCGCTTCACAACTTTGCTCCGAGTGTGTTTTTCTGCTTTATTTTTCTGAATATTCCCAAACTTTAGAAACTTTGGATTGAAGTTTTTGTCTTCTGTCTGTTCCGCCATGATGCGTGTGTTCTTCTCCTGTTTCTTAGCGTGTTGTTAACAGCGAGCGACACTACCCTCCGCACTCAGTACTGCAATGCAGGTATGGATGACATGTATCGGCCGGAGTGTGATTTTATCAATCAGCAATTTACAATAACTGGAACATGACCCATCACCGCTTCCATTTCACGTCAACGTAATCATTCTCGACTAACCATTGCAGCCCTAGCTTCAACCCATTAGGTGCTTCAACTTGCTCGATGATCTCGCTCGCCTACTATCCCCATGCCGGGCCCAGTCACACCATCATATGCTTAAAAGTACCCTCGCAACCCAGAGGTTCCTGTATCCGAGAGAACCCTCTGGTCCACTCCAAGGACTCCTGGGCATCATACTGAACAGCAATCCCATGACCATACAGACAAAATGATTGTAGTTTTTGTTTTGGAATATGTTAGTGAGCATTGGGGTGTGGTTGCCCACATTACAGTGGTTTCTTCACAGCATTTATCCACACATGGCACAGACCCAATTATTGTGTAAGCTAATTTTTTTTGCCGTGTTTGTTTTTGTATTGAGGTCCATGGGAAAATGTTTTTTGGCCTGTGGGGATTTTTGGCTGCAGTACCTCGCGTGGCCACTGGAAAAAGGGGGAGATAAATTACTCTACCGCCATATTGCCAGTCTGTTATCCAGTTCGTTTTATACAGCTGTGGTAGAGACATAACACCGGTGTTGTATCACGCTCCAGTTGTTATGTGACCTAAGAGGTCAACCGTAAAGGGGAGCTTATTATCCCACTCAAACGGCGCATATCGCCCCCCTAGTGTTAAGGAGGAGGACACGTTCCCATCAGTAGTTCGACTTTCTCAGTTGCATGTGAACTGGGACCAGGACAGAAGTCCGATCAAACGGCAAAATCAAACTTTAATCATAGCTCAATTAAATTGTGCATGTACACATTGTCACTACTCGGCTCTCAAAAAGCCATGACAAGAGGCAACACGCGAATAGGATTAACGAATAATAGTGATTTATTTAAATAAACAACAAAAATAGCATAATGGGGTTTGTAACATGCCATTGTTAGTATGTCTGCTGTTTGCTGCAAATGTTAATGAGTGTATGTAAGTGTTGGAGAGTGTGAACTTAAAATATGTATGACATATTATAAATATGTTAACTAAAGCATGTGGAGGAGCCGTAGGTCCATGAGAGGCTGGATGATGAGTCAGCATTGATGACTATAGGCTTTATGGTCTTAGGGAGTCTGGCCAGGTGCTCCCCAATCACGTTAAAACCCACCCACTGCCATACCTGCAGGTACACAAATAGACACATGCACCCACACACACACACACACAGGGGGAAGCACAAAGCAGGCTCTCCACAATAGGTGGCCGTTAAAAATATGGATAGAAGTCGTGTTTTCTTTTAAATCATTCATATTTTAGATGTATGGTTTTATATTCATAAATTAAATCATGGACTGAAAGGAAACCTAACATCTATCGGTTCAAAAATGAAATGAAGGTATATTTTGAAACACTAAAATGACGGATGACTAAGAAAGCAATCCAGTTTCTAATATCTACGCCTTAAAATCCTGAAATTGAAATGGAATATATCCAACTCCGCTTTCTTGAACAATTTTATTTGTTTGTCAATGTTGTTGGATCGAAATAAATGAAAAACATTAAAAACGAGTGAGAACTGTTTCATTAAAAGGAAAATAGACAAAGAAAAAAGTTTCAGTAGTATGTGGTTCTCATTTATTTTTTTGAGTATCTATGTTCCTGTAATACCAATTGCAATCACAGAAATACCACAATTTATTGGAATATGTTTATGTTGATGTAACTGCGTGAGCTCATCGCAAGTTGTTTTTTTAATCAATTATGAGAATTCTGTTTCACAGACAACAATAGATAGGGTAAAAAAAATATATCGTTTTGATATGATTATACGTTGTAACTTAACGAAATATGTTATAATCTATCATTTAAAATCCAGTAAACGTAACGTAAACCATTGCGTCGACATTATGGTACCACGTCGGCATCCGTAGGTCGAAGGAAGTTACGTAGCCAGGAAGTAGGCGGGGTTTGCCTCGGAAAACACATCATGGATGTGCACTGACCATGGGGTACTGACGCCGCCGACAGCTGTCTTATTTCGGGCTCGGCTAGCTCACACGTGAGTCGGTTTGTGTATTTTCCTTGTTTGTCACATGGCTCATCTTTATTCATTATATAATGTATCGCACCGTGACCGCGTACAGTTTACGCTGCATGTGACCGAATATGGTTATTTGAGCTTGTCAGCTAATTGTTTTCAGTGGGTGATGATTTTTAGTTGAGGACAGAAAACATACTTTTTCTTTTTTAATGCGAAACGACTTTGCATTTCACCCCTTTGAATTAGCGCAGATATGTTTAGCGGAGCAGGCAGCTATGGCTTGGAAATCGAAGACTCGCAATCTACAGGTGTTCGACACAGAGTTGAGTGCCGACACGGTGGAGTGGTGTCCTGTCCCAACGAGCAACAACGTCCTAGTCTGTGGAACATATCAACTGCAGAAAGGGGTGAGTGAGCTCACAATATCGACTGGCCTGTGGCTTTAAAAGACTGAAGAAAGTGATGTTTAGATTGTGGGAAAGTATGACTGATAGAAAATATTACTGTACCCCTTTTAGACGTTTCTGCTCCCCTGCTTAGTAATATAATATAGAGCTAAATGGGCATTTACACACTCTGAAAGGATTGTTTTGAAACACACCTCTCCATCCCCAGCAAAAGCAGTAGGTTTGCATGTTAAAGCAAATCCCAAACTGATCTACCTCAGTGATGATTAGCAATAATAATAATGAAAGCTCCAAACAGGGTTGATTGAGACTGAAACCCTCACTGGTGACCGCCTCCAGGATCAAAAGTGTCAGTGTCAGCTGCGTCTTCATCAACATGTCTTCTATACTGATGATCTCCGCACACCGAAGGAATTCAGTGTTGCTAACAAAGCCGCTCCAGTCTATGTTGAGGATATTGCGGGGGCAGTGTTGATATGGAAGCACTCGAGCAGCTGCACGCAGTACTCATGACTCCAGACCACAGGTTGATCAACACTGATCTTGGTGCCTTTGTTTGGGTTTTTTGCCATCCCAGACTTATTCATACAACATGTCGACAGCACTTTTTGCTTTTGCCAGTCTGTTGTCGATCTCCTCGTCCAACCGGCTTGGTTTGTGCTGAAGATACTGGAAACCTCAATGTGGTAGACGGAGGTACCTTGACTGCTGCTAGGTACCAGGATGAGATCCTCATTGACAGCCCATGTGTTGGCCCAGTGGGTTTCCCTGCTTTCCTGCTGCACTGGCATGAGTTTTTATTGTCCTTGATGCCGTCTAATTGTGCCACTTTGGAAACCATTTGTTTTTGTTCAGGCAGGTGAGGAAGATGCCACTCCGAGCCGAGTGGGTCGTTTGTACCTGTTCAAGTTATATGAAGAGGCATCAATGAGCCCTCCTTTAACTGAACTGCAGCGCATCGACACAGCAGCCGTTTTAGACTTAAAATGGTAAGTACAGTGTGTGTGTGTGTGTGTGTGTGTGTGTGTGTGTGTGTGTGTGTGTGTGTCATCAGAAGTTTAATACAAGTTACCTCTGGCCTCTACAAGTATCTACATGTATAGAACTACTTGTACAAATTAAACATTTATGCTTCAAGTTTTCCTTTTCCTGATGTGTGCATACATTATTTTGGCTGACTGTATATTTTAAAGATTTTTTTCCACTGGCATTACTTTCCACAAAACAAATAATGGCTTGATTTCAATGGCATTTAGGTGCCACTTACCAGTGTCAGAGAAGATATTGCTGGGAATGGCAGCTGCCACTGGAGAGCTTCAGCTGTACATGTTGTCAGACAAGCAGGTAAGAAATTTGTCACAAGACAAAATGCCATTTCCTGCTACTTGCACAATGTTATTCTCAGATGTACCATTGCATTGTGTCACATTTCTCCATCTACTGATCACCCAATAAGAATAAACAACTAGAACATTTGACACATACTAAATTCCTATGAAATGTCAAGCAATTTTTTTCGTGAACTTTTGTAGAGAGAATTTCAGGAATTGCTGTCAGTTAGATTAGATTAGATTGAACTTTATTGATCCCAATTTGGGAAACTACACTGTTGCAGCAGTCAAAAAACAATACAAATTCTGATTTTGATTGTCATGCCCTAGATGAAATGACCTATTAGAGCTTTACATTCCCCTTTCTTAATAACTTTGTATCTGACAGTGATGAAACAAACTTCAAAACATACAGAATACAAAAACTTGGTATGACACAGGCTGTTGGTGAGTTGGAATTTTGAAGTGTGTGGAGGTTGTTTTTCTACTTCTTCTTCTTCCAAGCAGGACGGTGGCCCCAGTCTGCAGTCAATCAGCAGTTTAGAAGTTGGAACGGAGAGGCTGGCTTTGTCATTGGACTGGTCCACCGGGAGAATGGACAGGTACGTTGATGGTGTCAACTTAAGCGATCCCGCTTTGACACAAAGACTTAAAGCCAGTTGTTTTTATGGTGGAGTCAAGCTACATCTTTGGAGACCACTGTCTAATTTGTGTGTGAATGCATTTTAATGGCGCCGTTGAAAGATTGACCTCTTCTCCTAAATAATATACAGTATACCCCAGAGATACTGACATTCTCTAATTTGTTTTGTTTTTTTCTTACAAAATCAATTTCTCTTAGAAAATTCAGGTTCACTCCTGTGTGCATAGTTTGGATGGAGTTCAGTTTTATGAACCAATTGCTCGTCGTCAGCAGTGATTTCTTGCTTTAAGTATCAAATTGAAACCATCAGAGACACTGAACTTCTTATGATTATCGTTTCTGTCACTGTTAATAGTCAATTAAAGTCCTATTTATAACATTTTTGTGCGATTTACTTCATCGTACTTCTGTGCCTTGATTTTACTTTATGGTGCGACAGATGTAAGACCACCACCATGTCTTTTGTATAGTAGCTCACTTGGCTGAGGCATGGTGATGGAAAACAGGATATGATGTTTACGTACACAAACAAGACACCTGATGCTTGAAAATGCCAGAGTCAATGGAATGTAGCCAGTTACTCAGGTGAACTGTTTTCCAGCAGCAGTGCGGTGCGGGTGGTCTGCAGCGATTCATCAGGCTGTGTCAGCGTGTTGTCCTTGGATGACGGCGCTCTGACGTCATTGTCTCAGTGGAAGGCCCATGATTTCGAGGCTTGGATATCTGCCTTCTCCTACTGGGACACGCAGGTGGTTTATTCAGGTAACATTCATGGCATTGCCAGGCCTGTTATACTATGACCATTGCTCAGATGTCCCTCTCTTCACTGCTTATTTCCAACTAGGGCAGGGCCATTTTGGACAAAAATAAAATCCCCATTTTTTTTTCTCTCTCTCTCTGTGAACTCGATTCTCAATTTCGATTAAAATTTTTTGGTAACACTACAAAAGACAATGTAATAAATAATTTCAAATATTTTATCTTTATTTTTAAAGAAAAGTAGCAAACAATACTCACATTTTTCCGATAAAAAGATCCGATAAATTAATGAAAGATGATAGGCAAGAGCAACTAAAATATCGGTTTTCCATCGCTGCATCCTGCACAAACTGCAGATTATACGGAGATTGTATTAAATGTAAAAATATGAACTTATCGGCTATCACATCGGTATCGGCCATGAGAAGCAGGGAATTATCGGTTATCGGTATCGGTTGAAATTTTTCATATTGTGCATCACTGCAAAAAATATATATATATATATTTTAAAATAAATAATATTAATAATAATATTTTTTGTTGGTGATATCAGAAAGTGAAACCCATATATGATATAGATTCATTACACGTAGAGTGAAATATTTCAAGCCTTTATTTTGATGACAGTGGCTTATAATGATAATGAAATCATAATGAAATGAATGAAAGTCAGAAAATTGTAATGTTTCATAAGATTAATTTAAAAAAAAGAAGTATATTTTAAACATGTCAGATTTCTGAGCAGCATGATTATTAAAACACACTCCATACTTGGTTGGGCCTCCACTGCATCAATGTGGCACTGCTCAGGTGCAATGGAAGCCCAGGTTGGTCAGCTGCTTTGCTGGGTCTGGTGTCTCCAGATGTGGATCCAGTGAGTTTGCACGCAGTGACACCATGGTCATTGAACCAGTTCTGGCAGTGTGGTCAGGTGCTAAATGTCATATGCCACAAGGAATATGTCAGGAACAGCTTTATTCAGCGCACTCGTCATCATCATAAATGACACAACAAAAACACAAAAATAATTCAGCCATTGCGGAGGTTGGGGCATGGGAGGCTCTTGTGCATCATCGTCACTGTTGAAAAGCCTCCTCTCCGGTGTCATACAGTTTTTAGTCACAGTCTTTTTCGTGAAAGAAAAGCGAGTCTTGGTAATGATGCTTAGTTTAGCGACATTAGCCTGTCAGACACTCAAACGTTATGCGGTCTCGAGAGTACATGTCTCTTGGTGGCTCTCTCTAATTATGTTGTGCAGGACATTGGCTCTGTTAAACGCTGGTCAATTTCCATGAATTTTCAAAGTGAAAACCCAACGGCAAGGAGGAGAAATCTACGAGAATATAGGAGAGACAGACACACATAGCATCAGATGACAAATAGCCACCTTCCCCCAATCAAGGACCCCCAAAATCCCTGTGAGAGTGATGGCTGGACAACAACACTGTCCCCTCAGCAGATAAACAGCAAAGCTAGCACAAAATTTCCTGGTTATGGTTTTTGGAAGGGAGGTGGGGCCTTATCTGTCTTTTATCACAGCTAGATCAGGGACTTTTAGTCGGATTTGTAGAGTAGAATCTTTAGGGCGGTGCTTCCGTGATCCCGCTGCCTCTCTGGATGCATTTTTTTTTTTTTCTTTAAATGTTGTTTTGATCCATGCCGTTTTGATCGCTTAGTGTCTGCGTCTGATTGGGATGGCTGTCTGTGGGTATGCAACTTGTGTATGTTCATTACGCGAGGCAGATGTGGTTTATAGACGGAAAACCCTGCTGCCTCAGGGGCCATCAGGGAGGAAGAGGTTCAAGACCGACATGCCAGCGTTTCCATCAAATAACAGCAGAAATCCATTGTTGCCCTTCAAACCACAGCGGAAAGAAGAAAATGATAAAGCAAAGCAAAGGTTCTGTCTGGGCTTGAGAGAGACGCGTGGAGACCAGCATTGAGTGCTGCACTTTTCTGAACACTTTTCAATGGAACGTTGGTTTTTGCCTGACTGTTGGCTGGCTTTGGCAAGAGTTTGTTGCACTGCATCCCACCGCAGGGTCTTCACCCGTCAGCCTACATGCGATCCGATGGTTTGTTTTGAATGTGATGAAAAGGTGATGGTTTTTGTTGGATCTGCGGCCAGCAAACATCGTCCTCTACCGTCCACGTTGTCGTACTCTCTGTGTCCAGCCACTCTTGAACCGGAGACCCAGTCAAAACCAATCTCACCTGACCTTTGTCACTCTTTACATGCTTGGTTAATGCGGGGTTTAGTCTTCCACTTCAATGAGTGCGTGTGTCAAATAAATGTGATGGATCTGAGAAACATTTCATCTGTTGAGTCACGTCTTGTTCTCTCTCTCTCTCTCTCTCTCTCTATCTCTCTATCTCTCTATCTCTCTCCCTCTCTCTCTCTCTCTTATTCTCTGTAGGTAGTGATGACTGTAAACTTAAGGGATGGGATCTGAGGATCAGCCCCTCATGTCCCACTTTCGTCAGTAAAGGGTGTGTGTGTGTGTGTGTGTGTGTGTGTGTGTGTGTGTGTGTGTGTGTGTGTGTCAGCTCTTATCTGAATTACTCATTTTCTTGCACTGCATAATAATAACTGTTTTCTTTGCTGTGTTTCGTTTTTCTGAAGCCATTCAATGGGCGTGTGCAGTATTCACAGCAACCCTCACCGGGAGCACATCCTGGCAACAGGCAGGTAAATGTCCCAGTGAATTCCGTCATGACATTTGACATTTCAAGCCCCTCAGTATTTTGGTCTTGACTGAAATGACTCTTAAAACACTGAAAGAAATGATGAATTACAGCTATTTTATTATTTAGTTACCATTACTATGATTTCTTCAAGTTCGGTGGGCCGGATTAGAAGCTTAACGGGCCGCTGTTTTAGGTTGCAATACAGTGATCGAGGCCACTAACCTGACACACCTGTTGTCCAATGTCCTGCCTTGCGTCCGGCAGCTACGACGAGCACGTGTTGCTGTGGGATGGCCGCAATATGCGGCAGCCTCTCAGCGACACTCCCATGGGCGGCGGAGTGTGGAGGTTGAAGTGGCACCCAACCCATCAGCACCTCCTGCTGGCAGCCTGCATGCACAACGACTTCCACATCCTGCATTGCCAGCCAGCTCTCGGTAAGCGCGCGAGACACAAGGGAGAAGGATGTGCCAGCCCTTTGGAAACAGTGAGGCGCATCAGATGATTCGCCAGTAGCCCGGCTTCAGTCACTCACGCAGAACCCGCACGCACGCTGTTATCTTCACAAAGCGCAAGTTGTGATTAGAACAGTGCCAGCGTCTTGTATGGACGTAGGAAATGACTACGTCATCAAGGAGTCACAGATGCGACCACAAGTGGTAGCACAATCAATTTTGTCATTTATCAACACAAAAAGCTTTTTGCTTTAAATTAACTTTCAGCCTTCTCAGTTAGTTCTTATTTCCTTCCGCATGTGTGTACGTCATCCTTAATTCATTATTCTATGAGTAGTTTTAGACTTACTGAACAAAAGAAGATGCCGTATGCAGTAGGGCTGCTCGATCCATCCATCCATCCATCAGCCTTTATTTATGGAGCATCAATTCACATCCAGAGGCGTTCTTTGCACAATAGAGAGAAACCCAACTGATCCCTCCAGAGTGAGCATCGAGCAACAGTGGCCAGGAAAAACTACCCAGTGGGAATAAACCTCGAGCGGACCCCGACTCTCAGGGGCGGCCACATGCAGTGCGCTTTTGACCGGTTAGAGTGAAAAGGAAACGCATAAAATAAGACAAGATGGAGAGGCAGTGATAAGGTCCGAGAAGGCAGACAGGCCAGAGGGAGTTGCAATGCCAATACATCCACAGATTTACAGATTGTGTCGAAGTTAAAGAGCCACTGATTGTCGCAGCATTGTCACATGTGAAATGTGTCCTTTAAATGGCAAAGTCCTGTTTGTGTCTTGTGTTTTTTGATTTGGTTCCACTGCGTTGGAATGTAAAACATGAGCCTCAATAAACACTCTGGTATAAACTTGGGACAATGTTGTCCCTAGAATCCATAGAATTTTACTCTAATGTGGTAAGAAATTGCAGAATGGATAACAAATTTGCAAATTCTACATTTTACTTTTGGAACATTTTAAGTCCCTGCCATTAACTCCTTTTCAATCCCTCATTTTTGCCCAGACGGTGGCGGCCGCTGCACCGTGGAGGCATCCTACAAGCTGCACAACTCCCTGGCGTATGGAGCCGACTGGTGCCACCTGCCCTTGGAGTCAAACGTTCCCTGCGCTCCCCCTGCCGCCGACCTCGTGGAAAGCCTTACAGAGACAACGGGACACTTGAGGATTCAGTACGAGTCTCCCACCGCCAGTTTTGACACGTCCCTGGAAGACGATGTGGGCCGATACATCCCAGAGAGCAGCGCGGCGCCCTCCGGCGCCAGTGACACGACAAGCGCCACCTCTTCCAGTGGGGCTGCACCTTCAGAATCCCATTTACTGGCCAGCTGCTCATTCTATGACCACACGCTCCATTTGTGGCGATGGGACAGGTTTCAGAGTGACGCTCGGCATGAATCACGGCAAACATAATCGCTGGGAAGAAAGAGTAGCACATCATTGGACACTCGGTTGAATTATTTTGAAGCAGGAAGCACAACTCAAACATTGCGTCGGCGTGCTGTATCCATTTCAAGTGTTCGCGATTGCAGAATACACTGTTGATGCGTATGGCGTGAGGAAAAGGGGAGGGCCACGACACACCTCTTGTATTTCAAGCAAAGCTTTATTATATGTAGTAATGTAGTAATAACCAATGCGGCCATTGACAAAGGCACTGGTCATTGTGTGTTTTCACTACTTTCTCCAGAGTCAATCCACCATTTAACATGCTTGCTGTCTGAGGCCTTAGGTTGTGTGACATTGTGTTAGTGTCAGGTGTTGTAAGAAAGGTGAGGGGATTTCTCAAATCAGTTTCAGTGTTTAACTCTGGCTTTTAGGCTGTGATATGTTTAGCCGCGTTGATCAGAAAACTGGGCTGTTGCCAACCTGAGTCGTAGTAGCCGGACTGCAGAGGGCATCATTGAAACTCTTGCTTTTCACCAGCACGCACATACTGAAATTCTGAACACTTTTTGTGTCCCTAAAAAATGCAAGTTTTATGTTTTATCAATTGCTCGTTAATGTAAACTGGCAATTAAATCATGGGTTAATATTTTAAACACATCGTTGTTGGGCATTTTTGATTACATTTCACACTCTGAAAAAGTGAAACAGCACCATATTTGACACCAGAGGAAATTACTCTTATTAACACTTGATGACCTTTCACTAGAAATATCAGCCGGATCTACGCTGTCCATGTACAATGATTTAAATGTGCAGTGTGTGTAAAATTGACACAAAGTGGTCAGATTTTAGATTGCATCACTGGAGCTCAGCCTCCCTCTCCTGAGCCTGTCATTGAACTGTTGCGCCCCCTGGGGGAACAAAGGTAGAACATCGATGATATAATAAATGATGTCAGCACAGATTGGAAGGAGAAAATAGTTTATTGTCAATCAGAATTTTTAAATACGTGATGAACAAGGTGACCCAACCAACTACCTCCTCATATTTATGCTTCACCCCGGTAGGAAAACAAAGAACAGAAGAACAAAATAAAACGCAACCCGACTTCCCAGGGTAGTGGTTTTCAAAGTGTGGCCACCAGGTGGCACTAGAGTTGCTGCAGAAAATTATAGAGGACAAGAAAAAAAAACGAATTATTACGGAAGCGCATTGCGCTATTATTTTTAATCATTATCATTAAATTGAATCTCTAATGTATGATTGCCTGCAAGTCAAAAACGTTGTTCATTGCGTTGTGCGTGTGTGACGTGCTGGTTTGCTCCATTTATCAAGGCGATTTGCTCCGCAAGCTAGTTAATCACAATATAGAATCTTAATCTATTCATACTAGTATAACTAACTATACTATTAGATGCACAGAAAGCTGCTATCCTGGGATTAACTGAGGGAGGAAACTAGGCTCACATTCCTGTTAAAGCACCGTCACACCACAATTGAACGTTAGTAATAGATTATTTTTAGACCAATTGAAATTGGATAATTTTTCACATCTATCTCTCGGTACTGTGGTTGAAAAACGCTGACTTAGGTGAACAGACTGTATTTCGGTAGCAGCTCTCATAATGTACAGGTGAACAGCAGCACTTCAAGCTCTGTTTTATTCTATTCGTCTCACTCCTCCTGTGTGCTCCCTGCTGCTGGAGCTCTCCCCATCACACCAGCGCACTCTGCCCCCGTTCCCAGGTCGGATGACTGATTTCCACGTCAGCACCACTGTGGGAGTTTCCGGTGGGGAGAAAGCCAGCCCATCTAGTAGTGTTTTGTACTTTGTGTGTTAGTGTGGCGTGCAAGTAACGCAACAGACACGTTTAAGAGATGAAAAACTCAGTTTTTAATAATAAAGACTCTTTTTAACACAGACTGCAGCAGTGGCAAAATCATTGATGCACAGATTACAACAATTGGATGCCTTCTGATGGTGATGTGGATTTGTTTTATTTCCATTGAACCATAAGCAACATTACACTGCAGTTTTTTTTTCTTAGTCCTGGAAGTTTGCTGTAGAGAAAACAGAGGAAGGACATGGAGCTGGGTGGAAAATGCACTGATCGACACAAGTTTGGTTGCTTTACGTGGTCTATAATGTCGCTACAATGTTCCATTTTAGCGCACATAGTTCTTTGGATACAACTTGAACAGCTTCTCCTCCTGCGTGACCTCATATCCATATTTCTGCAGTCGGTCTTTGCTGAAAGTGCCTTCGTCAAAGTCCCTTTTGATCTGAGGAGCCACGACGTCAGCAAAAAGACTCTGTGCCGTGACCGGTGGCAGCGTTCCTCTCGGGGAGCGGTAGGACACGTACGGTTTGAGTTTGAAGCCCTCCAGGTTTGGCACCACAAACTCAGGGATCATCGCCTGTATGGGGAGAAACTTTCCGCTGGAGAGTTTGAGTCCGGTGGGCCTGGCACCTCTGCCCTTATTGTGGGTCCTTGAGCCACGCTTGCTGGTGAACTCTGCCATTCGGTCAGCTCCCCTCACCAGACCCCTCATCAGCGTGGACAACACACCCATCTTGCCTCCTGCTGGTGTCGTCTACCAAAACCTTCAAGAAAATCAAACGTGGAATTCTTAGAAAGGTCAACAGCATAAACAAAACAGGTGAACTTGATTTGACCTTGTCTACACTTTTAAATGCACGCGTCAAACTCTTCATTGAGTCAGCATTCCCTGCAGAACATGCAGTTTTGTAATTAGGTGATGAACATCAATGATCCACAGTGTCTGATCAATGAATGGTGGACACTAAATGTTCTGGTTCAATGACAAATTTGTATCTAAACAATTCTCATCATTGTACTGTTCACGTTTAGACATTATGAGACCAAAACGACACCAAAAATGACAAGTTATTGAGACATTGACATTTTTGTTGTGGTCTCTGTTGTCATTCACTTGTGTTTCTTCTCTTCTGCTACTTCTGTGAGTGGTGCACTGTAAATCGCATTCTGTTACACCAACTGCATAAACTGTATTTATTGAAATGAGAAAATGTATTTCTTAACACATACATATATTTAATCTCCTCAATAAATTATTAGAACAATTAACAGTTACACCCCGAGCAAAAGTGTTTTACCAAAATTCTACGTGATGTGATTTGACAGGATTCACTCTTGTCTCCTTAGTGGGTTAACACGAACATGAGTCATGCTAACGTTTACCTGAAACATTATTATTATTATTATTATTATTATTATTATTATTAATATTAATAATAATAATAATAATAATAATAATAATAATAATAATAATAATAATAACTTTTGCCACACAAATAGCCAAGAATAAAGACAACGAACTTGCTAACTACCAACAGCTTCCATCACGTTCTCTAAAGCTCAGGTAGCCTGTGTAAACTGTCAGCGGTCTCTCAAATTATAACTTCTTTAGCTGATCTCATCCCTCATTTGTGGCAGGTTAAGCTGCATTTGACTGTCGAAACAATAATTACCCACATCTTGATTACCGCTTGTAAACATTAGCATAGAGGCTTGCTAGCCGCGGAATGGTTTTAAGCTAACGGGCACTGACCCCGGATATATGTCGCTTTGTGAGCTAATAAACTATCGGGTTTGGTTTAAAGCTCGGGATAATTCACCTTACCAACTATTTTCACAAATGTGTTCCACTCACCTTGGGTACCCCGCTGCTGCGACCCCACGCCAACGGAGAGAGCGGACGTCTCAATAAACCGCTCTGTGATTGGTTGCAACCTAAAACGCCTTCGACCATTTAAAATTCACAATACAGGAAACCAGCTCACGACGAGGGGGGCGCGACAGCGGACACTTCAAAATAAACGAATCCACAACTCTTTATTGTAAAATGCATAAACCGATCTGTTTTAATTTCTACAGAAATACCCGATGTCCGTTTGCAATATTCACACGGAACTAACTGACCGTATTTCCTTTTATTCCGCTGCCTGCTTTGTCGTTAAGGTGCATTTTATTTTGAAACTACAGGGCATTCAACGATCGTTTGAAAGATGTTGTAAACAGTCGGGAGCCTATATCAGCGCAGATACTTTGTTTCAGTCAGTAAAGGTTAAGAGCAGTCGTTTGTGTAACACTAGTTGTTGGAATATCTGTGTTTGTTTGTCAGTACGGGAGTCCTACTGCGGAAACTTTCCTCTTGGCACCGTGTTGGTTGAGTACTGCAGTCTTCCGCAACCACGGAAGAAGACTGACAGTCTGTGAGATTTCAATGTTCTGATAGTAGTAGTTTCTAATTTGATAAGTAAGTGAATCAATCGTATTATCATCGCCGGCGCACATGTTTTTTCCTGCTGGGTTTGTTGTTTGCGGTTCATAAATGTTGGTCCTGTGCGCGTTCTCTCAACTGGTCGCGCGCAACTGTTGACAAAACCGATTTATTAGCATAAAATGAAGTCTAAATTCAACCCGTTTAGTTTACAGCGGGGCGCAAAGTGAAGCACGATTGCGTTCCCCCTCAACTTTTTCATCGTTTCCCTCAAGTCAACGGGTCATTAAGGCGAGCAACTAACTCAGTAGACTGTGGGACAGACAGGGGTGGTAGTAGTAACCCCGTTAGATATATTTAGGTGCTTGCCTCTGCAGAATTACAAGCGCACATGATCTTTAACCTAAAAGCTATTTGCTCTTTCAAACTGTCAACACGGTTACTGGGGCAAATCTTTGACCTTGTCTTAGCTCTTGAATTCTAACTGTAGAAATGTGCTTTTGTTAAATAATAGGTCTGGATTAACTTCTTTTAATTATTAATAGTCTGGGTTACTAGAAATGTGTTTGACCTGCAACACATTGTGATTTCTTCTAAGAACGGTTGACTGTAAATGCAGGGTTATCCTGAGTCATGATATGACATTTTATTTTGTTTTTCGTTGCATTTCTATTTTCAGCTGACATGGATGAAAGAGATGAAGTTGAAAGCTGTAGCATTTACCCGGTATGTTGCTATTCAACCCTTTGCATGTACTTCACTGTCTGAAAATCATATCCCGTGTCCAGATATTCCTGTTTATCATGATTTGACAGTCTTTTTTTGGACATGGTTTGGGAAATAACACAAGCTCCGCAAACATTGTGCAATACTTGGAATACACTGAATTACTGGGTCATCAGAATATCTGGGCCATTTTTTTTTATTTTTTTTATTTTAATTTTAATTTTATTTATTTTTTTGTTGTTGAAATTTTAGACATTAGAGGCACACCGTGTCAAATCTGGCAAGATTATTGACTAAAGCTTAATATAGTACCCATAAATTGTCAGTGTGCAATCGCTGTTAAGTAAGCGTTATTTGTTTTTCCTACTCATTCAACAATTCTTTTATATATACTGTACATATAACAAGGGTCTTGCTGACAGAGGATCACCGTCTTGCACCTCCATGTTTGTTTGTAAAGGCCGCCTGGTGCCTGCATATTGGCTATAAATACTGTAGTGACTGCAGTGAGTGGGCTGTGCAGGCCTGCAAGGCCTTCTCTGCTGGCCTCTCTCGTAATGATGTAAATCCAATTATTCTCCATAGTCTGTTCTCTTCATGTCATTATACATCCACTCGGTTGTGCTGCCTCCAGGGATGTATATTATGGTATGCATGGTTGCTGTATACTATCTGAGTTTTTATCCAACCATATTTCAGCTAGCCTGTGTTGTCAGGGGAGAGGTCAGAGTCTTTCTGAATCAACACAGCCGACTCCTGTACAGTAGCCAATCGGATCGCGACTCTGCGTCATGAAGGCCAGCGAGAAGGTCTTATGCTGAACTTGACATGTTCATGTCCTGTGATTGGATTGGTGAGAGCCTGAGAAATACCTGAGCTGAACCTTAAGCGCCTGTTACCTGCCAACGGCTGTAAATCGTCTGATCATCTGCAATTTATAATGGAAATATCGTGGCACATTGGTGCAACATGATCATTGTTTTGCTGTTGCATATTCTCAGTGTGCTGATTTATTTTCATTGAGTAGTTTGTTTCATTATTGCGTTGTTGCCTTGTTAGTAAAGGCGCCAATGTGCAGTTTATTGGAACGACTTGTGTAAACTTCCATAGGGTACTTTTGGTGGACGTATTAAAACTTTTTTTTTTTTTTATCTTTTTCTGTTAAATTTTCTTTTTATTTTTGAGATTTGTGCATCTGCAATCTTAGTTTTCTGCTCTTTATTATCAATGCAAGCTTATTTTTATTTATGGTTTGTAAACCTAATAATGTTAAGGAAATTATGTTTCCATTGTTTATTTTTGCAAAAGTGTAAATTATCTAGGACACATTATCACTCATGGCTTATCTGATGATAATAACATGTGCAGGCAACGGCGTGCGTTATATACACAAGCTGACACATGCAGTTTTTTTGTTTTTTTTTCTGGTCTTCAGACAATGTTAAAACAGCTCAGAGCTTACTGCACCCTTCTTCAAATGACTCCTTTGTGGGTTCAGTTTAAAAAGTATTATTAGGAGTATTAGGAGTGGCGTTGGACGATACCTCAAGATTTTATCATCTCGCGATGTCTCAAGACACAATATCGCTTCTATCAATGCAGTTAATTTTGTGTTGAAATGACAATGCACGGGCCGCAAGACAGCACCCATCTCTCATCTCTCTCTTTCCCGTGTCCGTCTTACACACACACACACACACACCACACGCACGCGAGCACACATATGACCTGCTTTCCCACTGAAACTGAAACCTTGTTTCTCTCTTCCTCCAGTTACAACAACACTTTAAAGTACACACCTCTGATTGTGTCAGGCACAGAATATTTGTTGAGCAAGCCAAACTTGGTGATTTTTTTTGGTGATTTTGTGGTTTAAAACCATCAATGAGTTTGGATTTGTGTTAACCTTCTGACAATACAGGGGGTTAAGAAGGCAAAGAATGTTACCAATGAAACAAGTTCAGTCGCATTACTTTCCATTGTGGCCTTTCTGGCTGTTGGTTTCATTAACGTCTGAGGAAATCATTACTTTAAAAATGTCATCGCTTGTAATTTGAGTAAGTACATTTCGTTCTTGTCCATTTCAGGCGAACATTCATCACAGAGTTACTTTCTCATGATTATTTATTTATTATACATTACTGAACTTGTGTTGTCCTTCATTGACCCTAGTTTTCTCTGTTTTGCTGGCCTGTAGCATGCAACACTGTGAGATTTGCTGTTCATGTTATAAATGTTTGCAAATCTTTTTGTGGTCTCAATGAATTTGTCTCTGGTTAACATTTTAGACGCCGGTTCCATTCAGTAGTGACATCAAGGCCAAGATGGAGCAGTTTGTGGTGGAAAGGACCGAGGCCAACATGGTATCCACTGATATTCACTGACCATTGCAATTGATTGTCAGAATGTTACGAGGTCCTTAGACAAAACCAAAATGTGCAATTGAATGTTCGTATCGACTGGAGTGACAGAACTGACCCAACCCCTTATATTTTCACTCTGATTATCTTCTCTCGCTTTCAGAAATCTTTCACCACGCAATGTCGACCCTCTTGAAAGCAAATGTATTCAAATAAATTAATATATAACAATGACTAAGAAAGTGTGCAATGTTTGTCCTTTGTTTCTTTCCAGTGGACAGCACTGCTGATTGGAGCAACAACAGTCATTTCTGTAGTTGGAGTCATTGTGTTTTTCCTGTACAGAAGATACAAACTATCAAGTCAGTGTCAGTCATGTCTTGTCTTCGCTTTTGTTTTGTGTCTACAACGAATGCCTGCAGCGAAATGTTGCATGTATTGTGCGTGCACCATATATCCTCAATTAGAGCTATAAGAATTATTAATTGTCCAACTTTAGCACCATGCAAAAAATAAATGCACAGTCGTACCCGCTCATGTTTCCAGTAGTGGCAGAAACAACCCAACTGTAATTCATTTTAAAGGTCAATGTCCCCTTTTGACATCACAAAGGGCCTCGTTTTAGCACATACTGTCTAAACATTTAGGCAAGTAAAAGAAGCCACTTCATTCACTGGCTAACAATGGAAAATGTAACTATCTGGGGCATTTAATGGTTTTTAATGTAAAATAATGCTTGCTCAATCTATAACGGCGTTAATTTGAGGTGCTATGCTATGGTTAATTTTGTGATTTTCTGCATTTTATGCCTTAGGTCAGCAAAGCTTTTGCATTGTAATTTGTATGTATAAAGTCTTAAATGACCTTCCACTGCACGTGTCCTGTTTCAGAGAACGAGGTTGGCACTCCCAAGTATCGCTTCAGAAAGAGAGACAAAGTTATGTTCTATGGCCGAAAGATCATGAGAAAGGTTGGTGCCACTTTGTATATTTTATCAATACTCCTTTACACCGACCACAATGGATTGTCTCTTCCGTTCAGTACATGATCACGAAATCTAACTGTTTATATTTAGCCGGCTTTGGCCGCCTGTCAGTATGTGGTTGTTTTACAAATCAGCACCATTGGCAAACGTCCATTTAAAAGATTTGTTTTTGAAACCCGAGAGTGCTGGCTAGATGGTCTACCCTGAGACTGGGAGGGCAGGGCTTCGAGCTTTGTCAGGATGCTCTGTCTGGATCTCTAATCTAAAATTATTCAGCTCTAATGTCTAATAGGCAAATAAATGTTATTGTAGTCCACTTCCACAGTGAAAAGATGCCTTATGCAACACTTATACATTGTTTTCCTCTTTTTACTGCCCCTCTCTGACCAGCATGTAACTTGTGGAGCTGCCTGTTTAATGTTGTAACAACATAGATTTGTTTGGTGAAAAAAAGAACAACGGTGATCCAATAGTTTACAGTCCAAACAACTAGCATCCACTGAAATCTACCAACTTTAGCAGTGATTGGTCACTTCAATGAAAAGCTAGACAGATCAAACACTCCAATGTGGCCTCGTTTTGCAGTCATGTTGTGACACCCAAACGTTTCTTCTGCAGGTGCAAACGTTGTCTGCAGCCCCCACTTCTAATTCAAACTCAGCTCCTCGCCAGAGAGTGAGAAAGAGAACCAAAGTATTATCTATAGCTCGCAAGTAAGTGCTTTTTTTTTTTGTTTTTTTGTTTTTTGTTTTTTGTTTTGTTTTTTTGTTTTTTTTGCAAATTGAAAAAATAACAAAAAAAAAAGAAAAGAAATGGCATGTACTTAAGTATTCACAGCCTTTGCCATGAAGCTCAAAACTGAGCTAGGCTGCATCCTGTTTATCCTTGAGTTTCTGCAGCCTAATTTTAGTCCACCTGTGGTAAATTCAATTGATTGGACATGATTTGGAAAGGTCAAGCACCAACCATGCGCCAAGTCAAAGGAATTGTCTGTAGACCTCCAAGACAGAATTATCCCCTGGTACAAACCTGGGCAAGGTTAGAGGAGAATTCCCGCTGCTCAGTGGCCTCCATCAGAAGTTCAGGACTCTTCCTAGAGCTGGTTGGCCATCTAAACTTGAGTGATCAGCAGAGAAGGGCCTTAGTAAGGGAGGTGACCAGGAACCCGATGGTTCCTTTCTCAGAGCTCCAGAGTTCCTCTGTGGAGAGATGAGAACCATCCAGAAGGAATCAGGCCTGTATGGTAGAATGGACAGAAGAAAGACACTCCTTAGTAACAGGCACTGTTTCAGCCCACCTGGGCTCTCAGACCATGAGGAACAAAGGTCAGGATGCTCAGAGTAGTCAGGATAGAGGGAAAGATGAACGCAGCGATGTACAGACTCATCCTGGATGAAAACCTGCTCCGCAAGTCCGCAGCGTTCTTGACCTCAGACTGCGGTGACGGCTCATCTTTCAGCAGGACAACGACCCTCGGGCACAGAGCCAAGTTATCAATGGAGCTGCCTCAGAACAACTCAGTGACTGTCAGTGAGTGGCCCAGACTGGGATCTGATTGATCATCTCTGGAGACATCTGAAAACGATACTTCCAGTCCAACCCGATTGAGCTTGAGAGGTGCTGCAAAGAGAAAAAGTGAAGGGGCGAAGCGGCCTGAAGAGAGGGGCGCCAAGCTTGTGGCATTATATAGAAACAGACTTGAGGGTGTAACTGCTGCTGAAGGTGATTCAACACAGCAAAGGCCAGTGAATACTGCTGTATGTGCGATTTGTTACTATTTGTTAATTTCAATTTTGTTTTTTTTAATACATTTGCAATATATATATATATATATATATATGTATATATATGTATATATATGAATATATATATATATATATATATATATATATATATATATATATATATATATGTATATGTATATGTATATATATATGAATATGTATATCTATGTATATACACATACATTTTTATTTGTTGTTTTCAATTTTGTTTTTTTAATAGAAAAGAGAAAATTGATATTATAATGGGAAAATACAATTTGTAAAGGTTAATGAGCTGAGTGTCTTCACTCCACTTAAAGTGTGTGTGTGTGTGTGTGTGTGTGTGTGTGTGTGTGTGTGTGTGTGTGTGTGTGTGTGTGTGTGTGTGTGTGTGTGTGTGTGTTTCAGGATCCTGCGTATCCGGAGGGAGCCCCCCACCCTCCAGCCCAAAGAGCCTCCACCGTGCCTACTGGAAGCTGACTTGACTGAGTTTGATGTGCAGAACTCACATCTGCCCTCTGAGGTGTTGTACATGCTGAAAAATGTCAGGTCAGTAAAGCCTGGTGCTTCATGTATTCTTTCATTTTAAGGGAGTGTAGGAGTGCAGGTTATATGCACAATGCTCCTGTGTAATTTTTCTTTAATATTATAAAATAAATATATACATTTTTATCCAGCTACTGTGTCATATAATAGTATTAAAGGACCCTAACTAAGACTCTTTGGATGCTGTCTCACCTCCAGAAGTGGAATGTTGTTGGGTGTTTTTTTTTTTTTTTTTAATTCTTCGGAATAACTCTGCATCTAACTGTGTGTTGTGAAAAAAGGGTCCTCGGTCACTTTGAGAAGCCCCTCTTCCTGGAGCTTTGTCGTCACATGCTGCTCATCCAGATGCACCAGGGAGAGGCGCTCTTCCGGCCAGGCGACACGGACGACAGTATTTACGTGGTGCAAGACGGACGCCTCGAGCTGTGCATCCATGAGAGTGTAAGAGCACAACGCACATTCTGTGTAATGCTTTAGAATCTGTGTGGACCCCAGGAAGATCAGGGACCACTGCTGTGGAAGCTAAGGGGGATCGGGAAAAAGAAATGAAGAAATCGAAATACACAGAACCACAAGTGTTGGTTCTGTACCAACATGGTTGATCAATAGCCACGTTAGTAAAATCCTGATTGGAGCGTTCCTGCTTTGAACAGATCTTCACAAAAATAAAAGACTGGATTCATTCTCTACATTACAAATTGCTGTTCTTTGTTCATATTGACATTTGGCTATGTTTTCTGCAGGATGGCACAGACGCTGTGGTGAAGGATGTTCTACCAGGAGACAGTGTTCACAGTTTGCTGAGTGTCCTTGACATCATCACGGCACGTTTTCACCTTCGTCTGTGGCACACCTGTATTTTCAAACGTATTATTCTTACGATGGACTTTCTCTTGATGTGCCTCTGTCTAAGCACTGTCTTGTGTGTTATTATATAGGGATATCCAGCTCCCTACAAAACCGTGTCTGCGAGAGCTGCAGTTCCCTCCACGGTCCTGCGTCTTCCTGCGACCGCTTTCGAGTCGGTCTTTGACAAATACCCAGAGACTCTAGTTCGTGTCATCCAGGTGTGTTCTCACTGGTTCACTGGTCACATATTAGGCACTTGGAGAGCAATTCAACATTGATCACCAGTTTATTTTCAGTGTGTCATCAATAGAACAACGCTACATGACAACGCTGATATACATATCAGAGTGACCTGTATCTGCATGAAGCCAAACCCGATAAATGGCATTTGGACTCTATTTGCATGTTTGACAGATGCAATTTCTGTATTATTGTTGTTCAGTTATGTTACTAAATGGGACTTGAGATGGAAATTAGAGTTATGGCTATAATCTCTCTTGTGTTTACATGTGAATAATTAATGCGATTTTTTTCCCATTTTGAAAATCGATCCATTAATCAATCGAGTCTCATTGCATCCCCCTAGTAGTTCAACTTCCTCTTTAGATTGCATGTACAATGAATGTTGCACACATTTTTGCGTTAGCAAACCTTTAGTAAATCAGCCCTCCTGTGCTTTATCTTGTTGCTTCGAGTGTGTCCTCGTTTTCCAGTTCCATCTAAGTTCCAGTTCAAGCTGAAGTTTTCATTTATAGCTGAATGTTATTGTTACCTCCAGTATTCCTTCAATTTAATGCATTTGCGGTTATAAAAAAAAAAATGTTATTCCCAATTTGAAATTATTTTTGTCTATTTCCGTGAGCAGAAGAACGCTACAGTGGAGTTTCTTTTTTTTTCAGTTTGTTCTTGGAAGCTGAACATTTTAACTTAACTTAAGGCCATTAACTGTCCTGTCTTTATTTTTCTGTATTATTTTTTCTTTCTGCGGTGCCTCAACAGATCATCATGGTGCGTCTCCAGAGAGTTACCTTTCTTGCCCTGCACAACTACCTCGGCCTGACCACTGAACTCTTCAACCCGGTAACTCTTTTTTTCTTGTACTAACTCTGTAAATATGTCTCATTTGATCACATTTGATTTGATTTGATTTGATTAGTCCATGTATCATGCTTAGGTTTTTTGTATGTATATGTGTATTCTGTGTATTGTATTTTTTTTTTTGTTGTGTTTATTTATTTGGTTGGCAGGTTGGTTTTCAGTTTGGTTTTTGCACATCAGTCAATCAAATTTAATCATATTTATATGCAGAGCTCATTTTTCTAGAATTTTTTTTTTTCTCATGGGGCTTTAAAATCTTGGTGCCACCAAGTGGTGGTGATTCCGCCTCAGAGTGGTAGCACAACACACAACTACTCACTGAATTACAAGAAGATATGATGTGGAATTTCAACATAAAACTCATCTTTCAATGCGTGATTTTTCGATGCAAGTTTTGGAAAAATGAATCCTTGTTGCCATTTCAGGGTGAACAAGTCCATGTTTTTCACTTTGATTACTCAGATACATGATGATGAAAATTCAGTACAAATGTGGTTGCTGTGTGTATGCAGGAGAGTCAGGCCATTTCCCTGGTGTCCGTTGCAAATGTTCTTGGCGATGCCCAGCCATACAGAGGCATCCGCAGGCAGGCTTCCCACTCCGAGGATCAGGGCCCTGAAAAAGGTGACGCCGGTTTGAAAAGGGTTCTTCCTTGAACCCTCTCCGTCTGCATTGCTCTGAACTGCAAAAAGACATCCTGTTTCTCCTAAACTCGTTTGCTTTCAGATTTCAAATCAGCGGAAAAGTTTGGCTCGACTGAAGCAGGAACGTTCAAGTACAAGAAAACCCGTTCTCTCTCCACCCCAATGGCAGTTACAGGTACAACACATTCACCCACAATGGGTTTTTTTTTTTTTTTTTTTTTTTTTTTTTTAGATGTTAAGAGTATATTACAAATACCTGGAATTTAAAAAAAAAACAACAACATGAATTTAAATTACATAGGCAACTTCAAGTAAACTTAATACATGAATACAAATTACCTGCATATATTTGTACTTGGGTTAGTGATTTTAGTCTTATGACAAGTGTCGAACCATTATTCATTTCAAAACATCAATTCAAACATTTAGTTTGCTTCCTAGTAATATGATGATTTGGTCATTATTAATGCTGCTGCAGGCAATACCTGCATAGATGGAGCAGGATTACTGGCACACCTTTTCAAATTTAAAGGTAAAAAGGTAGGTTAAAGCTACATAGAGATTAAATAAAAGGCTCCATCAACATTTGTATTTCAAAGTAAAAAATTCACTGAGACTTTATTCCTGTGACGTATAGTCACATATAGAATATAGAAATATAGAAGAAGTCGCTGTGTGTGTGCGTGTGTGTGTGTGTGCGTGTGTGTGTGTGTGTGTGTGTGTGTGTGTGTGTGTGTGTGTGTGTGTGTGTGTGTGTGTGTGTGTGTGTGTGTGTGTGTGTGTGTGTGTGGTGTGTATAGAAGTATAGTCATGTTCATGTAATCTCTGGGATCATTTTCTTGATCTCTTTCTTGGCTTAGACTACAGATACAGTGACAGATGTTCACATTATACTTTCCACATATGCAGAAATCCTGATAGTGATCTGTCAGAACGTGATTTCATGTTTATGCTTTTTTTTCTTGCTCATATTTTGTTGTTAGATGGAATGACTTCATGTAGTGCACTTCAAGCCTAACTGGCTGTCAACTCTTTGTCTTTCAGGTGACATGTCTCTTGACCTGAACAGAGTGTATGAGGAAGAGGGAGCATCAAAAGAGGAGACATTGTCCTACAGCCCTAAGAAGGTCTCTGGGTGAAGATTGTTATTTTTCACTTGAACTTTTGACATCATTTTTCAAACACTTACAGCCAGAACCACAAGCTGACTCATTTGACTCATTTGTTTATATCTTAGTTAATCATGTGCCTACATTTTGCATAACATTACACTAACCTCTATAGTGTCAAATAGAAAGAACTCTGATAGAGTCCATATCCCAAGAAAGGGTTGCATTAAAAATGTTTTACCACATATACCCAAAACCTGTGTGTAACAAACTGCACCCAGGTGGCTGCTGTGCTTCCTTTCGATCATGGAAGCCATCATTGCAGTAAGACAAAGCCATCTTAAGAAGAGAAATGGAAATTAGATAAATGTACAGGTTGCTGCACAGAGCCAACCAAGTGCAGATTTATACCTAATTATAATCTAAGGCGCACATTGCAGCCAGGTAGCCAGGCTGCAATGTGCGCACCTGACTCAGATGCCAAATTTACGGCCGTGTTCACACTAGCATATCGTGGGGGCCAAAACCCTTGTGTGGTGCAAATTTCGCCTGCACTGTTATCACATAAAATGGAAGTATTTACTCCAGTGGTCAATTCTTCGTGGAACTGGCCCTTTGAATGGAAAAAAAAAAGTCACGCTAGGGTGGAGTGACCACCAACTAACTGCATTGGGTGATCTATGAATTATTTCCTATCTCATCATCTTCCGCTTATTCAGGTCTGGGTTGTGGGGCTAGTGTCCTCATCAAGGAAGCTGGTCTACCGTTCCACATCCAGAACCCTCTCCACTACCCTGGCGTAGACTGCAACTGGGAGATTGAGGAGTGTAATTCCGCGGTAGTTTGAAAGCAGCGGTGGGCTGTGCATTTCACGTCTAAGCTTTCAGTGGCGTCATACATAGTCCTACTTTATTTAATACACCTCATAATACCATCAATTCTGTCAAAATTCAAAAATAAATGTAAATTTTCCGATGGCTTTTAAGCTGGTTTTAATTTAATTCTCTGTAAAGTGGACCAGATCTGATTGACTGACTGGCTGTCTTTTTTTTTGTCTCTCAGTCTATTCTTAAGAAAAGTGTGACCATGATGCACACTCCCTCTGCCGTGTACCACTTCAATGACGGTGCTGGGGAGAAAGTCTCTTCCAACAAGGTCAATGCTATTTTCCAAGCCGCGAAGAAGGATCTGCTGCGGGCCATACCATTGCAGGTAAAACTACCAAGCTTGCTCTTTCTTTTTCTTTCATTTTAAAATGCAGCAGCTGTATTAGTCAAATCTGTCTCTATCACTGAGCTCCTCAAGCGTTCTATGTTTTCAGGATCCCAGTCGACTTGAGGGAAGGGTGACTCTTCGTCAGGTGACTGCTGGTTCAGTAGTGGCCAACCAGGGCGATCAGGTCAGTGTGCTGGGGAAGCCATGCAAAAGAGGAAAATACATTTCTTTAGACCTCATGTCGCTATTAAAGATGCCTCTGCACTTCTTGGTTGAGACCAAAAACTTCCACATTCAATTAGAAATTGGACCTGAAAAATAGAAATACTTCTTTCAGACTTTTGTGCCCAAAAATGTTTTACTGATTACTTAAGTGAAAATAATTCAGATGTTTAGTAGTTTACAGTCTAATATAACATAAACTTCGCTTCACATGACTTTGCCTACAGGACGCGAGTGTGGCATTCGTCATCTCAGGGTTGCTTCACGTGTACCAGCGTATGATAGATCGAGAAGAGGAGACCCTGCTGTTTGTCACTCATCCAGGAGAGATGGTTGGTCACCTGGCCGTCCTCACAGGGGAGCCTCTCATCTTCACTGTCCGAGCGCTCAGAGACTGCACCTTTCTCAACATTACCAAGGCCCACTTCTATGAGTAGGATCACACACGCATTTCATTGAAAGGTCCAGTGTGTAATGTTTGGCTTGATTTATGATTTTTATATTGGTAAAAGCTTAATATACTGCCCATAAATACATTGATAAAAGTGTATAATCGCAGTACAATACAAGTCATTTGGTTTTCCAACCCTTAGAACAGTTCTCATATCTATATTTACAAGAACATACATAAATTAAGGGTCTTGCTCCCATATTGCATCGCCATATTTCTAAGGAAGCCTGGTGTGGACAATCTAGCTATGCCTGACAGTGCGTATCGTAATCAGGGTGAACGCTCGCGTCTTCAAATGAACCAACGAAGAAGGACGTGGACGTGGTATCCAGGTTTGGGTGCACAGGCCACCGTAGCTCACTGGCAAGCTCAGGAGGGGGAGTTTGAGTGAAAGGTGCCGCAATCTAAAATGTAACCACTTGATGTTGCTATTACTTCTTCAAATTCTCCAAATATTACACACTTAACCCTTCAAGAAGTTTAAAAAAAAATGTGGGTCCCTGCATGTTACCATAAAATCAATGTTTTTCTTGTCAATGATGTAGGATCATGCGGGAGGAGCCCCGAATGGTGTTGAACGTAGCTCACACTGTGGTCAAGAGGGTGTCTCCATTTGTCAGACAGATTGACTTTGCCCTGGACTGGATGGCTATAGAGGCTGGCCGTGCAGTCTACAGGTACGTCTCTTCTCCAACTTGGCGAGCTAAAAGTTATTAAATTAAAGACGTTTTCTTTTATCTACTCTATTCTATTATTGCAGAAATCATTTACGTTGTATGTTATTTCAAAAAAATGCATAACATTTTCATCAAACTAGTGTGTGTAATTTTGCATTTTTTATTTTTCTGTTTTAGGCAGGGGGACAAATCAGACAGCACCTTTATTGTTCTCAGTGGGCGACTGCGCTCTGTCATTGCAAAGGATGATGGGAAAAAGGAGCTTGCTGGAGAGTATGGACGGGGGGATTTTATTGGTGTGGTAAGATATTTCAAACTTAAACTTAAAATAAATAATCATCAGAAGTCTTGATTGAGGTTTTTCAGGCTTATTGGAGATGATCCAGTGACTCCTATTGAACTCAAACATTTAAATTGAACGCTCATGACATTGTAAAATGTTCACATGTTGGCCCCATTCATCTTGGTTGAAGCATAAGCTGTCAGATGAACACATTTGTGTCACATTTTTCCATTTCCGGCTGGTTTGGTGATTGATCAGGTCGAGGCGCTGACCCACATGAACCGGGCCACCACTGTTCACGCTGTACGTGACTCCGAGCTCGCCAAACTACCCAAAGGAGCTCTGAACTCCATTAAGAGGAGGTATCCCCAAGTTGTCACGAGGCTGATTCACCTGCTGGGGCAGAAGATTCTGGGAAACATGCAGCAGGTCAACGGACCTCTGGGTGGTAATTGGACACCAGTTTTTTTTTAATTTATATTCAGAGCTGTCATCGATTCAGCGGAAACATTTTTTTTTTTTTTTTTTTTTTTTTGTGCCAGAAAGAAGTTAACTTTTAAAATACAACATTGGATTACACACATATTTAATACACATTAACGGCACATAAAATGTCAATTCAAAAATGCCTCTTCTGTTGTGCAGCTCATAGTCTGGCTCTCCAAACACCAAACAGTAAATGGGATGCTGGCAATCCAGCCTCCAACCTGTCCACTGTCACCATTCTGCCTGTTTCTGAAGACGTTCCCCTCATGGCCTTTTCCTTGGAGCTGCAACACGCACTCAGTGGCATCGGTAATGTGAACCCAATTAAATGATTTAGTCATAGTTTTTATGGTATTCTTCAAATGTCACAGATGTTGAATTTATTCCAATGTATTACAATGTAAAGCTGTTATAAAGCTGTAGCATCTTCAAATGTGTATATTTTATGTTTGAATTAATAATTTATGTCTTATGAATACATAGTGACATTTTTGGATCAGTGCTTTGATTTGAAAACTGTGCAATTTCATTCTTCTGCTGCCAGGACAATCTTATTCTCACTCATAGGTACGGCTGTTTTTGTTTTTGTTCAATAGCTCAGGGTTTAGTAGAGCAGCTATAGACATATATCAACATTCAACTGGAGCCACAATTTAATTTAACAGTTGGCAGAACTAGTTGGCAACAAAAGCATATTTTGAACTGAGAGTCCCAGTTGTTTTGATGGGAAACTGCCTTCCAAAATAATTAAACTGCTGTGACTGTTTTCACCTTTTCAAGGCCCAACACTTCTGCTGACCAGTGACATCATCAAACAAAGGCTGGGTTCCACTGCCTTGGACAGGTGGGTGTTTTATCTTTGTGATTACATTGTGCTCTTCTTACTTCTCCGTGCACAGTGCATCCAGAAAGTAATCACTGGGCTTCACGTTTTTTTTTTTTTTTTTTTTAACATTTTGTTATGTTGCAGCCCCATTTCAAAATGAATTGTCTTCCTTAAAATTCTACACGTAACATCCCATAGTGACACTGTGTGAAAA
The DNA here is from genome assembly GCF_046127955.1 of Nelusetta ayraudi. NCBI lineage: Eukaryota > Metazoa > Chordata > Actinopteri > Tetraodontiformes > Monacanthidae > Nelusetta > Nelusetta ayraudi. The sequence continues at coordinate 3,459,506 of NW_027466142.1, forward strand.
AAGCTCAATCACGTTGCACAGGAAGCGTTGGTGCACCTCTCATTTCCGGGTCGCTCCAGAGATGTTCAGTCAGACAGTTAAAGTAGTCTGAGGATTGACGGATCATTATTCTTCTTCTTATTTCTTCTTAAAATATTTTTGAAAATTCTTCTATTTCATTGTTTGTACTTCTAAAGTGTACACGAGTACCGACTGTCCAGCTGGCTCGGCCAACAGGAAGACATCCATCGTATTGTCCTCTATCAGTCCGACTCGAGGCTCACACCTTGGACGCAGCGCTGCATCCGCCAGGCTGACTGCATCATCATAGTGGGCCTGGGGGAGCAGGAGCCCACTGTGGGCGAGGTGAGCACAGAGAAGGTTGGCTGGGCCGCCTTTGAAAAAAAATCCACCTGAATAGGAAATTACAAATACCATCTCATATCCACAAAAATGCTGGATGTATTTATTTGTCTCATTAAATTCTTTTACTTTTCTAGCTTGATTTTTCTTTGCATAGTGTTTGAAAATACTTACATGGAAGTTTGTTCGTGCACACACAGTCCAGAGTGCCATGTCGCTGTGTCGGTATGGTGACACGATGGTAAAACTTTGGCAAAATTTCCATCAGCTCTGCATCGCAGAAGGTCTTGTTTGCACAAGCAGTAAAACAGGTTTGTCACTGGGAGCCGGAAAAGCCGCTGCACTTAGGCCAGTGTTTCTCAACTGGTGGGTCGCAGCTTTGTTGGCAGTACTTTTTTTCTTATTTTTAGTTTAAGCTGTTTTTGGCTCTGCAGGGGCACCACTGGTTTCAATTTGGCCACAACAGAGCTACCCCTCCTTTCTCTAATCCCCCTCTTTCCCTCGTCAGAGGTGTCAAGCGTCCATGTCTGTGGCACTTACCGACCCATCAACGATCCCAGCTGCACCCTGAGAGACAATGCAGAGCAGTCAAAGACAGTCAGAAAATGAGACAACTACTATCATATTTTTGTCTCAAAAACAGAAAAACAAAACATAATTGTTGTGGTGAGGTTCTGGGGATGCTGAAAATGTCTTTTTTTTAAGTAGTAAGAACCACTGTGTTTTCATCAGCAGCGAGGAAAGAACCAGTAGTCCCCAAACGTTGATTTTGACAAGTGTTCAAACAAGTGGAAATAAGTCACTTCCTGTTTATCGAAATTCAAAAATTTGAGTTACGTCGGCAGGTGTCGGGGGGCCGTCGGTGGGTGTCGGTCGCATGGGCTTAGTCCCTCCAACGCTGCTTGCAGCTTTGATTTTATTTAAAGGGAGGATTTTAAAATTTATTGACGAGACATTATAGAAAGTGGGCTAGTGTTTTTATTTTTGTGGAATGAATTTAGGTCACAACTGAGACTCCACTCATCTGTTTTTGACCCACTAGCATTCATGTGTATAGCGACTGGAATGCAAATGTCCAATACAGAGTGACAAGCTGCTCCACCATTTGTGCAGTCTTCCCTGCTGCCAGGCGGCTCACAATAAGGAAAAGACCCTGGCGGCGACCTTATGTTGACCTCTTCCTTCTGCAGCTGGAGCAAATGTTGGAGGGCAGTGCAGTCCGGGCTCAGAAGCAGCTGGTGCTGCTGCACAGAGAGGACGGCCCGCCACCCAGAGGGACGGCCGAGTGGCTCAACATGCGGAGCTGGATCTCCAGACACCATCACCTCTCTTGCCCCCGTCGAGTGTTCTCCAAGAGGAGTCAACCTAAACTGGTACCAAGCACTGGCTGACACACCGAAGCACCTCTGGCTAATGCTAGGCTAATTAAGTTACATCTTGTATAATTGGTTACTCCTATGTGTTTGATTTGCAGAGAGAGTTGTATCAACGTGTTTTTGAGAAGGGTCCCGATCGCCACTCTGACTTTTCCCGACTGGCCAGGATCCTGACTGGAAACAGTATTGCTGTTGTGCTGGGTGGAGGCGGGGCAAGGTGTGTTGTGTTATATGAATATTTTGAATCTTTTTTTCTTTTTTATATTCACATACACACTTTTTGAAAAAAAAGATCTATCAACAATTCCTTCGATTTGTTCTCCTAAAAAATGATTGAAAATGTACTGTGGTGTTGAAATTGCATAGTCTAAAAAATGCATTAGAATGTGTTCAACTCCAAGACGAGTTCATTTGAAAATCAGTCAAATTGCATATTGAGGTCAAAGATTTCCCCTCTTTGAAACACCAGCAGCGGCCACTGGCTATTAATTATACGTTTAGTTTTTAAAAAATTCCTTGAAAATTCCAAATTGTATGTACTCCAAGTTATGATGTTTCCTTTGACGGAAGAGAGAATTGATATCTATTTCCAAAACATCAGCAGAACAAAACCTAAGACCAACACTCAGCTGTGGGTCTTGTCTTACTCATTTAATAATGTGGTCATCTTAGTTTAGTTGTGAAAAGGAATTTTTACTACCTAAAAGCTCTGGCACTTTGTCACTTAATTTTTTTTCTTTCATCATTTTAAATGTCAAACAGCATATACACAATTATGTTGTGCAACTAATCTTTTTTTGTTGCAGGGGCTGCTCTCAAGTTGGTATCCTGAAGGCACTGAATGAAGCAGGCATTCCTGTCGACATAATCGGTGGCACCTCCATTGGTTCCTTCATGGGGGCTTTGTACGCTGAGGAGAAAAACCACAGCCGTCTGAGGGTTCGGGCTTGTGAGTGGGCCATGGTGTGTTAACAATGAACAAAAATTGAAATGCACTGTTGAACAAAGAAATGTCTATCAAACTATTACAAAAATGCTCTAAATTATGTCTGCTCTCAACCAGATACACAAAATATATATATATATATATATTTTTTAGCGTGAATTAGAACAAATTAAGCCAGGAAAGATTATAAAACAGTGAAAAAACGGTTTTATAATCTGTTTTATAATATGTCTAATATGTTTTATATTCTGTGTTGCTTCACAGCAACACAGAATTTTCATGTTGGTGCTTATTTAGGAAAGCTGGATGTACTTCCTCTTGCTAGGTACTAAAACAGACCTTTTTGAGTGGAGTCCAAACACCTAAGTTAGAAAAATCAAACATCCCAGTGAGTTGACATAAGAATCTATTTAAGTTATGCAAAACATTTAAAAATACTTTCAAAAAATGTATACTCGGGATGTACCAATACTGGGTTTGAGTACTCTACTCGTACTTGTAAATGCCACGACAGATATACCAGTTGTATTCAGTATGTACATGACAATTTTGTTCCATTTGTACTGCAGTGAAACTTGTGTTCTAGAGAATCATCCTGAGTAATGTTGTTCAAATAACAGAACACCTGTGGAAAAATAAACAAGTAATGGCCTCATCTAGTACTCAGTATCGGTACTGGTGAGTTCTCAAATGCAAGTACTTGTACTCCACTAGTTCTGTAAAGAAAGTGGTATTGGTGCATCCCTACATTATACACTACAATTTTTTTATTTTATTTTCCCAGTTGTACACCTCCAGGTTTATGTATCAACCTTTTTAGAAGTTTTTCTCAAAGGGTAGTCTGCCGTTTTAAATTTCACATAAGAAATCGCTCTTTTGGATGTTTTCGTTTTTTTTTTTTTGTTTTTTTAAATTAAGTATCAATTGCACACAACTGCAGTCGTCCGTTGAAATATATCAAGGTGTGACGTTTAAAATCTCAATCATTTTTTTTTTTTTGTCAAAAAAAAAAAATCACAGTTAAAAACGGCAGACAAAATGAAATTGCTTGAGCCACACAACTCTATGTTTGACCTTGTAACCTCTTTTTGAAGGACATGACTTCTTACTTTAAGAAGATCTTGGACCTCACCTACCCGGTTACCTCGATGTTCTCTGGTGCCTCCTTTAACTCCAGCATTGCGTCTGTATTCAAGGGGAAACAAATCGAGGTATGTGTTTTCTCACTCTGTATTTTCACCGTCAAAACACTTGGCTTGCACTGCCATTTTGATTCCTGATGTGAATCAAAATGGCAGTGCATATATATATATATATATATATATATATATATATATATATATATATATATATATATATATATATATATATATATATATATATATATATATATATGTGTATATATATATATATATATATATGTGTATATATATATATATATATATATGTGTATATATATATATATATATATATGTGTATATATATATATATATATATATATATATATATGTGTATATATATATATATATATATGTGTATATATATATATATATGTATATATATATATATATATATATGTATATATATATATATATGTATATATGTGTATATATATATATATGTATATATATATATGTATATATATATATATATATATATATATATGTATATATGTGTATATATATATATATGTATATATATATATATATATATATGTATATATGTGTATATATATATATATATGTATATATATATATATATATATATATATATATATATATATATATATATATATATATATATATATATATATATATATATATATATATTTATTTATGCAATACTCCCAACTATCACAGTGCAATAAAAAACAGCTGTCATGCTTAAATATACCAGTGTAGTATATGTTGTTTACTGGAGGGAAATAACTCCTGCAGAGTGTTGAAGTGTTGAGTCTGTTGAAGCTGCAATAACTGACCATCAAAGTAACAGTCAGCAGAACATGCCTGTTTGTGTGGAGCCACACAATATGAATATTTAAAATGTAGTTTGGTAATTGATTCATTGTTTATTACAGTGACAGTGACAGTTTTTTTTCCTCTGTCCCTTGTTATTAGGACCTGTGGTTGCCATACTTCAACATTACAACTGATATCACAGCTTCCACCATGAGAGTTCACACTGATGGTTTGTGTTATGTTTGCATGTCTTTTCTTGGTTAAACTTTTCTAATGTGGCATAAACAGCTTCCCAAAAAAAGTGTTGATAATTTTTTTGATCATTACCACATTTATTTAAATGAAAAATGCATTTACAGAAAACCCCCCAAAATAGCAAAGTTCAGTGCAAACAGTTGGGTTCTTTTACAGTGGATATAAGGTCTCACAGTAGAAAATGCACAAACCGTAGTCCTCCATACACATGCAGTAATTTTACATTATCACATGCAATATGTCATAATAATTTGAGTATTTATGAATGTATTTATTTTCATTCTGTGATGTAGCATTATTGCTTCCAACCAGATAAGTAGAATAATTGAAATGGGTGTTTTGTCTTTATTTTGAAAAACAAACAGATGCTTCCTATAATTATAATATAATGATAACGATTAGTAGTAGTAGTGGTAGTATTTTTTTTCCTGTGTCTGACATCCTGTCTCGGTTTTTTCTGAATTGCTATACTGTGCTACACAACCAGCAGAACTTGACATCATGCATATTCTATCATATTTCTTTCATATCCTCTCTCCTCCTCAGGTTCCTTATGGCGCTATGTCAGAGCCAGTATGTCATTATCTGGCTACCTACCACCTCTGTGTGATCCCAAAGATGGACACTTACTCATGGATGGAGGATACATCAACAACTTGCCTGGTAAATCCCACTGATCGAAGTCATTTACCAATTTAAAAAGCAGAGTGTTGATCAGTGTTTCTCAAAAGGTCTGAAATAATTTAGACAGCATTATTTTTTTCTCAAATGCAAACAAATGTTACTGACTAGAGGGTAACATAAAAATATTCTCTGATTCCATCAGTTTAACCAGAATTATCTGTCATATTCAAATATCATTTTGTCATTTTGATATGCTTTTATTTTCATTAAGCTACAATTAAATACAAACTTAACTGGATCCTAATTGCTCTCAAAATTATTGCCCCCTAGTGTTTGTACATGTAAAAAACATTTGTTTACTTTATTTAATTTTTATGCTTTTATTGTGAAATATATTTTGCAAGGCCCATTGGGCAAAAATATTGTGTCGGTTTCTAAGCTGTTGTATGATCAAAGAAACTGACGTTCACGTTCAAACTTTTTTACATTTAGGTGGTTGATGAAGTAAAAAGAATTTAAGGAAGCCCATCTGACAGCATGTTTCATATGCAGGTCACTGTCAGGTGGGCTTCCTAAAAATTGGCTTTGCAAGATGGCAGCTAACAGGGAGAAAGACCCTTATTGTTCTATGTATATTCTAATATATATGAGAACCGTTCTAAGGGTAGAAAAACTAAATTGCTTTGATTGTACTGCGAGTATACATGATAATGAATGTATTTCTGGGCAGTATGTTAGGCCTTCGCCAATAGAAAAAACATAAATCAATCCACATTTCACACACTGGACCGTTAAAAAAAAAAAAGAAGAAGTCTGTAAGAAAGAAAATAAATGTGACTTTCCCTGCTAGCCGACGTGGCCCGCTCCATGGGATCTAAGGTTGTGATTGCCATTGACGTCGGGAGTCGGGATGAAACCGACCTGACCAACTACGGGGACTCTTTAAACGGCTGGTGGTTACTGTGGAAGCGCTTCAACCCCTTTGCACAGAAAGTCAAGGTGAATTTTAATGCTAATATGACCGTCATTGCGGCACAGTGTAATGATGGATTCAACTGTATTTGTCACATGTTAATGCTGGATGATTTCATGATGTAATGCCCACTGGAAAGACAATATTTGAATTGGATATTATATTTTTTCAATGAAACTTTGGTTTATGTTTTTTTTTTTTTTTATTTGTGTGTTTGTGCATGTATAAATCTCCCTCCCTTTTTAATTTTTGCATCTCAGGTGCTCAACATGGCAGAGATCCAAACCCGGCTGGCCTACGTGTGCTGCGTGCGGCAGCTGGAGCTGGTCAAAAACACCGAGTACTGCGAGTACATCCGGCCTCCGATCGACCACTACGGCACCCTCGACTTTGGCAAGTTCGACGAGATCACTGTGAGTTTCCCGTCCCGTCCGTGAGGAACATAAAAAAAGAAAAATAAAAGCGTGAACTGTTGGGCTGTTTTCACCAACACCTGAATGTGGCTCACCCTCGCGGCAGGAGCTGGGCTACCAGCACGGGAAGACGCTGTTCGATGTGTGGCAGCGCAGCGGCGTGGTGGACAGCATGCTGAAGGACAGACACCAGGAGGAGTTTCACCGGACCAGAACTGGCCATGTGAGTGCGGGCGCCACCTCAGAACCCAGCGGGCTCTCTGTTTCCGTTCATCCCTCAGCCTGCGCAGTATAATGAAGAAAAGAAAGAATGTTAAGCACAAAGGCGAATATAGCAGTGACGTTGCAGTGAGGTTGATGACTGGCGAGGCAGTGACTCCTCAGATGTGCAAATATGTGAACCCGAAATAGACGCTTACACGGCAAATTTTGACCTTTATTGTGACATTGAACATTTTTTTTTTCTAATCTCGCTTTAATCAGTTCCAGTTCAATTCCTGTTCAATAATTCAATAGCAAGTAAACAAAAGAATGCTCTCTTGAATTATCTCTTTTTTAAAATATTTATTTTTAAATTGAAATTTAAAAGTGTGTATGGTCTGACCTTTATTTGTATATGAAGTCAATGATTAGATTACATTAGATAGATACTTTATTGATCTCCAGGAGAAATTTGCGTTTACAGCAGCTCGAAAAGGGAACTAGTGTAATAAAAGCCATGCAATATTTTAAGCCAGTAGAAAGAGAGATAACAATATGGTATTAAAATATATAATAATAAGAATAAAAATATAAAATAAAATCTGATGCTTATATATGTGTATATATATATGTATTTATGTACAGTAAAATAATATGTGGAATGTGCAAATGTTATATGTGTGTGTGTATATATACATATATAACACATAATACATATATAATACATATATAACATATATATATATGTTATATGTGTGTGTGTATATACACATATATATATGTGTGTGTGTATATATATACACATACATATAGCATAAGGACAGTATGTGTCATCCAGTTGTGCAATGGGACGTGTCAATATATATATATATATATGTCAATGCGTCCTTTATGTACCGCCTTTCTGCCGGCTCTGTGGATAGGGTGCAGTTGGTGCAGGTTTTACAGCTGCAAAAGCTGCACGATAACTGTGTGGATCTGGTCCCAGGTGTTGGACTGAAATCAACCAATGAAAGAATTGTGTCATTTCAGGTTACTTGTCCAAATGCCTCCTTCACTGACCTCGCAGAGATAGTGTCAAGAATTGACCCAGTCAAGAATACCGCAATAAATGGTGAGTTATTATATAAGGCATGCACGATGTGCTTACTGGATTAGAATTATGTAGTTCACAACCGGCTGATGGATCAATCAATCAATCAATCAATCAATCAATCAATCAATCAATCAATCTGACTATTTCGAAAATAAACTATAAAAGAAATCTTTGCATGGTTGCATATTATTATAATTATAGCTGTAGAAATGCAAGTATTATCAATTCCTTTGTTTTTGTTCATTTGTTTGCTTGTGTTTCTAGAGGAACTATCTGATGAATACCAAACAGACTATGATGAGGAAGCAGTGGAAAGTGCCCTGTCTGACTACGAGGCGTTCAACCATGGCAGTGAACACACGGAGGGAGAGGAGACAGTCGACACTTTTGAAACAGTAGGGCAAAAACCCTCACACTTTCTTTTATTTCCAGTATAAGTGAAGATGAATGGGAAGGTAACGGTGATATTATCTCTTGATCCTTTACAGGATGAAGATGTTCCAATCCAAGTGCGACACAGACCGAAAACTCACCATTGAGGTTCTCTGCCTTGAGGTTTAGTGCAAACCTTTTGGTGATCTTTGTTCCCTGTTTCAATGTTAAAAATGTTAACAGTGTTAACAATGCAGGGCAATTCAATGTGGCCATGCTTGATTTTGGAATGTATCATTTGATTCTCTTTTAATACGAGGTGTATGTGTTGGATTTTCAAGTTAACTATGAAGTAACGCGCGTGGCCTCAAACTAGCAGCAGACTGTGCTGGTTATTGAACGTGGTCAAGGTTTAGTTAGTTTAATGTTTAAAAGAGCATTGGTTTTATCAGTCGTAAGACTAACAAACCTACATATCAGTGGATGCATCACTGTTTGGCAGAGGCAAACAGCTGCATGATGAACTTTTAGTTGATAGTCGCAATACCACAGCATTACTATCGTCAAACTGTGACGGATGACATTTGACACAAACGTGGATTCAAACCTGAGCCGTCCCCTTTACGCACTGTACTGACACTGCTAACTACAATTTAACAAAGCTTTTATACTTTGTAGCTGCTCTACTCATTTTTTTAATTTAATTTTTTTTTTAATTGATCATTCACTGTTGACTATGTTTTTAGTAAATATCGATGTTAGAGTGAGGAATTGCACAATGTGGTTGGACACTATACTGTTACGGATACTACTGTAAGGAAAGAGTGAAAAAACTGAGAGAGGCTAAATCCTCGTTAACGACGGTGTCAGCACGTACACCATCCCAATTGGATTTGGCCTCAGAAAGAAATTCCTTTCTAAAAAAAAGTCTGAATCTCCTCTCCATCAAAGGATGGTTAGAAAACAATGACTTTTCATTTCTGAGTGGATAGTTGCCTTAATAAAAGCCAGACTGAATAATGAACAATTTGGTGTGAGAGTGAAATGTTAGATTGTGCCATTTTGATTAAAACAATGGAATTAATGCATGACAACATGAATGTTTGTAAGTCTGTATGGTAACCTCTAATAACAATAATAATAATATTATTTTTTTAATCAGTGTTCTTATCTTTTTTCTTTCTTTTTTCTTTCAATATTGTTTTTAATATGTGATGACAAATATGTGCAAATCAGATTCAGGCTCTAAAAGCTTTCCAGAATTGCAACCTTCCCTCTGCGGAGGTTATGGTGCCACACTCCCCGGCCCTCTTGACTTTTCAGTTCCTGTTGGAACCAGGGTATTTGCACACTTTTGAAGCTATATTACTGCTGCAAAAGAATTTAAAAAGTCTGCAAGCCATTGATTGAATTCGAACATTAGCCAGCATAACTGCGTCTTTGGTTGTCCAACGAACACGAGTGTTCTCTCAAAGTGGTTTTCAAAGTGGGGGGCTCCAAAATGCAAATAAATAAATAAACAATCTAATCAGATTATGTTTTAATTACTATTATCAGATATAATTGAATTATTGTTTATTCATTATTAATATTATTGTTATTATTATTATTTTTTATTATTATTATTATTATTATTATTATTATTGTTATTATTATTATTATTATTATTATTATTATTATTATTATTATTATTATTATTTTTAGTGCCTGCCAGTCAAAAATATTGTTTATGGCATTGCGCAGTGACTTACACTTCCCCTCCCGCTCTCGAGTTTGCCAGTGAACTACGGTAGCCTGCGCACACATACCTGGATACCTTGTCCACCAACTACAATTTAACAAAGCTTTTAAACTTTGTAGCTGCTATACTCATTTTTTTTTTTTTTTTAAATCATTCACTTCAAATTGAGAGAGGCTAAATCTTCATTAACAAAGACATTCAAAATTAGCAATGACAGTCTAATTATTGGTTTTTGTTTTTTCCCTTGTCCTGTCTGGCCATAATGACAAGCAGAAGTGTCTCTGAATGTCTATGATGGCTGACAGGTTTTATTCTCATAGCTAGATCTTGACAGTGTGAACCACACGGGCCGTTTCAGGAACTACCTCTTGAGTGGTTTTATTATATTTTTTTATGGAAGGTGACGTTCTGGCCATGACCGGACTGAGTTTAATTATTAAATACATTGTTCATGGTGTTGCGTGTGTGATGTGCCCGTTTGCGCCATTTATCAAGATGATTTGCTCTTCAAGCTCGTCTGGCTAGTGCAAAATGGACGGGTTTGTGACAAAGAGACCGAAGGAACAGACGGACAGCCCAGCTGCCAGGATTATCAACATGTTAGTTAGTTGTATTCTTATTCTAAACAAATGTAACAATTGTTGAATAGCAAATAAAAGTCAGAAAAAAAACATGTCTAAAGGCTGATGTTTCTTTACATGTATTGTAACTGTTGGTTTGTGAAGGAGGTCCCAAGCCAGAAGCTGATGCTTCCATGGCCTCGACATGTTAGGAACTCCTGGTTTAAACAACCCATGACACAGACATCAGAAAACTTCAAATTGCACAAAATAAACCAAGTACATTTATCTCACTTTATTTTAACTGTCTGCGACGTGCAAATATTTGGAAACATGCACAGGGATCTAATGTGTAGTTTATCCTCATCCTTAGTGACCAAATCTTGCATACGTATTAAGAGTGGTCCTTTGTTAGCACTTGACCAGAAACTCCAGTGAGTTCAAGGAACAACTTCACTCCATTGAATGTAAGAGGAGCTCAGTAGTCTAGTGGTAGAGTGTCTGCCCTGAGACTGGGAGGTTGTGGGTTTGATCCCCAGGCAGGTCAGACCAAAGATTATAAAAATGTTACCCACTGCCTCCATGCTTGGCACTCTGTATTTGGGGTTGGTCTTGGGGGTCATAGGTCACCCAATAATTCCTGAGCGCGGCACTGCTGCTGCTCACCACTCCCTAAGGGGATGGGTCAAATGCGGAGCTGGACCAATTTCACATCTTTGGGGATGTGACAACCACTGGGACAGCTCGCGTAGTGTCGGATGTTCCAGGTCCCGCTAGCTCTGTTCCCTCGGCGGTCCCAAACATCCCAAGGGTGGTTGGAAGACTGTCAAGAGGAAGCATGGGTCCTTCCAGTGGCTTTCTTGAAAAATGGTGGCACAAGACAGCAGCTAACTGGAAACAAGAGCCTTGCTCTATGTACATTCTTATAAATATGAGAACCGTTCCAAGGTTTACACAGACTTTCTGGAAATTAAGTCCAGCATACAAGACAAAAAAAACAGCATCAGAAACCAAAAATACTTCAATGTAGTTAAAAGGGGACTGCAGCTCAGGGTCTTTCACTTCCTGTTTTGCAGTCGGGCTGGCAGCAGTTGCAGCAGGAGCTGCAGCAGCAGCAATCGTCTAGATGTGGCCTTTTTAAGTTGTTCTCGTATTCTTTTACCTCTTCTTTTCTGGTGGGCTCAGTAGTTAACTTTTTGTGTCTTAATTTCTCATTTGTTCCGGCTTTAGTTGGTTAGGTTAAGGTTCCGACGGCTGATGTGGGCTTGGCAGTGGTGTTATTTGTTGTTATTTTTGGCCGGCCGACCAGCATTTATTGAGTTGTGTTTTTTTGTAGTTGGTTACATTATTGGTTGTGTTCGAACTCACTGCGTACAAGCTGTTCTAAGGGGTCCTAACAAAACTCCACAGCTCTGCAAAAGTGTCAAAGAGCAGAAAAGCAGTAAAAGGTTGACGCACTTGCACTCACTTGAGAGGTAATAGGGAGAGGGATTTGAGTCTTGCCCCAGTAGTCAAGAGCAATGTGTAGTGTGCAGGGTATACTTGAGTATATGGAGTATAGCTGCTTATTTTTCAGTCAGTATTGCATATACTCACTTCTCGATCACCTCTGTTGCACATCAGGGTGTTTGCTGAACGGGTTGCTTAAAAAAGGGCGCTAGAAATGAACTTTAAAGCTGGATTGTCCACACGAGACTGCCTTACAAATATAACGAGGACCAAGACCCTTACTTTATTATATATTATTATCATGTTTGTATACATATATATATATATATATATATATATATATATATATATATATATATATATATATATATATATACATATATAGATATACACGTATGTGTATATCTATGACCCCAGAATTTGGCAAACAGGATACACAAGAAATTTAGAGTTAGAATTCACATACGCTAGAAGGACATTTTTTTGTGATATTTCCACACTTCACCTTTGTCAAGGTTTCCATTTTGAGGTGTCTTGCCTTCTGTGCTTTATGTGTCATTTGAAGTAAAAATCAATTTGAAAGCAAATGTGTTTTGCTTACTCTGTGTCTATTATCACGTCTCTGCTAAAGTGCATCACAAACATGTTTGTTCTGTCATTGCTGTTGTTATTTTGGTTACTTCCGCAATGTTTCTCGCACATTTTTTTTTTTTCCGCTTCGCTGACACGAAGAAAGAGGAAATGGGAGGGAGGTGCTGAAAAGCCCCAATGACATCCTGTTGTATAGATGACAATAGTGGAAGTGTCAGCAGCAGCAAAGTCTAGATCTGTCAGCTCGGTAAGGTCTATGCTCTTTTTTTTGAATTTTTATATTTCTATGTAAAATATTTCACTTCACATATATGTACAGTATATATATGTGTGTGAGTGTGCGTGTGTGTGTGTGTATGTATATGTACACACACACATATGTACACACATGATTAGACACATACATACGTATGTATATTTTTACATATTTTCAATTTCTCTAAAAATGTTTTGAGATCTATGAAATCTTTTTCAAAGCTTTTTAGACCATAATTTAATTTGCCCTAAGTACTGAAATAACACCTACAATCCTTAACTGTATTCAGTAAACGATAATAGTCTTGAATCTTTGAATCTTTACCATCAAGTCATTTTTATGAACTTGTGGTGCTTGGTGCCTGTGATGTCGTGTTTGCTCAGCGTAGAAGGAGAAGAGAATTATTCGCTCTGTGTGTGTGTGTGTGTGTGTGTGTGTGTGTGTGTGTGTGTGTGTGTGTGTGTGTGTGTGTGTGTGTGTGTGTGTGTGTGTGTGTGTGTGTGTTTGAAAAGGAGACAGACAAGCACAAATGTCAAAGTGATGAACTGCTTTTAAAGCTGCTACGTGTGGTTTGTTTCTTATTTCAGGTGTCCGGTCAAAAATGGCTCAACGCTGCCTCAAGTGTTTAAAATTAACAATGTGCTTCACCAACTTCCTTTGCTTCGTAAGTATCATGTAGCGTCCCTCTCTCTGTCTCTTTCTCACACACACACATGCACACGCACACACACACACACACACACACACACATGCACACGCACACACACACACACACACACACACACAGGGTTGGGAGGGTTACTTTAAAAAAGTATTCCGTTACAGTTACTAGTTGACTGGTAAAAAAAATTAAATAAAAATGTAGTCAGTAACCTAATCCAAGTTTCATAATAATAATAATTATAATGTAATTTGATTACTTGGGATTACTTTTATATTACCTCAATACCTTTTTTGATATGTTAAGAAAGACAGAGGAAAAGAAGCATTAATATAATAAAATAACTGACTTTTGTTCATCCTATAAGACAACAGAATAATGTAACTTTATAAAAGAAATTGAGGAAACCAAATTTAGGTGAACATAACAGTCACTGTCTTTAATTACCGACAGCACAGAGCTATCGTTTCAAAAACGAAAATCCTGAACCCTACTCACTATCCTATTCCCCAACACCACCACACACACAGTCCTGCAATGTTTTCAGGGGTAGTATGGTAGCGGCATTGACAAATTAGCTAGCTAACTAGCATTAACTTAAGCTAACAATATTAGCGTTCTTACCTGTTTCTTCAAATTGGAAGTCCAGTCCCTGTGGCGGGAGATCATCTTTTGTCGGTGGAGGGCATCATTTGCAATGCGCTGTGATGTTGTCCAACTTTTCTCATTGAAATACAAAATAATGTAGGTCAGAGTGGACATGGTGCTGGTGAACAGCTGGGCAGTGCCGCGGTAGGGTAAGGCTAGGGGCTGCTTGTTAACCTGCATTGTCTTTAGCCCCACAGTGTCATAATGCATAGCTGTGCTGGTAACTCAAAGTCCACATAACCAATGAGTGGTTCCATCGAAGAACCACCACAGTGTGTTGTGGAAACTTGAACTCGCCACTGCAAAATAAAAATATAAGCAAAAATGCTTTTAAGTTGTATCACTAATAAATAATCTGCATCTATTATAAATGAATCTCTATTTTAAACTACAATCATTCTTTAACAGTACCAGAGACCCTGAAACCTGGCAGACTGTTGAAAATGTTTGGTATTGTAATACGGTACTTGATCAACCGAAGCGCTAGAATAGCTATGGAATTATATAACTATGTTAAAATAAATATCATGAATAGCATCTTTTCATTTTTATTTTTATTTTTTTGTCATTTAGAAATCAAGGCTGTTGCACTTCATGTTTTTACATTTATTGAACTCTCCTTCTGAGTTTAACAATTCAGTATTACAGTGGTAGTAGTAGTAGTAGTAGTAGTAGTAGTAGTAGCAGTCCAAGCCATGGTATTTAATAATAGAACCATATTCTTGACAGTCTAAAACAGTGCGAACCACCTTCATGTACCGTGGGTCCCTTGGGACAGACAGCGCCCTCACCACTTGTTCTTGAATCCTCACTCAAAAGTTTTTCTCTCCTGTCAGATCTGCGGCGTGGCGGTGCTGACTCTCGGCATTTACCTGTCGGTGGACTTCAAGATGGCGGCGCTCACTCCCAACGTGGCGTCTTCAAACATGCTGATCATCAGTGGCATTATCATCACTTGTGTGTCCTTCTTGGGTTTTCTCGGAGCTCTGAAGGAGAATCGCTGTCTCCTCCTGATGGTACGGCACACTGTGTCCATTTAGTCTCTTCTTCTTTGTTGGCTTATTTGAAGACGTGAGCATTCACCATGAATATGAAACGCGCTGTCGGCAGCTGGATTGTCCGCACCAGGCTACCTTAGAAATGTGGCGCTGCAGGATGGCAGCTAACGAGTATACACTTTTATTAATGTTTTTATGGGCAGTAACGTTAAGCTTTTACGAATACAGAAAAATTAATAATCATAAATCGGGCCAAATATTACACACTGCACCTTAAATGAGGCTTAGAAAACATCCATGCGGCTTATATTTACATTGCATGTTAAAAGAATAATGTTGCCTTTTTGTTGACAGTTTTTCCTGCTGCTCTTCTGTCTGATGCTACTGGAGCTGACTGCAGCATGCTTACTACTTGTATACGAGTCGAAGGTAGGATCACACCAAACTACACTGATGCAGTAGTTAGACACACGAGCACCAGGAGAATAAACGTCTGCCTCTCTGTGTAGATTGACGAACTGGTGAAAGAGGAGCTGAACAGTGGATTGAAAAAGGTGCTAAACTCCACAGATGGGAATAGTGACTGGGACCTGATGCAAGAGCAGGTAACAGAGCACGTGCACAGAAAGAGGGGGGGGAAGTGGACACCCTTAAAATTTTACTCCGTCCCAGTGGTTTATTATTCATTAAATATTTGTATATACACATATATATACATATTTACACACACACACACACACACACACACACACATATATATATAAGTATATATATATACATATATATACTTAAGTACATTTCAGAACCTGTACTTTCTTAATTTTACTGAAGTGTACTTTCACTTTTAACAGAGTTATTTTTTTTTGGCATAAGTATCATATATATAGTACAGATTGTGAATACTTTTGTCACCTGTGCATGTGGTTAAATGTGACCAAGACTAAAATAAAGTGCACTAAGGGAGTTCGCCCTGCGTTCCCAAGGGAACGAAGAGGAATAAGAAAGGAAGTTAGTACTGATTCTTCACACGATAGTAGTACATCACGAATGCACGAGGTGTCCAAAAACTTTTTTTTTTCCACCACCGCTGCATATTGGTGACAAATGTGACACTGATGTGCTTCTTCTGTTAAAAATTTTCTGTCATTGTTTTTTTTTTCTTCATTTACTTTAGCTGGGGTGCTGCGGAGTTACCAATGCCACAGACTGGGGTGATAAACCACCTTCCTCATGCAAGGATGAGACAGAGGTAAACTGTCAATCAATCCATCAACCAATCAATCAACGGCTGTCTTAGAGCGCTTTGCACGATCAAAGAGAAAACTGACTGATGCCGAACAAAGTGAATTTGTTTTGTCTCAAGTGTCTCCTAAGTTCACTGTGACTTATGAAACTCTGGTTTATGCTCTGTTTCAGGGTTGTTTTGAAAAACTGAAGACCTGGTTTGAGCAACATTTTCTAACAACTGGCATTTCTGTTATCGTCCTCTGCATTGTCGAGGTAAAGACTTTACAGTCACGATGTCAGCAAGAATCAACAAACTGAAGTAGATTCAACTGATCATTTTTCCAGAGTGAAATGTCACAAAACTCTTCTTCTTCTTCTTCTTCTTCTTCTTCTTCTGATTATAATTATTATCAATTCACAATGCCTCATGTCATCTCGGAAACCATCGTGGTATGCTGCTGATTTATTAGTCATGCAGACTGAAACAAACCAACCAACAAAACCTCAAGCAGCCTGCGACTTATGGGGGCGGCCATCTGCTTTGACTGGTTGGGGTGAACAGGTAGTAGAAAAAAAACGAGGACATAGAAATTGAAGTAGTCATAGTGGCTGAAAGGTCGTGTGTGTGTGCGCGCTTGTGTGCGTGTGTGCATGCAAATTCTCATTGTTATGTATATTGATGAGAATAATTTAACTTTTTGCAGTCCATACATGGAAAAGTCTGTTAAAGGACAAGATTGAGTGTCAGCTGATGAGGTGGAGTCTTGACACCAAGACTTTCAGGACCAGGTTATCAAGCTCTTGGCTCCCAACTCCCGGCGCTCCAGACATATTACATATGAACAGTCTCACAATTCACTGTTGTCCCTGGTTTGCACCAAATCTCTTGTATTTGATGTTGTCCCGGAATCATATTTGCCAAAGTGTCGACCTTGCTCTCCTGAGAGTGTGCTGGGGACTTACAGCACGTGGACTCAATGACTTTTTTTTTCTTCTTCCTAATTCTTAACCTAACATTTGAATTTATGAGTGAATGCAATTTCTGCATTCAAGTGACTTGACTTGCTAGAATTTCTTGAAAATATCCAACCTAACTCAGGCAGATGTTGTCAACAGCTGTGTGTGTGTGTGTGTGTGTGTGTAAACTCATATCCAGCTGACAAGGTTTAGAAAACCTGCTAGCTGAGATGGAAAACCAGGAAGTGGGAGGCTATTTAAGGTACATGGGGTGGGTTTGTCTGGGACCATGCGGTCTCACAAAGGAGCTTGGTTGCTTGGTTGTTCTGTTTCATGGTTGTTTGTTTTTTTTAACAAACTTAACAAACATAAACTTAACAAGGTTGTAAATATTTTATGAGGAGGACAATGGATTTTGTTGAAGGCCGGTGTTGGTCGCACAGTACAGACGCAGAAATAGGAGGTAGTCGTGTTTGTAGGAAGGACAAAAATGACATCATTCAATTGTAACCCAAAATACTAACATAACCCAAAACTTGTGCTCAGATATTAAACAGCTTCCAAAGTGTAAAAGTACAACTTTCTGCAGAGACTTGTTTTTTTTCATGACATTTTTAACACTCAAATGCAATATTTGCTTACTTGCAGGTCCTGGGAATGTGCTTCGCCATGACACTCTACTGCCACATCAGTAGAACAGGATTGGGCTACAAGTTATAGATGTTCCATCCCACCATATATCTTTGTTTATGCACTGTGCACGACAGTTTCGTCTTGGATCTGTTATTGCAAGATTCGTCTTCCAAATTCCAAATGGCACTGTGCTTTCATATCCTCTTCTCACACCACAAATATCAAGTTAAAATGTTGCATGAGAAAATAAGATCTGACTTTGCATATTCTGACTTTTTTCTGAGAACTTTTGTGAATCTAGACTAACTTTACATTACTGTACACCTGTCGCATTATGTACAATAACATTTAAAAAAAAAAAATGAAATATATATTGTATATGTTTAAATCATGGAATTTCTATTAAAACAAAGGCAAATCTTATATTTAGACTCAAGCAAATCTTTGAAGATTTGAAAACTATTTGGTACCAATCTGTTTTTGAAGCAGTACCCCCCCTGTTTTTCCTCTGGGGGCCGATGTAAAACCTTTTATATTTCGGCAAAAAAAAAAAAAAAAAAAACTGAATTAAAAAGATGACTTAAATCCAAAACAGACGTCAGATGAGTTTATTTTAAGAATAATTCCTGCATCAACATTTTAAGAAAGAAAACAAAAAAATCTAGATTTAATTTACACTTTAAAACAATTTTGTTCTTATCAAAAAACCATCACAAAAAGTAGAAACATACTTTTTTTTCATACTTAAAAGGATGCAACTGTACACAGCAGAGTTTAACAATAAACTGCAAACTGAACATGCCTTCCACCTCAGAAACTTTCAGTACAAAGATTGTAAATCGGCTAGCTACGAACACAAAACAAACAACAACAAAAATAAAAGACCCTGTCCAAACGGTTGCTAAATCACTTCCTCACAAAAACAAACAGCTATATTAAGTCTGGGTGTCGTCTCTTGCTGCTGGTGACTACACGGAAATTATGTACAGCCCTTTTAAACTGGATCTTCTGTTAGCCGTTGCTGTTACACTCTGTCACAGTTGATGCGGGTGACAAAATGCCGACACGAAAGCGATTCAACTCTGGTCGGGGTTGTCGAAGGTTAATCCTGAAGACCTGCGATGGGACATTATAAGACAGGTTTGATCGAAGAAGAAAAAAAAAAAAAAAAACTTGTACAGTGTCAAAAGGCTTTTCTCCTTTCTTATTGCCAGACATGATAACTTCATGAGTCATCTTTTTTTTTTTTTTTTTTTTTTCCTTTGTGTTCCGTTCAGTCGGCCAATCCACTTCAGTTCAACTCATTCGTCATATCAACTTTAACAGACCTCACACCATGAGAAAAAAAAAAAAAAAAACTACTTTCATTTTAGTGTTAAGTGTCGTGTTCACTGTCCTGAAGAGTGTAGTGCTTCACAATTACGTGAACGTCGCCGAGAGAGATCGCGGGGAAACGCCTCAATCTCCCGTTAAGACCAAGAATCACAGAACATCACCAAGAAAACCCTATTAAATAAGAGAAAGAAAAACAAACTATTTTTTTAAGACTATCCCCATCTGAAGCACAGTGTTAAAGGAAAAAAAAGAAGAAAAAAAAACTGTTCCTGAAACAATGAATCAGCAATTCTATAAGTGGAATGATTAGGGTACCCAGCCCCTATTTTCATAGTCTTAAAATAATAATAATAATAATAATAATAATAATAATAATAATATTTGCGGGTTTAATATTCGACCTGAAGCCAATCACAGTCGTTCAGCTTGTTATTCAGTCACGTTACATGCAATACACAGAGAAACATCAGCTAACAGTGTCACTGTGTCAGAGCTGTGTGTGTGTGTGTGTGTGTGTGTGTGTGTGTGTGTGTGTGTGTGTGGTGGTGGTGGAGGAGGAAATTCATTAGATGGGTTGATTTAATTCAATCACACAGGTCAAAAGAAATGACGTCACGTACCCCCCTCGACTTCCCACTGATTTCACCTTAACTTTTGCACACATCTCTGGAATCTATCTGCAAATGAACAAATCAACAAACAGGGGAACTATCTCTGTTTGAATAAAAAAAAAAAACAAAATGAAAGCAAACGCCATTCCAACACGCACAGAGCAGAGACTGGGCTTTATCGTCTTAAAGTTCAGCCTTAAAAAAAAAAGAAGAAGAATCTTTTCAAAAATTGAGGGAAAGCTACAGGGTTTGCTACTCTATCGCTACGTCTCAGCTACTTCAATAGGGGCTGATTGAACCGACGGCGCTTGTAGCGAACACCAGTCGGCTGGGTGATTGGCTGAAAGTGGAGGAAACAGTGGGACGAACGTCGCCGACGTCCACGTGGTTGACTGGGTTCACACGTGATTTCTTATGAAACAGTAGGGGGCAACACACACACACACACACACACACACACACACACACACACACACACACACACACACACACACACACACACACACACACACACACACACACACACACACACACACACACACACACAAAACCATAGAATACAAAACGCTGATGTTCCAATTACAATTACAATTACATTTGGTTAAACTTGTGATGGTCAAAACACAAAGAAAGACGTACGTGTAAAGGTTCCCGTTTTTGCTATCCTGGGGAAATTTCACGGAAGAGACTGGGCTGTGAAACTGCTATCAGTGTGTACTTCAAAAATGGATGAATAGTCGGATAATTTGCTGCAAAAAAAAAACAAAAAAAGGCTGACAGTTAAAGTAAAAAATAAAAAAATAAATAAAAATTGTATATCCTTGATAAGCCAACACTACTGTAGATCTTGGATCAGTGCAGATTCTACTGGTCAAACCAAGACTTTGTCCTTGTTTGTCTTTCAGCTTTGGTAATTAGTAGGTATTAATTCATAGGGGGTACGCAGCAGTTGGCATTCACCTGAGCAACACACTCAACAGTCCCGCAGTGTTGTTGAAGGGAATTCTGTTCATCAAGACTGACCAGGACTTATCTGAGAATTGTTGCGATTACAAGAATTAAAGCCAAACGTTTGTGGGGATCAATCAAAGTAAAATCGAAAGAAAAACAAAACAAGTGTATCACTAAAATAGTTTACCAATGTGCCTTCATTTGAAAAAAATATTTGCATTCATGTGAATAACAGGTCTTCTTCAAAGCAGGTTTGAACATGATCTACTCAGTGAGTCAGACCTGAGAAGTCAGGAAGATTGCTTTGTCTTGTCTTGGACATTTTGAAATAAAAGTGCTTGGGACAATAATGATCATTTAAGTGACTATTGCAAGTAATAAACAGATTCTAATCACCCTGCACTTGGTTTTATTGGCATTTTATAAAATGATAGTTTTATATTTTAAAAACCGTTTCAGTAAAATTGTTTTTCAGAGAGGTTTACCATTATTACATAGCTGGTGAAGTGATCAGGTATTGCATATATCGTTGATTCCAATGCTGTGTTTGAATATTGGACAGAGCAAATTATGAGGCACATTCTGAACGCATTAAAACCAAAGGAATGCTGCACAACTATGCAGATATGCTTGTCGTTGTTTCGTCTACATTTCAAGCATCTGAAAACCGATGTCACTTTTGGCTTGCATCAGAGTGCAATATTTTACAGACGGTGTACCTCACAAATGAAAATGGACTAAACATTTTTTTTTTTTTTTTTTTTTTTTTTGATCACGTCACTTCTTGAAACCAAAACCAAAACCTACATGGACAGACGAGAAAAGTAAATGAAAAGTAAAACTCCTCCTGACCAACCAGAAGCCTCTGAACAGGCTTTCTGATACAGCGGTACAAACAAACAAACAAAAAAAGAAAATCCTAACGTGCTGACCTGTTTTGTTTGTTTAACAGAAAAAAGTGGCTACTCAAATGAAAAAATGCACAATGTTATATATTTATTTTTTTTTCCTTGACCAACATTATTCATGCTGACTGGCGCCTTTGGGCTCTGAGGGGAGTTGGTACAGTCAGTAATGCCCGGCTTTGGCCTCTGTGGAGGACCATGACGATGCTGTGGTGGTGCGGGGGGGAGGGTGGGGGCGGGGTTGGGGCGGGGCTTCAGAGGGGCAGCAGCCTGGTGGTGTGGAACAGGAGGGGATTGAGCTCCTCGGCGTGCACAGCTCGATGAAGCGACGGCTCCGAACGGCTGCGCTCGATTTTGGGCAGCAGGTCCTGAACCTGTTCGATTGCTACCAAGATCTGTTGAAGAGGGGGAAAAAAATAGAACAGCGTTGATTTTTAGAAGGGAACAGAACGAACGAGATATTTACATCTTGTGGACAAATGAATTATTTACACTTATATACATAATGCTGACATATAAATAAGTATTACGGGGCGGTTAACTTCAAGCAGTCTGTAACAGAAGAGACTAAACAATGACACATGACTCACACACACACGCATGTACAATATGACTACCTGTGGGAACAGCGGCCTCTCGTCACGTTTGAACTTTAAGCAGTCGATGATGAGTCTCTTCATGGACTTGGGTGAGGTGCTGTACAGCTTACTGAGGTCTGGAGACAAGTAACCGCGTCCAACCATAAAGATGATCTGGCACGGGAAATAAAGAGGACGTTAAGGACACATTTCAGTGCTTCCATCCATCCATACATCCATCCATCCATCCATCCATACGTACGCACACGATATGCCAACTGCCAGTCAATGACCCCTTGATTTAATAAATAAATAAATAACTAAATAAATAAAGAACAAAAAAACAGAAAATCACTCAACTGGTCTTCTATCCATACACAGTATCTATTGTTCGTGTTCTAATTAGGGAACTATATGGCAGAGATTCAAGAGAGTGAGGAGATCATTACATAATATCAGGACTGCATGTGGTTTTTATATTGGATTAAAAAAAAAACTGTTGAGTTCATTATGTTTTTTTTTAATATAAATATACTAAATATTTATTCTAGCAACAACAATTTATTATTTTAAAAAAATGGCCAAATATAAATGGAATCCAAATTTTGTCCCTGTCATTTCTTTTAAATCACCACCAACTTCATATTTCTTATTTGCCTCTTTTATTTTGATAATAACCTATTAACATGACAGAAAAAAATCTTTGTGCAGCCACTCATGAGGCTGTGATATCGCTGTTCTGGTTCTGCTCTGTTACTCCGCTGTCATAAAAATGAATAAATGATGAGCAATGTGAATGACTGAATACTACTTGATTGGTGTTTGGCTACTCGGCTTGGTTTATATCAGCATTACTCCTTGCTTTAACAAGTCTCCCTCAATATCCCGTGAAACACATTGTGTTGCCTTGGTCATAATATCCCCCACGAGTACGGCCAATCAGTTTACATGCCAACATGCTAGCATGAGAGTTGAAAAAACAAAACAACAAAATCTCAGGTCGGAAGTGGCCAAGGAGTGGTTAGCAAAAAATCTAAATAAAAATCAACTTAAGGTTATACATTCCTTTAAAGGGTGGTGTTGTGCAAAATAAATAAATAAAGAACTGAAGAGAAATGAAACCTGATCTCTGTTGTTGATGTTGGTATAAGGCAGAGTTCCAGTCATCAGCTCAAACAGCACCACTCCATAGCCATACACATCAGACTGAAATGTATATGGGTTGCTGTCCTGCATCCGGATGACTTCAGGGGCCTTCGGGAGGAGAGGAAAATATTGCAATATAAACAATTAAACAATGAATCAATGCAAACCAACTCAAATGCTAAAGGCGGAATACTAGAGCCACCCGCTGCGGTGTTCAGCAGCGGGTTCTCACGCTGACAGACAGGTGACCAGGTCAAAGAGGCGGAGACGGAGACTCACCATCCACAAGATGGATCCACTGGGCTGCTCCACCTGCTGTGAGCCGCTCCACCGGGACTTGACTGTAGCCAAGCCAAAGTCACCTATTTTAACAGTCCAGCCCTCGTGGAGAAAGATATCTGGCAACCGAGCTGAGGAAACGACAAAAATGTCTTCTGCGCTCCACCCATGCAAATGAGATTAGTGGGACATGACTGCACAGGCAAGGTAAAAAGCAGTGCTTTCACCATACTGGATTTCAGACTTCCATACAATATTGAATGGGAACGAGAACGACTGCTCATCATAAATTGCATTTCATACTGTATGTCAATCAGAAAACACACTCACTGGCCCCCTTTACTTTGACTGACCCTCATCTGCTTGCAGAACTGCCTTCATTTTATGTAGCATACAATCAGCCATCATTCCTTTGATAGATTTCAGTCCTGTGGTTTTCAGTCAAAACAGATCCATGGCCCACTTTTTGGTTGCCACCAGTTGAAAAAGGCTGTTTTGGTCGATACCGACAGGCCAGCATTGTGCAGCAGCTGCCAATGCTAATTTGGCTGCCCATCCACGCTGTCAAACACTCCATGTATCACATCGCAACAGCGCTGCATTGGAATCACTCGTGGAGACTTCTGAAGAACCTCTCCGCCACTTGAAATAAGCCAGTCAACTCAAGCTCTATGACACGGTGTCTTATCCTGCTGGGGGCAGGAATGAGAAGATGGCTCCACTATGGTCGTACGTCAGAGATGATTTGTTTTTAAAGACATTGGACAAAAGCCTTTTACACCATCTTGCAGTCTAATAGAACCCGCAACAGTCGAAAGGCAAAAGAAATGACATAAGACAACTAACTCTATACTTGGCATAAGGATACTGTTTGACTTTAGGTCTCTGTGAATGATGTTCTTTGCGTGAAGATAACTGCAAGGGAGGAGGAAAAAAAAACTCAGGTTAATTCCCAGGAGACTATTGTTTGCACTTTGCGTTGCATTTTCTTATGTATGAAAAGTGCTTTATAAATGAAGTTTGATTTGATTTTGTTGGGTTGTAGTAACGCACACAAACATGCCACAGTTGCAAAATGTTGTACAGACGAGTATAGATCGAACAGTACACACACACACACGCATGACATAAAACTAAATCAATGAGATTTTTCTTAGAAAAAAAAGGAAGGAAAATGTTCATATCATTAAAGGGTGTAGTGTGTAGAATTCTGAGGAAAAAATGAGTTTAAAAAATCAAAATGTGCAAAAGTGAAGCACTGAATACTTTACTGAACTTACAAGTTTTCTCCATTTGTGGAAAATGGCTCTCGTATTCCTGAAGCTTTAGAAATTTCCAGAATGACGGATGTCAATCGATCGAGTCGATGTTTCTTATCTGTTTCTAAATGACTCTGGACTGTGGTGTCATGTCTTGCTTTTTAAGGATCTTTAGGCCTTAATTTTTTTTTAATTTAAGTGCGATTCATCATAACTACCTCGTGATCTAGCAATGTGGCCATTTTTGCCACCCATGGCCATGGACGTTTGGTTTCGTTCATGTTAAGTCTTTGT
Organism: Nelusetta ayraudi; assembly: GCF_046127955.1. Classification (NCBI taxonomy): domain Eukaryota; kingdom Metazoa; phylum Chordata; class Actinopteri; order Tetraodontiformes; family Monacanthidae; genus Nelusetta; species Nelusetta ayraudi. The sequence goes on from NW_027466142.1 coordinate 3,485,141, forward strand.
TAAAATAAACAGCATTTTGTGTTCAGTGATCTTTGACGAAAACGTTCATTTGTCTGATAATCTGAAATATTTCAGTGTGGCAAAGACAAACATTTTCAAACGGGTCTTTAATTGCTGGTTTCCCGCTAAAATGATTTCCTCTATTATTTTCACAGTAATTGGTTTTTAACACGGGTTGAAACGCTGACAGTTGACAATTTGGCTGGTGAGCTGGTGACCAGACGCGATACTTTTACGTTTCGTGGGAAAGGTACCAAACGCCAATTGTGAACGCGTCAAACCGTGTTAAAAAAAACAAACAAAAATAACTGTGTAGATAAGATCATTTTTGGTGGGGAAAGCAGCAACAAAGGCCACATTTCCGCAGTGAGACGGCGCTTTGCCACAGCGCCAAAACGCTGACTGGATTTGATGAGGTCAGGAAATAAGACGGCACAGTTCCCTTTTACACTGAAATTGAACATGAAGCACGTCTAGCATTGAGACGACATTGCGGATGACGCTGAACGGTGAGTCTTACTCCATGCCCTGTGCCGTCTGTCGGGCCACGTCAATGCGGCGCATAGTGTCAAACTTGGTTTCTGTGACGTGCAGATGTCGGTAGAGGCTGCTTCCCTCGCACCACTGCGTGATGATTGCAAAGTTAGGCTTGGTCATGTAGCCCATGAAGAGCAGAATGTTGACGTGACGGGTCTTCCTGCAGCAAAAAAAAACAAAAAAGAAACAGAATGAGGAAATGTGAACTTGGGTAAAAACAAAAATACTTTGTGGATGAAATTAAAAATTTAGCATCAAATTATGACTAAAAAATATACTTAATATTGATGAGTATTAGATGTTATTCTTTTAGTGTAGCTCTCACCGTAAGACCTGCATTTCGTTTTTGAAGGCTTGCAGTTGTTCCGGCGTTGGCTCAGTGACTTTTAAGATTTTGATGGCGACGTCTCCGTGCCACTTGCCCTTGAAAACGGTTCCAAACGACCCGGCGCCTATTCTCTTCTGAATGGTGACTTCTCGGGAGTGGACCTCCCAGTAATAGCTGGAGTCTCTGTAACCGCCCCGGTGCTGCAAGAACAAACAGGCGGAGGGTGCTGAATGAGAATATTTGTACGTTCGTCTTGGAATAGAAATTTAGGACATGCGAGGAGGGCCAAAGGTCACGTACCACTTTCTTTTTGTCATCGGACAACGAGGGCTTGCGCTCCTTGTGTTCAGAAGGTGACTTGGGTGGTCGACGTCCGGGAGACCCAAGCGAAGACGGTGGGCTTGTAGAGGGTTTTGGTGACGGCTCAGGACCTAAATAATGGCAAAAAAACAAAGGAGATTTGTGTTTGGTCGTCAGGATAGAAAGATAAATAGACAGACAGAAGTGTTGCGTAATTAGCATTATAAATGTCTTATAAAAGTATTTTTAAAATAACTTACCGATTGTGTTGTTGTATTTTAATGCTTCCTGAAAAAGGACAAGACAACATTAACTCCAGGAGACATCTGGATCCAAGCAACTGTTACTTAATGCTATTTATTTCATACTTTTAAGGCAAAGCTACTAATGCGATGACACAATAGCAGCCAGTGCTGAAGGTCAACATGAGCGTCAAGGCAACTTCTTAACAAGAAAAGATCCATAATACTTGGAATCTTATCTCGGTTCAAGGATGTTAATAACACATAAGGTTTTGTAATAGGATGTGAATTTAATCATTTGGATTCGAACGCCGCTTTGTCAGTTTTCCCTTTGTTCGGACAACAGAACATACAAACGCATACATTGAAATTCAGGATTTAATGTGCATTCACTCATTAAATTCATTAAATTTATCCCATTAACCCGCTACACCAACAGCCCTTGTACCATATGACATTATTTCATTATATTGCACATATGATAAAGATAAAAATCTACCAAAAAAAAAAAGGAAAAAAAAGAACCTTACTGATTCACTGATTCTATATGTCGCCGATGAGAAAATGTCATGTGCATGCGACTGCCTGCCCTAAACTGTATCGCAAAAGGCAAAATAAATCTTTGATGAACGAATATAACTACATACATAAAGTATTTTTTCTTGAATATCTGAGACAAGGGCATTGTTGGGTTTAGCAGCAACAGCATATTAAGTTTGTGGTTAAGGTAATGCAAGAGTGAACCAGCTGTGGCGCAGCGAGGTCACAGGAAATTTGAGCCCAATGTTATCGGTGCAACAGCTTCCAGAAAAATAGTTTAAGGGACTGAGGACAAGTCTGTTTTCATAATGGTCTTGTTTTATGCGTTTGCTGCTTCGTTAAAACAAATCAAAATCCAAAACTAACCTCTATAATGTTGATGCCAGTGGGTCCCACTGTGCTGACCATATGGACATTAGGAGTGGAGGTTGAGCGGTGCCTCTGCAGGGACTGGCAATCTCCCCCCGGCATGGGGAAGCGAAACGCTGAGGCCGGTGACAAAAGGTCCATCCTGCACAATGTTAAGCAAAGGTTTTACTAAATATTGCATCTAAAAAAAAAAAAAAAAAATTTAAAAAAGACCACTGGCAAAACTTTAGTGACCTTCTACTTGGTCAGCAATGACTTTACTAATGAAACTCACCCAGGAGGCTCTGGGGTTAAGGCTAAGTTGCTTTGCGATGGTGAATTTTCTGGCGTTAGCATCTGCGGGTACTCATCTGTGCATGTATTAGTATCACCCCTGGCAAGGCAAAGGTTAGGATTAACAGAGATAAAAGCAGACAGCCAACAAAATGTAAAAATAAATAAATAAAAAAAGTCCTGGGCAGTCACTGGTGGAAGAAGACGTCATTAAGAAAAAACATGCTATGCAAGGATAAATACAGGAAAAATATCATAATCAGGATATAACATTTTTGTCTATATTGCAACCCATCGCAGGTGGCCGGCCACTCCTGTCATTCTGGTTCTCATCTCCTCAGGTGAAAATAAACAGCAAAGGCAAAGGACAATAATTAACTAAGTGGCAGCATGAATATTCTGAATCCAACACATTCACTCGTCAGTCAAAACAATCCTATTGTAACAAAAAAAAAAAAAATAAGTTATTAATCTGCAACTTTCTGCCACGGCTTTAATTTCACACCTACATCCGTCAAGAAGGGTTTCCCGTTATTATGAACAATATTGCCAGTCTTGTAAATCCCTCTTGTGTCAGCGGATGGTGAATTTTCAGCTTTCCTGCCATCATTGACGGAAACGACCGCATCGGTAATCATGCACAGCGGCTGCATCACTGCCATTTCTTCCTAAAGCTTGAATATCGGTCCAGCCCCAAAAATTTTCAGCTGGTATTTGTATTTCATCACTAATGACCACTGTTTTATAGTTGTTTAGACTGCAAGCTCTACAAATTGCAGACGATAAAGGGATGGAAGCCAATTCAGAATTGGAAGGCGTACTGGAATTGCTTTGCTCGGGGAACTCTGTGTTCCCTTCACTCGTGCTGGATTTAGCCTGAGCCCGGCCGTAGGACTGAAGGCTGAATGACTCTCAAGGGCTATGTTACCAAAGGATTCCGAGTGGCTCTTAATAGTCTTTGTATTGTTCCCTCACCTGTCTGTTGCCGTTCATGTGACTTGCTTTAACCAAGAACCGTGGACGTGAATGATCCGCTTTATAAGTGGGAAAAAAATGTTGCCCTGCTCATTTTGTGTTGAGTGTCAAGATTAAAAACGTATAATAAGCTAATAAGTTTGAAGCTTCTTTTAAGTTTAAGCTATAGTAAAGCTATGCTGTGTGCAGCACATGAGTCTGGCACATATAGTGTAATACTCAATCTGGATTCGGGCATTTATATATCTACAGTATACAAGTATTAAGGACAAAATTCCAGGTAAAATTGCAATCGTCTGTCGACAATTACAAATGAATTAAAGTCAAGCAAGGAACATACAGCAAAAAAAATCCATTGGCTTATAACAAAAGGAATTTCCTAAGTGGTTTGGCCTGATCAGCTTATGGGCTAATCAGGAGCCCTTTTCTCACAGAGAAGCTGCTTCTGAGCCACATCATGACGTCCACCCATTAGCTGTCCACATAGAAGCGAACAAACGCATTATTTACTTTATTATATTTATTTTCTTAGACATTTCATTACACATAGTGTGACACCTTTAAAAGGGTCCCATTAAGAAGAACTGTTGTTGTCGGGTTTTTTTTTAACTTAAACTTGTCGTTTTTGCATTGCTGTTGTGCCAACCAACACACCAAGAATGAACTTGTGAATGTGCAAACGGGCCGGCTCTTCAGTGCTACTCCGCTCCAACGAGCCATTTAGATTTGGGTTTTTCTACGTAAGAAGTCGAGCTGATTATCAGGGTAACTCCTCTGGAGCTAGACTAGCGCAAGTCAACACTTCCTGCCTGCCTGCCAATAAAAACAACCTTACCCCAATCCAACAGGAAATCCCAGGCAAACGAATTGCAACGCCAGATTATCAATTTCCAACGTCAGTGTTGACAGACCCAAAAAGTAGTTTTGGAGAATCGTCTGATGGAACGCAAAATCATTTGCCTCCACTGTCATGCAAGACATTGGAAAACAACTTTTTCTCTTTCATTCTTTTTTGTTGGCAAATCAGGCTTTTGATTAGCCTTCATTGTAGTTCATCGTTTTTCATAGTTCATCATTTTCCTGGCTTTTCCAGCATTTCACGCACTGTAATTCCTCAGGTGTAACTCCTACACTTCCTAATGTTCCAAAGGTAATGGGGAACTTGTCGCATATTTGTCAAAAACTTGAAGGGTGCCCGCCGAATCTAAAAAGTCCTACGTGATACAGACATGGCCCAACCTCACAAATAAGTAGAGGTACAACAAGTCGAGGGGACTGCGCATGACCGACAACATTTACCCAAAAAGGTCGCGCTTTGTGGAACAGCATCCCGTCTTCAGTAAGCGAGCGTTCCTGTTGCAAATCTTTTAAGAAGCAGCTGTCGCTACAGTAATGGTCGAATGGCCAAACCTGCAACCACCAATTAATATTTTGAAATCTTAAAATGTAGTACAGTTATGGTACCTACCTTCAGGTAAAACTCTTGGACACGTTCTACCATGCACTTTAATTGTATTCTCCTGTTGCATTTCATGGTCACACCTGTTTTTGTCTACTATTGTATTCTAATTGTCTGTATGTCTCACTGGCCTTTATTTATTTATTTATTCATTTATTCATTTATTTATTTAAATGTTTTTCTGAATGGGACATGAAACCTACCCAGGAACTGCTAGTCAAAATGAACCTGTGGCAATGATCTGGTCGGCAGGCCCAGCACAGTTTATGCATTTTATTGGGAAATACGATTATTACTGCCAAAAGCGTGCCGTCAATGAAAAGATAACATGCAGATAATTGGCTGGTTTTGTGTTGAATAATGCATGCAATACATTTGAGTTTTTTGTTTCTTTATCTTTTCCTGGGAGGGACTGGAATACACAGCTCATAAAAAAAACTTGCAGTGGCCCCCAGCAGTGTTGAGATGGAGGGCATGCGACGCCCAGGAAAGCAGAAGGCATTAACCAGGAAATATGTCGAATGGTTGCAAAAGACATGCTTCAGATGAATTGGTGTGCATTGTGAGTTGAAGGTTTAGGGTGAGCCCACTCATTTTTACCGGCCCCTTATTTTCTTTAGGGAGCTGCTAAAATACTGCGCATCAATATGGCTGATCAAGTAATTAATCTTAAAGCAGCCTCCTACATGTCGTTTTATTCTTCCATTGAGGAATGTCAGTGAAACGTTGCTACGCTGATGCTTTTACAAAGGTTTCCCCGTCACAGAAAATACTTTAGCTGAAAAGCTTGACACGGCAGATGGGCAAAATTGCAAAGTGAAATCTTATCAACCGAGCTGCTGTGCAGTTAAGGCTGCCTATGTACCGAAAAAGCGTGTTAAAAAAGAAAGAGGAACAGTTACCGTGGCTATGATCAACATTTAGGGAATGCTGAGAACAAACAAACGCCAAGGAGCATGAAAAGCAACAAAGATATACTGTTGGACTTACCGCTTACTGACTGTATCCATATCCACACATACTGTGGGGACCTTGCTACTGCAGTGCTGATGAAATTTGTAGCCACACGTCTGACATCTGAAGCCGTTAAAAAGAAACTTGTGACAGAAATCACAGTAGGCCAGCTTAAAGAAGGTTTTCCGTACCTGCACAAAAGAGGTCGCAATGAGTGCATGTGTGCAGCAACCACAAATATGATGACATGTCCAATACACAAACAAAAAACAAACAAAAATAAATTGCCTTGTATTAGTACTGGGCCGTATGGCAGGTAAAACACAATACCAGTGTTTATTATGCATAGCGGTGTCTACTAAAGCTAGGGCTGTGCGACTTCGGCTAAAAAATAAAAATAATAATAATGATAATTAAAAAAAAATCTGAAAATTCAGTTTTCGAAATTTATGATTTTTTTTCGGTAAAATTTCAAAATACAATGGAATTATTTCAAATATATAGTTTGCACCTAAAAAAAACAAAACAAAACGTTCATTTGAAGTTTGCAGGCACAAGTATTCAAGACTTCACTTGTCAGCGACAAAAGGCAACATTAAACTCAATGGCTGCATAGACTGGCTGAGCTACACTGGTGTCTTAAGACACATGGGACCTCACGTGAAGATTAAAACAATAGTGTGACTTGCTTCAGAGCTGACACAATTTTTTTTCTATCTCCCTAATGAATTCATTTGATTACGATCCAAAACAGACTTATCATGCAGCCGTAATTAGGACTACTCTGAAGTCTGAAGTTCTTAATTAGCCCTGAAGTACATTGTGGAGTTTTTTTCCTAAGAGCTTGTGCCAACCCACTCTGAGTGGTCTTCACTGAAATCTTCAAGTTCCCTCTTACCCCTTTTTCCTCTGGCAAAATCTCATTTAAAACTGCTAACATTTAGCACTTGAGGCCAGTGGGAAAGGGGCAGCAAACAGACAGTCAACACGTGTTTTATCCCATATCCAGTGCCAATGTACTCAAAAGTCTTACAAATGCTTGCTGAGCTGATGCGGTAATACTTTACGAGGCAAAAACCACGGGATCACCAACACCTGGGCAGTTAAGAGTGGCAGTACACAAAGCCCCGAGTCCTTCTCACACTTACAACAGGAGTACTTCTTGTTGTCAAGCCCAAATAATTCAACAACTGGCAAAGAGGACAACAAAATAGCAGAAATGCCTGAAGGGCACAACAATATAATAATTTAACAAATGCCACAGGGATGTACATTTCTATCCTATACCTACTGATGAAAAATATTGCAGCGATGAGGGATTAAACCTCTAAAGAAAAGGTGGTGGCAAAGACCTCGCTGGAAAAGTATATTTGACAGAAGGACACAAAAAGTGCAGAGGTTTTTGTGGGACTTTGAAAACAGCTTATGCTAACTGGCTTCTGGTGATTGGTGCACCCTATAACATATCAATGCCAAGGGGTTCTGTCACTGTCCTCTCCGATGCCTATTCTAATGATTCTTTACAATGTTTGGTGTAACTGATCACACCTTCAAGATTTTAGGAACAAAAAATACACAAAATACTTCACTCAGCCAAGGCTTGGAACATTTTGTTTAGTCAGAGTGTAAAAAACAAAACAAACAAAAGCAGAGAAATTGACAGCCCCGATTTAAGTTGAAGAGATAAACGCATCCATATGATCAAATGATAAGGGACACTTCCAGTACAATTAACTCAAACAATTAAAATATAGGGCAATTTAAATTTCATGACACATTGAAATGGAAAATTAAATTCATTTGACAAACATTGGGAGCTGCTCACCTATGCATCAAATAAATAATTTAGCATTTCAAACGTCAACAATCCATGGAGCCAAACAAACAACTACAAACATCTAGGACTACAAAATACGACATGCTTCCCCACACAGTTAAATGGTGAAACATTTGAAACATTTTAAATCAGACTCGATCATTTAAAATGCTGTCCAGCACAAGCTTGTATTTTTGAAATCCTAAGGCTTGTATTTTTGACAATACTTACAAAGTTGTGCATGGTGAGTGGAATATCATCCAGGACCTCAACCAAAAGCTCCTCTCCAACCAGGGGAGTGATGTCAGTGTCCCAGTCGGTCAACCTCTTACGGCTGAGGATGGACGGATGCAAAAAAGAAAAAGAAAAAGAACAGTTCATGCTTACAAGGTATTTGGACCGCGCGATATGTTGTGAATTTATCGACGCCGCAATAACACGTGCGATAGACACATCGTAAAGACAGCGGTCAATAGTGCATTCATCCGTGCGCGAGATGTAAAGAAACTTGATGCAACACCAGTGTTGTGTCCGTACTGGTCCTCAATCTAACGCGTTTCCTCACTGAACAGCTGCAAACGTGCTTCGCCACCGCCAGCAGATTCGCCAGAAATTCACAAACGTACTACAACATATTACTGGCGGTTCTTACTGTGCTAGTGACCTACAAAAATGGTACACGGAAATTTTGGTCGAGCTAGATTTTAATTCACCCGAATAAAAACCTCAGCTGTCAGCTGTCCACCTCTGTGAGCTACCGAGACTCACAGCTAGGGTATTATTAGTAAATCAAGGCGGCGTCCAGGTAACTTTTTGATTTGGGCTGCCTGAGACAACTGGTTTGCCTCGGTTAGCATATTTTGTTTACTTTCATTAAAATCGCGATAGTTAGGAATGGCCTGCTCAATCTGAACCCAAATGGTGCTGAGTTATGACTTCTGTGATAGTTGCAGTATGTGCATAACCAACACCATGTTCCAGCAAAAGGCAGACAACCACACAAGCTCACTCCAGGTCGAAAGGGAAGCCCCACCGGAGGTGGAGGAGTTCAAGTACCTCCACTAGCGGGGGTCAAATAGCGAGGGAGCTTGCTGACGAACTGGAGGAGAGTTGGCAGTAACGCAGACGCTGGAGGGAGCTGAGCAGCAAAGGTAAGCTCTCGATTTTACAGGCCAATCTACCTCCAGGCTCTCAAGAGCTTTGGGTCATGACCGTAAGAATAAGGACGCGGATACAAGAAGCTGGAATTAGTTTCCATCACAGGGTGGCCGGGCTCTCCCTTTGGAATGGGTTAAGAAGTTCGGTCATCTGTGAGAAGCCACTGCACCTCTGCATTGAGAGGAACCAGTGGAGGTGGCTCGAGCATTTGCTCCGAATGTCTCCTGAACCCATGTGAAGGTGTTTCAGACACGCCCAACCGGGAGGAGGGCCCTGGGAAGATCCAGGACATGCTGGAGAGACTCCTGGTTTGTCTGGGAATGACTTGGGGTGCCTCACAGAGCCAGTGGAAGTCACTGGGGAGGTTTGGGCTTCCCTGTGAAGGACACTGCCCCTGCGACCCGGATTTGGATAAGCGGTCGACGACAAAGAAGGTATGAGGTACAAGAACGAGAACAAGCACAAATTGGTTTTATGTCAATGGTTGTGTTTTTGGAATTGTGCAATTTGAACATACCGTCCATGTGCCGGGAAATAAATAACGGAGAGCCAACAGTTTCCGTCTATATTAGCTACAGTTGGTAGGCGTAATGCCAGCAAGAATAACTGGGAAAAGTTTAATACCTCATGTCAAACTGCTTCAGATGTATTTGTACAGATTGTACTTATAATGCTATAAAAATTATTTATCCCACTTCTTGAGTTTGTTGTTTTTTTTGCATGTTCAACAAAGGAAACCCAGGTAAATACAAAAAAATAACAATAATTAAATGATGATGTTAGGATTACATGACCCTTAGTGGGAAAAGCATAAAATCAAATAATTGTCAAAAGTCATAAAGACAGAAAGAGCCCCGCAAGTTCAGTCGCTGAGGAAATTTTAGACGCATATTCGCGTCGCGCTGAGATATATATATATATATACATATATATATATATATATGAGATGTAATAAAGTGACAACCGAACAAGATTAAAGTAATGTAAAGTAAATGTAACGTAACATGTAAAGTATTACAAGAAAAAAGGTTAATCTTATGCAAGTCATACATTAATAGAAAGCGCAGTAAGCCGCCTGCATTAAAATGATGAAATAATGAAAATGTTTCGCATAATTCTATACAAAGGAATACTTTGTCAGTTGGAACATCAGTATGATTAGAGAGAAACAACTGTTTCTATTTTAATAAATGAATGCAGAAAGCACTGCCAGTGCTTTTGTTGACCATATTCTCTTACTGCATTGCTCTCAGGTTTATGGGAGCAGTGGTTGGCTTTGTACGCCAGCCCAGTCCACAGCGCCAGAGATAAACTACACTACCTGGAGTACTTTGACACAGTCACACATGCCGTGGCATCGCAAGAGTATTAACGCCGCGATATTTTAGGATGCGCAATTCCAACATCATCCCTAACTTTGAACTTTGATTTCATCTAATTTTAGAACTTTCTACTACGGAGTTACTATGAAGCTTCGAACTGCAACATGGACTCACTGATGTTTTTATAAACATTCCTGAAATACCTTAAGACATACCTGAACATATATTACTATTACAATATATTATCCAACGTATATTGTGAATAAATTGTATCTACAGCTACCTACAGGACAGTTGCTTGTACACTGTAGCCACACAAAGCAACAAGACTCACCAACTGTACGGCTGTTGCTGGGTCAGTAGGGTTAAAATCAGCCCTTTACATTAAATTAATGTTGGGGTTGGGGTTTTTTTGCTGGCAAATGGTTGGAATAAAAATGGTTTCCACAAACGTACAGAGTGGCAGCAAGAGTTGCAATAACTTTGCGACAAGTAAAAGTAATCCACTGGCTCTTCCATCAGCGAACGCTTGGAGACTAGCGCTGATTTGATCTCAAGTCAACAGCACACACACCGCGTAAGACTGAACATTTTCTAACTTTAACTCTGAACAGCAATGGCTGCGCCCAACACAGTGCAGGGGGGAGTGGCTTAAATGCAGAGGGGACATGTTTATGCAAAAAGTACTTTTTCCAAAACTGTTTTAGTAGTACGCAAGTACGGGCAAAAGGAAAAATGCAACACATGCAAACTTAAGATCATTAGGAAATTTTTAAGCTCAGAACAGACAACAATATCGATGTAAAAACATTTTTTCAGGTAATGACTGAGAAATACAAACAACTAAATAAAAAAAGATATGTAGAAATGATCCTTTTAGGAAAAATAAATTTTATTTTTTGAGTGTACTGACATACGCCAAACAACTATTTGATGCACAACAGTATATAGTATGTATTATAGTTGGAACTTTAACAAAAAAGAAGCAATGATTTAATCTTACCCCTCCAGAAGACGAAATACAGCACAGCATTCTTGACTGAGGCCTCTCACTTTAAGTGCTTTGTCTAGACTCTCGTGCACAGTCTGCCCTTGACGAACATTCACCTGGAAAGAATTAATCAGTTGAGATTAACATTTTAAAAAAATGTACATTTATTATTACAGTAAACTCAGAGAACCAAACCCGAAAGTGAGCTTAGTCAGGTAACATGTCTCCCCCTCCTCACTTGCTTATGATACACTTATAATATAAATCAAAGGCAAAGCAATTTCATACATTTTTATTAAATCAAATAAAAGACTCACAGAGAATCGAGGTCATAATAAATTAACTTAAATACCCTCAATATCAGAAAGGAAACGCACTAATGTTATCACCCGATTTAGTTTTTTTTAAGATTATACAATTATTTTTGCTTTACATCGCAATCAGTCATTGTCATACACACAAGGAAGTAGGGAGAGGTTTTGAATTTTCTACCACTGTATATAACTTTCGGCTTAACTTGGCAGGCCACTGAAAGGGCCACTGGTTGCAGTTAAACCAGCGCACCATGGAGACCCAACAGTAGGTGCGGTTACATGCACTTTAAGTAATGGGATTAAATACAGAACCAATTGAAATTGCGTCATCTAACACACTGTACGGATTAAATTGGCTTCAATGGGATCAGAGAAGGTAGCGTAACTTTGTTTTTGATCCAATCAGAGTCCATATAAATGGCACATCGGATTGTTTCCTATTGTCGCAGTTTTGTGCACAAATGAATGCCACATAACTAGCACTCATGGTTTAAAAAATAAATTAAAAAATTCTAACAGGTGTCAGAACCGAGGGTAATGCGCCCCCTCACTATAGGAGTCAAGTGTTTTCGTGCCACCCAAAAAATACACTGCAGAAGAGAAAAAAAAATTGATTTTGAAAAATTCAGTGAGCAAGTTTTTACTTTGAAAGCACAACATAGTGGTGTCACTGCTACTGATATTGAACAACTGATGCAATGCTACGTTTTAACATCAGTACGTTACAGACGGTGGTGGCAGAAGCACTCTGTTCCTTTGCTTAAGTAAAGAACACAACTAGCAAATTAAAAGTCCAGCATTTAAAATTCTACCTTTGTGAAATAGGCAGCTGGGAATTTTAAGTTTTTTTTTCTTCCTTAGGCCCAGATGCTAAAGAGTTTGGGGACTATTGGTTTAATATTTAACAGTAAAGAGTTTGTGTGTTATTGTTATTGAAGTGCCATAAAGCTATCAAATAAATCGGTGCAAAACTTCCCCGTGAAACAGCTTTATAGTGTACACCATAATTTAATCTGGTCGGGTAGTTGAACAACTATAGTCAATGTGCTTTATTGAACTAAGATTAGATTTCATTGACTGAGCCATATTGACCTTGATGGAAGGAAATTGAAACTTTAGGACTTGAGGATAATACAGACTGTATTTTCCATGGTTTTAACCCTGGCTTAATACTGTTCCTTATTTGTAAATAAAGAGTTAGACAGGAAACTACGCTTAAAGATGTAACACGATCATACCAGATTCTTAGGCAAATAGTAATTTCAGAAACTGAAATCACAATTGTCAAATGCTGTTTTCCTCAACTAATATGCTGGGACTCATAACCATCCATCCCTGATAATGAGCAATGTCATACAAATAGTTGTGGCAAAAAATTCAGCAGGATCAAACAGATATCGAATCAAATATCTCACCACTGTCCTCTGTTTATTGGGGAGGTAGACTCGTATGGTGCCGCCACCCCGGTGTAAGTCCTCTGGACTTGTCTCCCCTGAGGAGGAGTACGATGAAGAAGTGGAGGACATGACGACTTGACAGATGAGGCTAGGACAGGAATTAAGACTCCACGCTGCCAGGACAGCTTCGAGCTCCCTGGGATCTTGAAGTTGAGTTAGTTAGCCCTTTACTTGAAACCTGTTGAAAAATAAGGACATACTTTTCACACAGGCATTATGCAAGTTAAGTAGATTAAACTGTTGGAGGCTCAGGACATACTTTAAAAATAGTAGACAAACAACAAGGATGTACAGGCGGTCGGCATGAATTTCCGGACAGAAACCCACCGACCGTGTAATCCACCACCGACCAGTCTCACCGACTCGGCCATATGTCAGGACGACGCTTTGAAAAAGCTGCAAACCAGCATATTCAGTATCATTTGCAATGACAATGACGGCCAGTAGGTACGGTGTTAGCTAGTTAGCTTAGCACAGGGCTTGCCAACTTTGCAAGAACACATTTCGACATGCCCAAGGCCGTGTTTCATACATTAGTCCAAAGGCAAATATTATTAATAATAACAACAATACAAAGTTCATACGGGTAACTATGGGACTGGGGTACAAAACACCCCCCCAACCACCATAAAGTTATGAGAGACTCCGTAGTTTCCATTGAGCACTGCTACATCCCTGAACAGTTGACTGCTAGCTGACAATATTCTCATTGGCACGGCAGGAGAGATTATCTGGCTAACTGGTCAACTAGCAGCGCTGTTCGGAGCATTTATGATGCTCGGTCCTGGCCACTGGCAGCTAACGTTAGCCAAATCACCAGGGAGGGGGGGCACAACAGCGTCAGCGCTTCACTTCTGGTTACAGAAAACATAGCGGCTGTCCCAGTTACTTTACACTCACGCAAGAAGAGGCGACCCGCGCGGTTTAACGCGGACCTGAATATCGACGTATAAACACCCTTGGCCGAACATTTCGATACCTTTAAAACACACGTTAAAGTCGTACCTGTAGCAGCCATCTTGAACTGAGTCGCTCTTAAATGGGTTATGTCAAGAACTTGGAGAAAGCGGAAAACCTTACGAGATGCTTCGTTGTCATTGGTTGATTCTGTCAGCTGCTCGTTCTCATTGGACAGCTACGTATAGGTAAACGTCCTGCGCGTCACATACTGTCATGGCCTGCATAAGACGACCCTCCCTCCCCCCAAAAAGGTGAATATTTAAGGTTTTAACTGAAGGTAAAACAGTCCTACAATAAATATTTAAATTATATATTTAAAAAAAATTAAGTACATTTAAAATCAGCATAATACTGAAACTTTCAATAAAAATCATCATACATTATTCATTATTATACATAATGTGGTAACACGTAGAATATCTTATATGAAATATTACCAGTGAAAGAGATGGAAGACCTGAATCTGACAGAAAGGTAAAATTATAGCTAGGATTTCCAAGCCTTGATCAAAAGATTTTGTTTAGACACACACACATATATATGCATCTTGACATATAGTGTGCCTGTAAAAGTTCCAATTGGATAAGCAACTGGGACATGGTCTACTGAGGGTTCTGAGACCTCAGCCCAGATGCCTCATGAAACCTTTAGTGAATAAGGACTTTAACTATAGAAGGAATTGTTACGGTTAGTAAATTATTATTATTTTTATTATTATTAATAAACAAAGGCTCTCTAGATAATGAGTTGGACATTCAACAAGTTTCAGGGCAACTGATTTAACACTATTATATTATTGTTGTTGTTATTGTTTAAAATGCGTGTTTTTCGTTTTCTACAGTGTTCACTCATGTTGGTGACAGATTTCTTTTTTAAAAACATGACCAAAGAGAACTCCAAAATGAAAATAATTGCCTGCAATCAAGCAATCTTGGTATGAAGTACAAATTTTATTACAAAAACAATTTTTTTTAAACAGTTTGTAAGATCCACTGATTATTGTCATCTACTCCAAACTGATGAACCTCCTTTTCTTAGCCGTGTGTGTGTATGCATGATGACGCCACTCCACGTCCGCTGTGCTCTCATTTTCCAAGGTGCCCAGTTTGATCATGTACACTGAAACACAAAACAAAAGAATGCTGAAATCTCACTGTTGCGCCTCTCTCTCTCTCTCTCTCTCTCTCTCTCACACACACACACACACACACACACACACACACACACACACACGCACACACACACACACACACACACACACACACACGCACGCAACACACGCACGCACGCAACACACGCACGCACGCAACACACGCACGCACGCAACACACACACACACACACACACACACACACACACACACACACACACACACACACACACACACACACACACACACACACACACACACACACACTTACATTTCATTTCAAACCTGGGTCCTACTTCAGTTAGCTCAACGTTCTTGTGGTCAGTTTTCTTGTAGGTGTGATGCCTACGATTGAAAACAAAAATTTGCATTACTGTAGTCTATCAAAAACATAAAGTATGTACGCAGTTTCCATGAAGGGAGTCTCTCCAAACTCTGACCTGAAAGAAATGAAGTCTTCCTGGTTGGCAAATGTCATTACACGCCTACTGTCCTCCTTTGGCACTGGGAAAAGATACTTGAGGATATTTGATACCTGTGTGACCAAGACATTCCAATTGTTTGAACAAACACATAGGGGTGGGGGGAAAAAAAGAACATTTATGCAATAAGTATCTTTAAATGTGCATTCATTACTAACCCTTTTGCCCAGTCGTGTTGAGAAGTTGTGAAAAATAAGATGGGGGAAAGCTTCAGACATGGTGCCAATGTCTGGAACATCGTGCCTCATCACCACATTGTATAGAGTAAAATATGCGGTTGGTCCAAATGGAAGGTGAGACACCACTAGGCCATCTGTACATTTAAAAGGAAAAAAGAATTAAGTCAGACTAGAACAAGTTAAAGTATTCTTGAAGTCAACATAAGGTGAAAAAAAGCTTTGAGACG
Source organism: Nelusetta ayraudi (assembly GCF_046127955.1). Taxonomy (NCBI): domain Eukaryota; kingdom Metazoa; phylum Chordata; class Actinopteri; order Tetraodontiformes; family Monacanthidae; genus Nelusetta; species Nelusetta ayraudi. Next base: position 3,501,174 of record NW_027466142.1, read on the forward strand.
CCTTTGGTTGTGATTTTGCAGTGTACAAATACAAATTGATTGATGTCTCTTTAGAGATAACTATACACATTTAAAAAAAAAAAGAAAAAACATATTTTCTAAAAGCAATATTTGTGGTTGTTTTAGTAGAATCTACATTTTCACCTTTAATTTTCAATTTCAAAATTTTGCCAACCCTCTACAACTCCAGTGGCCATTTCACTTTCCCACAACCAGGGAATAAATGACCTCCGTAAAAGGATTCTTTGTCAAAGAACAATGTTATTGTTCCCCTCTCTACTCATTTCAGGGGCTTATATCTGCAATCTTGTTCTCTCAGTCAGCCACAGCCATCACCACAGGTGAAGGTAGGAACTTAAGATTGACTGAGAATGATCTACTGTACATTTATCATTGCAGTTATATTGGTCTAGTGCTTGGTAGGAACCAGCCGTTTCTAAACTATTCTTGCCTTGAGCTGGTTAGTGACAGATTTTTTTTTTTTTTTGCCTGTTTTGTTTCAGAGTAGTTACACATTCAAGGTAATTTGTGTTTTGAGAAAATCAATTTATGAATCTGCTTGTGGGCCCTTGCATGACTCTTTTTTACATGCACAGGACATCTGTGAACATGGTTGAAGGTCACGGTTATCATCAGAATATATGACAAAAACAATGTTACATTTTCCAGAACACTTAATTTGCGAGACTCACAAGGCTTCGCATTTTCAGGAATCTTGATATTGCACAGGTACACGTGTGACGCAACAATGTTACAGACAAAAGACTTGTGTGATGCTTTAGTGATAATTTGAATATTTTAATTGACCAAGAGTCTCTTTGCTTGCCCTAGTGTTTACCACGAGGCTTAATGCAGCAAGGCTGTGTCATTTGGTTCCTGAAAAACACAAAAGCTGAAGGAGTGACTTCATACCTGGCCTTCCTCTGGTTTCTTGTATAATGACAAGGTCGGTGACATTGTTCGCTTTACAGGCATGAACAAGCGACGGTATCTCATGGTTTCCTCTGTTCATGCGCTGGGCTCCTGGAAACAACAGCTTTACCTCCTGTAAGGAGTTAAACATTGACAAGTTATTGTTTTATTGACAAAAATGATATTTGAATCTGAATTATTTTTCATTTTTATTTCAGAAAGGACGGAAGCTTTTAATATCGGGTATCAGTCCATATTAACTCATTTCCCTCAGAAAATTTGTAAATTACAAACCCAAAAAAGCCACCATATTGGTCATGAGCAGGACATACACTATTACAGATACCGTACCATGTCAATGTATAATAGAGAATAAACTATAATACTGTGCATATATAATAATTATAGTTATATAATACATGATAACTGCCAGAACCATTGTTATTATTATTTATTTAGAAATATTTAACCATAAATGACCGTGTGTCTAATTACTGACGTTTCAGCTATCTGTCCGTCCATTTCCTATCACCTTCTATGTGGACAAAGTGTGAAAAACTTTGCAAAGACACCAACCTTCGCAAACATTTTGAGTCTGGAACTTGGGTCTCTGGATGTAGTGACCATGACTTTTGGGTCTTCAACTCCAGCCCACTTATACTCATCGTCCATGTGTGAGCTGACGCCTGTGTGTGTGTGTATGACAAACACAAATCTTAACAAAATAATACACAGACGGTTAAATGAAATGTGAAGATACAAAGTCATTTTGAAAGAATAAGAAAACACCAGCCTTCAGCCCCGGTATCGTCATACTCCAATAGTTTCTGTAGCTGCAGCGCTTCCTTGCGCACTTCTGTGGGAAGGACACGGTTTTCTGCAGAGACACAGGATTTATTGTTAAATCATTTAAGCCCTTAATCACTTGTTTAACGCTTAAAAAAGAAAATACAAAAATGAGCATCTTCTCCTACCATCAAGTGCACCCTCCAACTTCTGTTTTTTCTCTTCAATAGTTCGAAGTCTGTCCTCCTGAGCTTTCCTGTACAGGTACTCCCGCCTCAGTCTCACCTCACGACGAAGCTGCAATGTTGTCACATTCACACAGGTTATCTCAAGAAAAACAACTATCTTAAGGAGCTCGACTTTGTACTCTTTACATCCTATACAGACAGAATGCAACATATTAATACACGAGTCAACCTTAATAACGAGGTAACTTCAGGTTTTCGAGTACTACAGCAACATCATGCATGCGAATGGACTACTGGAACTGATTTAAGTTGTGTTGTGTTGTGTTGTGCTGTGTTGTGGCTGTCGTTAGCTGGTTTTTAGGGTCAGCTAAAGGCAGGTTTGGTTTGATCCATATCGTCTCCTTTTAGGCCTTTTAACGAGTCGTGGGGCATTTTGTGTCAGCAAAATGTTAGCCGATATAGCAATAGTAACGCTTTACGACTCCAACGCCAATGCAAAAGAGCAAAACGAACACAATAAAAAAAACGACTTAATAAAAATAAATAAACGAGGCGAATACGAGTTTAGCCCAATGCTTTCGAAGTCTGGCGCGAGCCGGAGTTTCTGATAATATGGCACTCCGGGTTAAAATGACATGTGTTAAAACGGAGCTGGAAAGAGTCAATTCGCGATATTTAATGTTTCCCCACTTACCATGACGTGTTTTTAGTGGCAGAAGGTGCAACACAACAAGATTCAGATAATCTACAAAATCTTTCGCGTGTGGATTTTGGGGCATGCGCAGTCGGAGTTTCGTTTTCTTCGATGGTTTTCCTGTTGAAGATTTTGATACCACACTGCTCCTGCTGTCGCGGAGTAAGTACTGCATGTCGCGAATTTTCAACAAAAGCACTGAGGTTGGGTAGCAACAGCCGTCTGAAACTTCACAACTACTTCGACCCTGATAGGCACAACGTGTTTTATTTTGTTTTGTTTTGTTTTGTTTATCCTTAGGATTCCCAGTAGCTTGTGTCAGGACAAAAGCTCATCTTCCGTGGGGTCCGATATGAGGTATGAAAAAAGGTCAGAAAATGAACAAAAGCATTAGAACTAAATATCTGTCTTTGAAGCCACACAGTTTGTAGCTCTTTATGGAAATTACTCTTAAAATGGTGAAAAAATGGATGAAATACAGCTATTTTATGAGTTATTTACTATTAATATAATTTCTTCAATTTCAGAGGGCCAGATTAAAAAGCTTAACGGGCCACTTATGGCCCCTGGGCCGTAGTTTGCCCATGCATTGTCTAAAGCAGGTGTCACCAACGTGGTGCCCGGGCGAACCCAAGGACCTCATGAGTATCCCTAAGACCCTTTCGAAAAATTGAGTATAAAGTTAAATTTTATCCAACCTTGTTAAGTCATTTTTGATAATTATTGAGAACTCATGAGCTTGATAAGTGTCTTCACATAGATAAGTATCATTAATAATAATAACAATAATAATAATAATAACAATAATAATAATAATAATAATAATAATAATAATAATATATAATTTAGAGAGTTTGTTATTTCAGGAGAATCTAACAAACTGGTAGCCCTTCATATGGCTCAGGACCCATGAAGTAGCTCTCAGTGCCAAAAAGGTTGGTGACCCCTGGTCTAAAGTGTCTCCCATGTATCCAAACGCATGCATCCGAGTAAACAATTGCAATGTCTTTTATGAAGAAATAAGTCTGAATTTATTGGACAAACCAAATATAGGTAAACTCATACATTGTGTAAAGATGCAGCAGAAGAGTGAAAAATAAAACAAAGGGTTTCATTCCAAAATGTCAAGACCACCAGGGAAATCAATATTTGTGAATGCGTGTGTGACCTAACAAATAATTTCAGACGACGTTTAACTGACATGCCATTTTTGGAATGAAGCCCTTAGAATATACAGGTTTTATTTATATGCTTTATACATTCTTGCTGTACATTAAGTCTCATGCTCTGCTTGAAACTATTAAACCATTAAACCGTTTATCTTCAATCACATGACACAGTTGGAACCGGGCCGAACGATATTCATAACTGCTGCTTATTTTCAAGTCTGGGATATAAAACAGGATATACAATAAAACAGTAATATAAAGGATAGGAACTGAGTAAGGTATGAGACTTGTAAAGATGTAAGATGTAAAAATAAAGAAGTCATTCTTCAAAGACAAAGGACTGTTCGACGAACCTAAAATATTTCGGTTATGCGGACACCCTATGGCAGCAGCTCTTTCCAAAATGAACAGTTCTCTGAAGCATTGCAGTAAAAGTTTTTGTTACAAATAAGTGTCAACCACTAATAATTATTACAGGGGAAGGCTTGAAAATGTAACATGCACACTCATAAGTCACTCAACTGCTGAGGACTGTTGGGAAACGACACAACTTTTCCCAACAGAGCACAAATAAAAACTAAAAGGAGTGCCAGCATCTAAAATAAAATACAGTTCTTTGTACTAATTGTGAGGAACAAACAACCGGTCATCTCTTCACTGCGTCCTTAGACTAAGCTGTGAGTGATAAAGATTCTGGTTCGCCAGTGAAACACTCAGGCAACAATAAGATCCCAATGCCTTTGCAAATACTAATTTTCAGAAACAGCAGCACAATGTTTTTTGAAGCATAACTTTCATTAAGGCAACCCCAGAGAAAATCAACCAACTACATGTAGTTTATAATATAGCGGAGCAAAGTACTTCTGATGAGTTATTAACAGAGGAATTGTATGTACACTAGCAGCCAAAATTTTGGACACATGTTCTCCTGCAATGTTTTTCCTTTATCGTTGCTACTTTCTGCATTGTAGTTAGATAGAAGACATCAAATACATGAGCAAGATAAATGTACTTATGTAGCACGGGAAAAGTTGTGAAATCACTCTAAATATGCTTCATATGAAGGGTGGCTATTTGGAAGAATCCAAACATAAAACAGGTTTCAGGTATTTCACACTTTTTTTGTTTGTTTACTACATAATTCCAAATCCTTATTTAGAACTTTGATACCTTCAATGAGAATCTACAATGTAAATGATCACGTATTTATTTTAATATTTTTTTTAACAACAATTAGGGATCAGATTAGAGAATTATTTTCTCATTCAAATGATTTTCTTACTCAAAATTAAAATGCATCAGCAAAAGAAATAAATAGACATCCAAACATTCTAAGAAAAATCTACACAATGGAATTAAATGTTCTCTCACTTTTAGTCAGCATTTAGGTTCTGTGGACTTTTCTTTTTTCTTTTTTTCGTATGATTTGCTAACAGGGGGTATGACATTTAAATGTTAAGCAAAGACTAAAAATTTAAAGAAATGATCAAATGTTAATCATGGAGATTGTTATTTAAATGCTTGAATTACATCAATTCTTAAAACGTTGATTGATACTTGCTGCTTACTGGAATTAAAATCAGTTTGGGCAGGTTAAATAAAAAAACAGACTGTGACGTGTAATTAAGGATCGTGACCTGTGGATTGTGCAAAAAATGTAGTCATAACTATCTCAAGAGACATTCAACTTTTTAGCACATCAACCTTTAGTCATATCTGATCAAAGGTGCCATCAGACACAAATTGTCACAACTACAAAGGGTCATGACAACTAAAACAGACTGCATTTTTCACACAATGGACAATAACAAACATCCATTTTGTACATATACATATATACATGTACATATATATACATATACACTAAATACATATATGTATACAAATGTATATATATATATGTATACACACACATTGTATATATATATACATGTACATATATACATATACACTAAACACATATGTATACAAATGTATATATATATGTATATATATATTATATACATAAACATGTACATATATACATATACACTAAACACATATATGTATACAAATGTATATATACATATATACATACACACACGGTATAATATATATATATATACATATATATATATATATATATATATATATATATATACATATATATATATATATATATATATATATATATATATATACATATATATATATATACATACACATGTACATATATACATATACACCAAATACATATATGTATACAAATGTATATATACACGTATATATACACACACACACACACATATATATGTATGTGTGTACTGTACAACACAACCATGAGGACATATTGGTAGTTCAAATAGACACAAATTCATTCTTACCACCATTTTTAGCAGGGCCATTTTTAGTGGTTGTTCTTATAAACATCTTTATCACCATCGCTGATGGCTTTTGTTGTCTGAAGTCTGACTGGACTTCAGGAACTGCTTTAACTTACTTCACTTCATAGTAAACTTAAACTTGTTTAACCCTGGAAAAAAACCAACACTAAACGCTAAAACTTCAAAAATGTGTGATATCCTGAGCATAGAATACCCAGCCAAAGAAAGCCAACAATTACTTAAAATAACATCACTGACTCCAGGCAGTTATGTTTATCGAAGGACTGCATGAACCCAATAAGGTGGAAGATCACAGAGGCTCTCAAAAATAACAGTAAATGATATAAAGTGAACCAGCACACCGGCATAGTGGCAATTTTTCATTAATTTCTGTAGAGATCAAACGCAACTTGGTCACATTTTGTGAAAACAGCCAGAATTGCATCAGCAGATCCAAACACCCCGTTATGGTCTAATATAGACGTTCCCACAAAAGGAGTTTCCATAGAGCCGCACACAAAGTTCCCACGGTCACCATGCTTTTAGTCACCGTGCTTAACAACCGTATTTCACTATCAAATATGAAAGCTGTGATAATATTCACCGTGGCTATCAATAAACATCCCTGTTAATAAATTATCACGCAAAAATGAAAATCTGAAATTAACACAATATAGGGTTTTTTCAGGTAAAAAGTGTGAAATGCTGGCCGCAAACATAATAATGTTGCAGTCTAGGTGACCACACAACTTTTTTTTTTTTATTATTATCATTACAATCAATGAGACTGTGTGCAGTAACGTAGTGTTAAGTGCAGGCTGAGGGGAACAAATAAAAATGATATCAATTTAAACGACAAAATACATTTTGCTGGAATGGTGAAAGGAAGTTAAGCTGCTGCCACCTTTAGAAATGTTCACAGTTGTAAAAGTTTTTTTTTTTTTTTGACAATCAGGCATTTGTGCGCCAGAGCCCCATAGACATGGTTACACCAGCGATATTGTGATAAAGCTCGATTCTGTGGTAAATAGACGTTTAATTTGCCATGCAGTTGAATTTTGCGGAGTCAAAGTCTCAACTCAAAAGCAGAAGGAAGAGAAAAAAACAAAAACTCCCAGCAAGAATATTCCAGAAAGACGTGTCGTTGTAAGTATCTATCGCCACCTGAATAAAAGCGCAGCGCTCCTAGAAATGCTAGCAACGCAAAAATCGATTCTGTGGCCAATCGATGTTTAATTTGCCATGCAGTTCAATTTTGCGGAGTCAAAGTCTCTGCTCAAAAGAAGAAGGAAAAAAAAAAAAAACCTCCCAGCAAGAATATTCCAGAAAGACGTGTCGTTGTTGGTATCTACCGCCACGTCCATAAAAGAGCGCTGCTCCTAGAAATGCTAGCAACGCAAAACCGTGAAACTGCCCCTGTGGTTTGGAAGCTCTTGTAGACATGAGAGAGACGGCGGTCAAACACTGAAAGCGCACGGATGAAAAGGGAGAGACGGAGCACGAGATGATATTTCAGTCATGTTTTAGCATGCTCTTATTTACGACACCAACATTCAGACGAAAAAAAAAGAAAAAAAGAAAAAGAAAACGCTAACCGTATATACAGAAGCCGTCTAAGATCAGATCATTTTGCGTCAAACCAAAGCAAAGTATCAAACCGAAGGAATGACGAGTTCCGGAGTCCGAGGAGCCGAGTTCTGGCCACACCTGCGATTTTTATTTTTTTATTTTTTTTAAACACCGTCGTTAGCTAAAGTACTCGTGGCTCTTTGCTCCTCCCCTCCTTTTTTTTTTTTACCATTTGGAAAGGAGGTAAACATTAATGTGAGAACCATAGCAGCCCCCCGCATCCCCCCACCAGCCTCCTAATGTGTTATGGCTTAGAGATGCTGCTGTCTGCACACAATAGGGAACCTGCACGTTTTGTGGAGAGGCTATTTGACTCCCTGTGGAATTTACCGTGTCGTATTAAAGCTCCTCGTAGTCACCGTCGTCTGACTTTATCGGCGCTCCCCCTCCCCCACCCAAAAAGTCCTCCAACTCATCCACTTCTGTCTTCTTGTGTCGCAGTTTCTTCTTCTTTTTCTCCTTCTCGTCCGCGGTGGGAACGTCATCTTTCTCCTTTTTCTTGTGTTTGTGTTTCTTCTTGCTCTTTTCCTCCAGCTGAAAAAACAACAAAAAACTGAATCCACTGCAACAACCCGACGCGTGTTTACACAGACAGTGTAAGCAGTCAGAACGTTACCTCTTTGCTTTTCTTCTTCTTTTTCTTTTTGTCTTTGGAGGACGTCTGGACGTCTTTTTCTGAAAAGAAACATCAAATGAGTCAAAACAAGTGAAACCCAAAAGGCACGTTGACAATGTTTGATATTTGCCATCGTTGTAATTATTAACGCTGATCTGCGCTTCAGGAACTACAACAAGAAACGATGCGACTGGGCCTGCATCATGAATGGAATCAATAAACCCACAATAATAATCTGCTTATTTGAACAGCCCTCTCATCAGTGAGCGCTACAGTTTAAAAATAGCCGTGGCAACCAAGCAGAACCTGACGCTTTTCTAGTGGTTCCTTTTTTTTTTTAACCGATTCCATGACAGCTGATTTCTTCTGTTCTTCTCCCACGGACGCAAATAGAACAAATCATCTTTTCTTACCCGCTTCCCTCCCCCACAACACACGCACACAACTGTATACAGAAGAGCTACTAAAAACTAAATAATGGCCAAAAATATTGATTTCCTGTTTGGATATTATCAGGCTGTTACCTTCCTGTTCTTCACTGCTGTCTTTGGCCGCAGGTGCCTCCTCCTGGATACCAAGGCCAAACAGGTCAGTGTCGTCTTTGTGTTTGAAGGAGATCACAGTGTGCTTTCGAACTTCTGGTGTCTTCGCCGCTAACTGCACGTCATCGTCGGAGAGGTCGGAGAGAAGCTCGTCTCTGACTGGAAACGTACTCTGGAACGATAAGTCAGAGGAAAAAAAAGAAAGAAAGACAGAAAGACGCCATGAGCAGGAAGTACAGTTTTCTAAACAAAAGCGACCGACACGAACAGCTGAGTTCCACTCAAACGGCTCCATCCCTCCACACACTAACTTCATCTGGTGTGACTAGTGTCAGAGGAGCTACTAAAGACACAACTATGATGACTAACGTACATTAAATAACAATTCTCAGATTCTGTTTTGACTTACTTTCATGATCTGTGGCGTGTCCGACGCCTCAGACTCAAAGTCAGGATCGTCCATTATAAATGAGAGCATCTGCTGAGCTACGGGGGCTTCGTGGTCAGTGTCGGAATCCTCGGCTCCAGGTGTGCTTCCCTTGGTCTTTCCCGGGTGGCGGGCGGGCTGCACTCCCGCTTCATTGCGGCCCTTGGGCTCGATAACTTTAGATGGCACCTTTGGTTCAGTGATGTGAATCGCAGGTCTGAAACAAGAGTTACGTGTGATGAAAATCACAGAACGATGGACAGTTAAAACAGTTGCACGGTGATGGCAAAGCTAGATGAACAATCAATAATATGTATATACATATATATATATATATATATATATGTATACACATATATATATATATATACACATATATATATATATATATATATATATATATATATATATATATATATGTACACACACACACACACACACACACACACACACACACACACACACACACACACACACATATATATATATGCAATATCGATAAATTTACAATATATAGTGCAGCCTTAATATGTATACCTATGTGTGTGTGCGTGTGTGTGTGTGTGTGTGTGTGTATATTTTAAATATTTTAACACTTGCCGGTCAACATCCATCAATTCAACATTTACAACATTTTTATTTGTGGCTCCAGTGTGCTGACAAAAACAGGACAGAAAATAGATGTACAACGCTACCACCAAATACATGGAAATTTCCCTAAAAGAAGGAACTTACGGTTTCAGTTCAGGCTCACTGTCAACATCTTTGCTGTGTGTGACAGTAGGAGCTGCTGGCACTCCCTCCTCCTCATCGCTGGTCACTGTGACACCTTCACAGAACAGAAGTGTTTCTGGCTGGGGGATGCTGGGCTCCGTGTCATCCAGATCAAGTTCATCCTGGAATCTGGACACCATTGGGTTTCCTCGGTCTTCCGCATCACTGAATATACATAGAACAAGGGTCTTACTTAGTTTGCTGCCATCTTGCACCACCATATTCCTAAGGAAGCCGGATGTGGACAATCTAGCTGCCTGACGTTTTGTGTTTATGGTGAACGCTCGTGTCTTCAAATAAACCGACAAAGAAAATGGTGAACGAGTTATCCAGCATTGTGCTGTCAGGCCACCACAGTTCACTGGCAAGCTTGGGAGAGGGAGGGTACAGAGTCTCTAAGGGGACTTATGTGAAAGAGCGCTGCAATCCAAAATGTAACCACTTGACGTCACTGTTTCTTCTTAAAAATCGACAAATATTACACACTCAGCCTTTAATTCCCAGTTTAAGCAAGGTTCCTGAACAGCTGTGATGGAGAAGGCTGCACAGGCGTACAATCTGGCTACACTTGTATCGTAGGTGTTGTAATGGCTTAGGGGATATTGTTTGCACAGGCTGGGCCCAATTGTACCAAATAAGCATCGTTTAGATGCCACAGCTTGTCAAAGTATTGTTTCTGCTCAGATCCGAATCAGTCTGAATCTACACATACAGCAACAGGCGCATGCTATCTTGACAATATGGAGTGACTCTGGCAATTATAAATATATATATGTATATGTGTATAGTTTTTGTCAACATAACACACAGTACATCTCACCTGTCACTGTCAACCGCGGTAGTTGGAGCAAGCTGAGGAACTTTGGTCTTTGACCCCAAGCTATCTTCCAGGAAACTTTTGTCCAACCTGTCGTCAGGCACAAAGTCATCCACACTCTGTACGTTAGCGGAAGAGACAGCCACGGGGGGGCCCTCTGATGAAAAGAGATGCAAATAAAAAAAAGAAAATACACATTTAAGTTAACAACATGAACCATTATTTATTATAAATTATTCATAGTTATTGAACAGCCTTGTGTCTCGTTAATTGAATATGTGCGTCTCAGGGAACATTCTGTTTGCTTCACTCACACTTGACAGGTCTATTAGGTAAGGATGAACTAATACCAATACGTTATCAGTTCCGACACCGGGGTTGAGTACTCTACTCGTAAAATACGTGCCGATACCGCAACACCAATACCAGTTGTATATGTATGTATATGACAATTTTGTTAAATCTGTGTTTGTACTGTAAGTGAAACTTGTGACAGTCACCCCCATGTTCTAGAAAACATGCCGAGAAATGTTGTTCAAATAACAGAACATCTGTGGAACCCTTATCAAGTACTCAGTATCGTTGAGTACTGAAATGCAAATACTCGTACTCTCCTCGTTCTGCAACAACAAGTGGTATCGGTGCATCCCTGATATAAAGAGGATATGAAGTGAAACATTTTCACAGGAACTAATTCCTTTAACTGCAGAATCTTACCTTGGTTCGAAGAAGAAGTGACCTCAGCAGGAGGCAATCCGAACCAACGGGAAATAAAGCTGCGCTTTTGAAGGGCGGGGCCTGCGGTGGAACCCGAGGGCTGAAGGTGCTCCGGCGACTGGGCTGGTGGCTTGGAGTCAACAGTGGGAGAAGCAGCTGCGCTGGCCGCTGTAGACGGGGGCAGAGGGGAGGAAGCTGGCATGGATGGTGACTGAGGGACAGCCTGGGAAGCGATGGGGGCTTGAGGGGTGCTGGGACTCGAGCTGCCAGTAGAAGCTCCACTGGGAGGGACAATGGGGGACTGGGAGCCTGAGGATGGACTCTGGCCGTTGGCGGGACCGGGGGAGCCATAGCCCTTATTGCGAGACTCCAAGTTCTCGAGGAAGCTGTGGACGTTAAAACACAGTAGATCAATCAACCATACAACACCTGCAATATTATTTCGGAGGTCTGATTTTTGAGTCGAAGGCTCAAATATTTAAAGGTCCAGCGTGTAAAATTTGGCTTAATTTATAATTTCTATGTTGGTAAAAGCTTAACATACTGCCCATGAATACATAAATAAAAATGTATAATCACAATACAATGAAAGTAATTTGGTTATCCAACCCTTAGAACTGAGTACCTGGTTTTGGCTGTTGTTTTTTGTTTTTTTTGAAAATTCACAATTTTTTCATGTTAGAGGTGCATAGAGTGCAAAAAAGGAAAAGGAAAAAGTCATCTTGAAACATAAGAACAACTTCCAGATAGAAAGGCAGAGGAGACTTCAAGCTTTACAACGGTGCTGATTGGACATTAATCGGTCGAGTAGAACGTGTATTTTTTGGCAGCCACAATTTTAGACTTGTTCATTAAAAGCTGTGCAGAAATCTACAAACACAACCCTGAGTTCATCCTTTAGGAAGCCTCATTTACTTTGAGAGACAGAGAGAGTCTATCAGTGTGTGGACAGCATCATCTGCAACACTATTACTATTGCGCTGTGGAGGTCAGAAGGTTCACCAAAACTTTTTCATTGTTTTGCACAGAATAGAGCTTAAATCCATTGGTCGAAGGTCTGCGTCTGGCTTTTTTTGTGTAGGCCTTGTTATTGAAAACGTCGATGTTTTTCCCATGACGGGGACCAAGACAGAATTAAACAACCTTGAAAAAAACTTTTACTTTTAATAAAGGGACTGAGAGGACTCAGAGATTTTTTTTTTTAACAGATTTTGTGATCATAAATAATACTAAAATTAGTTACAATCATCAATCATAGTAAGTAATAATAATTATTATTATCAACATTATGAATAGACAGAGCTGGTTCAGCTCATCAAAAAAAAACCTTGATGGTTTGTTACAGGGCCATTCAGCCTGTTTAATAAACAATAAACCAATAAACATTTGCTCTCTGGTGCTAAGTTTTGCCTTGAGCATATTTCCTCTCAGCTGTCTTTTTCCTGCATTAGTAAAAAATAAAATAAAATAAAATAAAAATGCACACTGTACATCTCATAGTTTTGATCTTCAGTCTCCTGCTGGACACAGAGTTCCTCCAGAGTGGCGTCCATGTCCAGCTGATTGGTCTCCAGTTGCCTCAGGAGTGTTTCCCTCTATGTTCACAGATACACGCAAAAAATTAAAAAAAAATAAATATATATATATATATATATATATATATATCAACAGACAACTAAATAACAGTTATGTTATGGTGAAAAGTAACCTGGAGCTGCAGGAAAGGGATGTTGAAAAATCTGTGCAAATACTTCAAGCCGAAACCATTCTTCATTGAGGACTCGGCATAGTGGATGTAAGATGCTCCCATGGGTCTGTAAAATAAATAGCATTACATGATGATATTACTTGATTCTAAAATACCTTGGTAATAGTGAGGATATACTGTTCAGTTTGTAGGATTTTTTGGGGGCCAAACAAACTTTGTTTATTTTTGGAATCTAAATCACCAAAATAAATGTATTAAAACTGGAAATGGTCAAAATAAGGACCCTTTCAATGCACAGAGTGTAACATTTCTTGAAAGATTTACTACCAAAAGTTTAATGTACCCACAGATGGGTCAAAAATTCTGTCCATTTTGTCTCTTCCTACCTCTGCCTGGGATTAAATTGGATAAACTGTAGTAAATGATGTAGACCTATGCAGTGTCATTTATTCTGCCTTTATTTTACACCTAATCTACCACATATCAAAATCAGGAGGCTAATAAGAAAAACTAACTTGTATTACTGTTTTAAGTTTCCCTGTGATCGCTACCTGTTTAGTCCTGCAATCAAGTCTCGGATGTCATCAGGAAGAATGACACGATGCTCGCCCATGTCCCTGTGGTTTCCCAACACACACACTGGCACGTGAGTCGGTACTTTGGGCAGTTCTCTCAGGATGTAGTTAAATGTCCTGCAATCAACAAGAACACAGCACATTGCAACACGGATCAGGTGATGGGTTGAGAGCAACATGAAGGTCGATGCAACGACCAAATTCCCACAAATGCGGCCAATAATTCGGCTAACTTGGCAAGCAGCAAGTCCAGTCTTGATTTACAACATGACGATGACAACAGCCTCCCATGAAATCATCTCAGTGTATGGAAATAAATGTGCTTTATGTTTAGAACTTTTAAACAAATATGGGGCCTTGGGCCAAATTTATCAGTCATTAATGATTAATGATTAAACACAGGTGTGTTTCTGTTTGGGGGGCGGGGGGGGTTCTCTTGCATTACTCTGTGTTGTGTAAAACATAGATGGAATAAAGAGATGATGACATCAAGCACGTCTTTCTTAGTGGGATGATTTTTCACCCCACGTGATATTGTTAGGCCACTTGGGTCAGTTACTATTCCTGATTATGAGTGAATGTTCTGAACACTGACATCCTCTGGTCGGTATTGTAAATTATGGTCTAATAAATTGCTGCTGGCTTAAATCATGAATGAAGTTCATAACATTGTTAAACTTTGAAAGTCTACCAAGACTACGCAAAATGTATACAAATATACTTCACATTTACTTTCATAAGGTTTTTTTTGATTTGTTTTTTTTTAAATGTCAGAATGACATACACTCATGCTTACATTAACAACAGATATCTACAGAGGTGGACAAATTTGTTGGTACCCTACCATTAAAAAAGAAAAAAGAAAAACCCACAATGTTCACTAAAAAAAGTTGCAACTGACAAAAGTCGTGAAAAATAAACATTTACTGAAAATGAACTAATGGAAATAAGACATTGCTTTTGAATTGTGGCTCAACAGAATGATTAAAAAAAAAAAATCATGAAAATGGCCTCAACAAAAAAAAAATTGTACCTTTAACTAAACATTTTTATTGCACAATCTTTTGATGCAATCACTGCAATCAGGTGAATTCTGCAACTCTCAATGATACTTCTGGACCTGCCAACAGGTATTTTGGCCCACTGCTCATATTTCAGTTCTACCACAAATGTTATAAAATATCATATAGTATTAAATTATATATATGATATAAATAGCATTTACATCAGGGTTTAGTATCTTACTAGTTTTTATTTGTAATGTACTTTTCAACAGATTCTCAGATTAAGGTTAGTTTTTGTTTTCAAATTATTTGTGCCATTTTTCCCACTATTACTATGACTGAAAAACAAGGACGTATTTAACACCCTCCAACCCCCCACCCACACACACACACACACACACACACACATATCTATTTATACTTAACATAATGCCAGAAATAGTATTTCTGATCAGCCTTTAAAGCTGTGAAGTTAGCAAGAACCTCTGGTTGGAAAGTGTGACATTGACTGAAACCTAACCTGTCCATGAATAATCTAGTGCCAGCCGCAAGCAGACACTGCCGAGACGACTCTTACCACTGCTTGGTGATGTCAAACATCATGATGACTCCGTTACAGTTCTTGTACACGTCCAGGAACTCTGCGTCCAGGGCCACCTCATCTGACTGAAACACATATGAACATTTGAGGTAAATATTCAGGCATCTCATCTCAGACATCTGTGGCTGCCACACATATTAATGGTGGACCAAAAAGAGCAACATTAACCTCTTGGGTTTCATTCTCCAGTTTCAGATTGTCTCCACGTCGTTTACCTTTGCCTGAATGAAGAAAAAAAGGGCAGAAATGTTAATGAAAACAAGCTATGGCTTATAATTGCTGTAAATTATTAGAAGGCAGAGTGGCTCGGCAAATCCACTTTTGATTTTTTTCGACTGTGGCGTGAACACAGGGATGAGGAGTCTAGGTCAAAAAAAGACTAAATTAAAATTCTTTCTACACAGAAACTTTTGTACACTGACTCTTCGACCGGTGCAAGTCTATGGGACACATACGGTATAACATAAGTCGCTACACACTTCAGTCGTGCTCACCTACACATTCAGGAAGAGGATATTTTTGGCCTGAGTCGAGCGCAAGGGTGGTACAAAAATGACAAGATTGTCAGTGAAGACAGAGAACTAAACAAGCAAAAGTGGACCTGCTCATTTTCATAGTGTTCACTGAAAGGCCACCAGAGACAAGCAAACAAATGCAATGACAGACAGACAGACAGACAGATAGATAGATTCTGCTTATTCACTTACCTTTATCCACCACGTCCCACACCTCTACCTTCACCACATCATCAGTAGCTTGGGAAATAAAACGGTGGTATTTATAATTATTCAGCCACAGACAAAACTTTTGATGGAAAGGATGGAAAGACGTTGCAGTATATATCCAGTAACATCATGATAAAACACTAGTAATGACACTGTCAACTCTGCATGGACTAAAAATACTAATGAAATACATACTAATAGTGTAGAGAGCTCCTACTCTAACACTAAACTAGTCTGCTGAAGCCTGGAGCTCAATCTAATGGAAACCAAGAACAGCTGTGCATTCATTTTTTTTTTTTCCAGTTTGATGAAATTCTCTTGTAATTATTTGTGATTATCTTTACTTTACCAGTTAAAACAACATTTTTTTTGGGGGGGGGGGGATAACAAATTACTTTGTGATATAACAAAATACTTTTTTTTTTTTTCTCCATAGGATAATTATTCAGACGAATGAGGAGTCTTAAGATGACTGTTGGCTGATTCATGTGATCACATCTTTTTTTTGTGTTGAACTGTTAGTGATGTGGAATGTATTCTGGACATCACTGCCTAGAGCAGCTCAAAAAGCCACAACAAAAACAAGATCAATTTAAAGAGTTACACAAACAAAACTCGCAAAAATAACGCAGATATCAGTGACTCTGGGGCCAAGCAATGAACAATTTCATTGCAATTTTCTTACTTTTATTTATTCAATGTGTTGCTTCTTCCAATAGCCATCAATAGAGTCTCTTTGAGAATGGACCCACGTGCCTGGTCCCTCGGGGGCAACTATGGCCAGCAACTCTTCCTTCACTATACTTCAAATAATACTCTTCTTCTGACTCAGAGTGCATACAAAATGCCGCCAACTGTGGCTGATCTTGGATGTCACGTGACTCATCTGGAGCAATGATGAAATGGCAGGAGTTCTCAAGATCTGTACAATGGTGTGACCTGACATCTGTAGGGATATTGTGAACGCATGACTTGATACATTCCTCCTTGCTGCATGGTCTTTATACACGAGCAATGTCCCACGCCACCTGGTATGAGGCCGGTTTGACAGTTTCAGAGTGCTTTGTCGATTTTCTTTTCTTTTCTTCAGTTTCTCTGACTGGCGCTGGCATCATACCCAGCAATAAAAATCTGATTTTGAAACACCTTCGCGAGTGCTGCGTCGCTAAGTGCCTTCAGGAGACTCCTGAGATTGGTTCACATGGTGTGTGAGGAAATGCCTCTCAAAGTTTAAAGCCTTAAAATGCGACATTTCAAAGCTTCAAAGGACTTGCTGAGCGCAATGACGCTAGAGTGGCTCAATGACGACATCAGATAAGAGTTAATGAACAGATATCCTGACACCATCATCCCCCAAGTTTATCCGTACCAAGACCCCATCACCCACCAATTTTGTTCTGTCTGTAGTTATTTGAATTTCTTTTTGTTGAAGTGAAATGTTCTTGTATTCTTTGTCTTTTGTGAAAAAAATAAATAAAATAGAAAAAAAACAAAAAAACTGCAGATATGGATGTAGGCTGTTGTTGATAAACTGGACGTGACAATGAAATAAATTCATCCGTCTGTACCTAGACAATTAAGTAATCGTTATCACCCGAAAACAGTAAAATGATGAAATAAAAATAAATGCATGGCTATTCTTGGATTCCACACATTCTAAAATGTGATTTTCTTTTGTTCCTTCTTCTTCTTCTTTTTTTTTTTTTTACCTTGATACAGAGCCACTGTAAATTGCATGGGCAAAGACAACAAATGTCAAACAGGAAATATGACGCAGAGACTGAAAGAAGTTGTCCAATTGACATATTTAACACAAACGACTTACTTTTATAATTCCAGTGAATACTTGTGGCTTGGATTTCCTGTGTGGGCAGGTACTCTTCCACAAACTTTTTGCCCTGCAATCGATGCCACAGCGTGCTCTTTCCAGTGTTCCGATCCCCCCGAATGACAATTTTCACTTGAGGGACAAATACGGTGTTTATCAAAAAAAAAAATAGCAGCATGACATTTTTTTTACATGGGTTAGATATATTAATAAAAATCATCCTAATAATACATATGATAGTGAAAGTAACGTGTTGTATTGAGCCGACTGCATCAGACGTAATACCTACTGTTATACTGGACACCCTTGGCAAACCGTCTCTGCAAACTTTGGTTCATGGACTGCAAGCCGGCCGGGATGGGCTTCTCTCTGAGCTGCCCCGGCTCTGATCCTACCAGCTTCTTAAGAGCTGAAAACATTTTGGCAAAGTTTCAGCAGGGCCGAACAAATCCAGGCGGCAGCGTGCCGGAAGTTGTGGGACAACTGGTACAATAGTAGCCGATCGGGAAGCGCAATGCAGTATCCTAGCAAGTTGAGGAATTCAGGGTCCCATGCTGAGAGGAAACTCTGATGCCAAATTAATAAGCACTGAATGGGCTTCTTTTAAATATGAATACATTCTCGTGTTGGCCAAGCTGAAGCAGTGATCATTGTGTTGTTTTCAGGATCTGCATCTGTCAGAAAACAGAAATGGAAAAGAATTGTTACGATAGAAAGAAATAGGATAAATGTAGCACAGTTCTCTTGCATTTGTTCAACATTTTTTTCAATACGACAATTCCCATATGTCTGCATTTTAACAGTATAAGTCCTATACTGTGTCCTTATCATTGTGTTTTTGTGAAATCCTTATTAATCCTAGCCTCAGTCAATTCACAACAACATTCAAAGGAGCAAAATCTCCAGAAAACCACATATTCAGTCCTTTTTTTGTTTACAGTGAGCAGGAAACACATTTCTTTTGGTGCATGCTAAAATGTATTCTTTTTGTAGCATCCACATGTTTGAAAAGGCAGAAAAACAAGGCAGCTGTGAGGCAGTCTCAGAAGGGACAATGAAAACCTATGACGGGCCAATTGAGTTATCAGAAGAGTTATCAGTCTCTATTTGTGGCATCACGGTCGACTGACTTCAGAAACTTTTTTAACACATGGATGGAGCTTTTTTCACTTCTTGGGAATCCATCCATTACTCAACTATAGGCTATTTTGCATAATATGGGATTGCATTGGATGTAGCCTGGAATACAAGCAAATCAAAGTAGATTGATTGATGGGGTTTCTCTTGGGCTAATGTGTCACAATAATGTAACACAGGTTATGGCCGGCGTGGCAGGTGGGGGCCTTTACCCAAAAATTATACTGCCTATGGTCCAGGATTCCTTAGAGAACATGCCAATAAACGTAAAGGTACCATTTGCATGGCTTGCATATTATTTAGCTTTCTATGTGCACTTCAAAAAACACAAATACTGATTATGGGTTATGAAAGAGGCGATTGTGATAGTACACCAGACACCCATTGACAAATGGAAAATCATATCAGGTGACAAACAGGGAATCGGGTGACCGAGACCAGATGCTGTGCGGGTAACGCGACTAATTTTTAACTAACGACTGTCAACGTAGTCTTAAGAGTCTGTCTTCGTGTGCAGACAGATTCGATGATCCTGTGTCTCTCTTGATTCGTCATTATCGCATGTCAATTTTAAATACAAACCGAAAATACATGTGGTTTAAAGCAAACTCCCTTAATAACACAGCTACACGATTGTTTTTAAGTTTATCTTTCCTCTTAATGATTCGAGGTAGCATTGAATGCCGTAGTAGTTGTTAACATGGAGGTATTAAGGCTGTGTCTATCTTTTAAGATGCGCTAAAAATGTCAATTCAAATACACTGTCAGTATTAGCCAGACAATAACCTGTTCGAATGAGAGGAAAAATGATAACCTGATAACTGTCCTAGCTGAAACGTAGCGTTATTATTTTAGTCAGGTTTAGCAAACGTTAGCTAGCCGAATTTAGCTTAGCTGTTCTCTCCTGAACACCCCGTGACAGTTGTTGGGAACGGATACGAATATTTATTTATTGTTATCGACACATGAGCAGAATACTCACGAATCTAATAGCACAGGGGTTTGCAACGGCAACATCTTTTTTTAACAGAACATCCGTTGGACCTCCATCCTTACATCGACAGGTCAGTGGCATTCCTTTGCTGTAAGAGCAACCGGAGCAAGCGCTGTGAATAATGTAAAATCTGACCCAAGCACCAACAATGTCCGTTTCAAGTTTTCAAAATAAAGTCTAGAAATAATAAAAAACAAATTATTTTAGCATTTTATAGGATGTTGTTCCTTAATATTATAACGTCGTGGCGATAAAATTAAGAACATAAAATTACACCTTTATTTACAGACAGAAAGGTACCTTGAAAATAACAAGGAAAGAGTATTCCATTGAAAAGAAAAAAGCAAGTGAAATGGACGAAGCTTCCGGTTTTCAACGGAGGCCAACGCGGAAGTGCTAAAACCCTGCACTCTGTCGTTTCGCCAGCAGGATTCGCCAAAAAAAATGGTTGTAAAAAGCTAGCAAAACAAAAATAAAATAGGCCTTAATGTCAATTTGTCCGACTTGGTATACGTTTATGTAAAATTTGTCGTAAGGTGGCAAATGGATCAAAGTGTGTTTGATTTATCAGTGGGTGGGATTCACGCTGCACCCGCTCTCCAATCTCCAATCATTGCTCACTACCGGGACCACCCACACATCCAAATATGGAATCAACTCGGTTAAAACGAACTGTTCCAGGATGGAGCTGACTGTAAAAAAACAATTTATCTCCCGGTTTCTAAACGCCGGGTATTCGCAAACCAATGGGCCAGATCCACATAATGATTGCCCGGTTTTTGCGGCAGAAAATCCGCGACAATACGACCCAAAAAATGCGTCTTATCCACAGACCGCACGTAAAGATAAAAAGCAGCGGATGACGGGATGAGGCGCAGGTAGGGCTTATTTGAATATATTTATAAATCGATCATTTCGCGGAAATTGACACTCCCTTCTGTGCAAATATGCCTATTTAAAAACACCACATTGAGTTTGCGCTGACTTCAGCACGTAGTTTGTCAGACGTAAACGCCACCTGCCAAAACAGGCGCTATTTCTGGCGTCACTGCGGAGCTGATGAGGCGTGAATATTATGATATATAAATAAGTATTTTAGAAATATATTAGATGATGTGACGAGCCAACACACGCGCGCGCGTTGGCGTGTCTTTAAAGAACATTAAACGGATCTTTAAAATATGCAAACGCAGGCAAAGGAACACCATCCTTTCTGTCTCTCAATGACTTTGAGGAATTCAAAGTCATTGAGTTGAATTGTGATGTAGACTGCCTACACTTTAAAAAAAAAAAAAAATAAAAAAAAATAATGAAACTCTGTAAAGGCTAAATATTACTTTAAGCCGACCCATAACATGTTTGCAAACTGATATAGTGTTCAGATTGTCAGTTTTTGCTGCTCTTCCTTTCATCACTGTGAATGTTGTTTTTGCCGTTTGCACGGCCTCTCGTAAGCATTGCCACTTCTATCGATTCAAACACTACACATCCAGCATGAGCATGTGACGAATAAAGTTCTTGAATCTTGAATCTGAAACATCACAGCGTTTAATTCCTTTGAACATCAATTACGGAACTTTTCTGATTTTGTTTTTTCTTACCCGGCACAAAGACCTATGAGGCAAATTGTTTTTTTGTTTTGTTTTGTTTTGTTTTTAGCAAACCTTGCATACCACGAATACAATTTGACTCCCTGAAGTGATGACATATCAAAGTGTGAACAGAGCTAAAAGACCTCGACGACGTACCCTAACATTCGATTCATCGCAGTGTCCTCTGCTCGGGCTTTGCCCTGGCGGTAGACAGCGATACGGCGTGGCAACGCAGCATCATTTGCTGTCACAGAAACGCTATGAGGCTTGCGTGAATACGCGCTGAAGCTGCGCACTGTCTGCACAAGCAGGAACACACGTTTCGCAGCTGTAGGCTTTAACAACAATGTCTAACTGCTGGCGACCGACGCTATTTCATTCAGCTGGGTTTGCCGTTTTGAACACACCCCGTCGACCACCCCGGTTTTGTTCGGGGGAATAATGGCTGCACATGAGCCGTCTCCACCATCGTCGCTGGAAGGCAACAAACCGGGCTTCTCAAAGAAAATTCTCGCCAACAGCCACGAAATTAAACACTTGTGTAATTCCTGCCAGAAAATCTTGAGGAGACCATTGCAAGCTCAGTGCGGTCATCGCTTCTGCTCGTTCTGTTTCAACAAAGCTGTGAGGTGAGTAGCGTCGTGGTTGTGGACGAGCTAGCCAGATGTGGCTGTTAGCCTCTCCGAGCGACTCGTTTGTCAGCGGTCATCTTCTGTAGCACCTCGCATTGTGTTGTCGCCCTGCTTCCTGTCACAGTCGACCCGACTCTAAACGTTACGTACGGAAGCATGCAACCCAAAAGCGAACAGAATGGGTGCATGTGTAGTTTTCACTACCCTCAAAATCGCAACTTGTATGATGGGATGGCCGGCTGACCGTTGTCTGTGTGGTTGAACTGGAGCAGGCAATCCAAATAGGGAAGGGTAGTGTTGTTCAGCTGTGTTGAATTAAGTGAGCAGCTATACCTGGTAACGTTTACCTTTGTCGGATACAGGCTATTACACTGAAAGAGAGTGTCTTTTTCGTTAGGGTTTCCCAATGTCTATTTTTTTTTTTTTTTTTTTTTAATGTTAAGGTCACTATGCATTGAAAAAAAAAAAAAAAACTCTTAACCATCGAACAGATTCCATAAATTTGATGTTCATAGTTTGTAGAACAATTAACCAAGGAACTTTAAAAGTCCCCTTCTTTTACTTCCTTTGTGGCAAAGGTGTATTTCAAACAAATGGTTCTGGAAATGTCTTGCGACAGGTCATTGTGATTGTCATAAAGAGTGTAGCTCTATGTGGTGGTAACACCCTTAGCTATGATTTTATACCCTCTGGGACCTGCTAGTTTTTGTCCCCTCCAGACATGTCAAAGGTAGGATCAAGTATCAGTATCAAGATCATGGAATCCAGACAGGAAACTGTAAAGAAATGCATGGAGTCCCTCTGGTGACAAGCGTCTGAGTGGCCACAAGATATTATTGCATGACCACAAGATAGTTAACCAGTGGCCACAAAGCAGGGGGAAGCTAGCAATTTGGCTCCTATGACGCCTCCATACCTAGCATATTAATATTGGTATCCTCTGGGCACCCCCATGACTGCTTGGACAATGTAATTGTCCATGATTTTCCTCCACTTAATGACTTAATGTCATTTTCAGGCATTCAGAGACAATGGGGGCCCCTATTGTTGCTTAAGCCAAACAATATACAATATATTCTTGAATATAGTAAAAGTATGTTGCATTATATTTTATTAATTCACAAATAATAAACAGCATTACTCTTATACGGACAGCCTCTTCCAAAATTGGTCATGCATTTTATATCATGGCTGTGAAAAACAAAAAAAACCAACCCAAAAATCACCAGAAAGCTCAGAATATGCTAGCACCACACTGATGTAATAATTGTATTCTCCCCATCTGTTAAGTTCTGGACCACAGAAATGTTCTGCTTGTATCAAAGAAGACTTGTTTGAGGAACCTGTGTCTATTCTCAAGCAAGGTGGGGTAAGTATTTCTTCTTTGTCAACACATTTATTTGGGTGATCAGGAAGATTTCTGAATGGATGTCAAAATAAAAATAAATGGTAACGTTACAGCTCATGGTTTGTACAGTTGTAGAGCTAAATGCATTTGTAATGGCTCTCTATGCAGCATGGATAAGAGATGGAGAAATTACAGATGCAGTTTTGTGGGCTACAAACAAT
The DNA here is from genome assembly GCF_046127955.1 of Nelusetta ayraudi. NCBI lineage: Eukaryota > Metazoa > Chordata > Actinopteri > Tetraodontiformes > Monacanthidae > Nelusetta > Nelusetta ayraudi. Next base: position 3,525,173 of record NW_027466142.1, read on the forward strand.
ATCACCCATCCATCCATCCTATTCCAATACCTGCTTCTTCCTGAGCTCAGGGTCACTAAGGTCTGCTGGAGCCTATCCCAGGTGTCTTAGGTTGAAGACAATTTATCCATTTCACCTTGCATGCATGGTTTTGGACTGTGGGAGGAAGCCAGAGTACCTGGAGAGAGTCCACGCAGACACAGGGGGAATTTGCAGACTTCACATAGAAAGATCCCACGCGCGGAATCAAACCGACAACCTTCTTGCTTTGAGGTGGCAGCGTTTACCGCTGCACCACTGTGTCGCCAACAATACTCCATTGTAGAAAAGCAAGCTTCATGTGTTTTACATGACATATTTTGAATTATCATAAACCGTGACAAGTGTTTGAAAGCTCGGAAATTAACCTTTGCCTCTCTGTGTAGGCTTTTCCTGACAATGCAGCTCGGAGAGAGGTGGAGGCTTTGGCAGCTGTTTGTCCAAACGAAGGATGCACGTGGACGGGAACTATTAAAGAATTTGAGGTATATGTTAGGGAATTCTTCTCAATTCTGCATTTATTTAGACTTTAAATAGATTATCTAGTTTATCATTTGCTGATCTTATTGGGATAACTTCACTGACGTCAGTCTCAGTGTTTAAAGTATAAAACTTCTTGGTAGTTTTATTATGCTTTCTAATAAAACTACCAAGAAGTAACATGTAAATGTCAAAAGAGTTTTGGTCCAAGAACAAACTCGTGAGCAACTCCGTACCCAACTCTCCTACTTTCTGACAAGCAATTGTTGAACATGAGAACATGGGAAATTTTCCTGTAAAATATCCGATGTTTTTGCTAAGTGAAAATGGGGTTTATGTCACTGTAACACCTTGAAGTAATCTGAAATCGCTGGTAAATTGGCAGACTACAGTTACGAAGCGCACACGGTGTACAGTTAGGTATGGGAGTCCCGTCGTGTTACTAGGCCTGTATTAAGACGTAATTATTATACCTTGCACAAAATGTAAACAAATTTGTTTACAGGCCAGCCACGAGGACAGCTGTGACTTCATGATTATCCTGTGCCCTTCCTGCAAAGAGTTAATGAGAGCCAATGAACAGGAACACCATAATGAAAGGGAATGTCCAGAAAGGACGCTTTACTGCAAATACTGCAAAGAACCTTTCCACTTAAAGAACATCAAGGTAAGGCTACTATTGACCGCAGCACTTTACACTGACATGCAACATTTTATCTGTGATGTTATAAATGTCATTAGTGCTGTTTATGAATTAATAAGGAAGCAATGCACACATACTCACTTAGATACAGCTTAAACGGGTTGAACTAAAAAAGGTAAGTAAAGTCAAATATACATTTTTTGTCATACATTTTTGTTTGTAAAATTTGAGCAAAACCTGTTTTGTAGGGGTTTGAGTTAGGATTTTATCTGTCTATAATGAAACCTTATTCCAAAAAAAAAAAAAAAAAAAATCACTGCTAGTGGTTGGCCTCTTTGTGTTTACATTAAAGTAAGGCAAGGGTATTTTCTTGTTTCCAAAGTAATCCTGTTGTTTGGCTTCAAGGGTGTAGTACAGGTAAAACCCCAAACAACAACATGTTATGACCCCGGCCGAATCATACCAAAGACTGTAAAAATGGTACCCATTGCCTCCCTGCTTGGCACTCAGTATTCGGGGTTGGAATTGGGGGGTTAGATCACCCAGTGATTCCCGGGCGTGGCACTGCTGCTGCCCACCGCTCTTAACTTTGACTTTAACTTTGACTTTAAAAGGGCGTGACCTCTACATTTTTATCTGAAAACCTTATACAGACTAGATGATATATAATGATGTACATTAGCTATCATTAATATAGAGAGTAGGCTGAAAAGTGAAGTCTGTATGTCATTATATGTATAAATTGGAAACAATGCAACTTATTGATTTTGTAGCTAGAGAAGTAACTTGTTTTTTCAAATGTATTTTGTTTTGTTCTTTTGACCATGCATGTTTGTCACAAACCACAAACATTGACGACAACAACAAGTACAGATAGGAGATGCACTTATTCTCTGCTGTTGTGAACTGACTGCACTGTATTGTGCTTTGTTTTAGGCTCATGATGAAATTTGCCCAAAGTACCCAATGATTTGTGAAGGTTGTGCAAAGAAAAAGATCCCCAGGGAAAAGGTAGATTTTATTTATTTATTTATTTGTTAATTCTCATTTCTGTTGCACTGACCGAAATTTACCATCTCGGTTGACTCAAGTTTTACAGCATATTCTTTAGACCGTAAGATCATCATTCTTTCACATTTTTTTATTTTTATTTATTTTATTTTTTTTGCAGTATGTGGACCATATTAAGTACTGCAGTAAATTTAAAGCACCATGCAGATTTCATGTTGTTGGCTGCAATACTTCTGTAAGTAGAGATTTTCATCTTAATTTGCTTCTTGTTTAGTCATGATTAATCTTATAAATACTTGACTGTGAACACAGGGTTCAAATGAGACTGTTTTGAAACTGGATGGTATATTAACATTAATCGACAGTGAAATATTGTAAGGAAGCCAGATATTCTAAAAATCCAATGTGAAAAACCATATACTTGATAGCCTGTTGAGATCCTTAGTATAGTACCTCCCTTATATGTGTCCCTTCCAGGGTCAAATAATAAAAAAAAAACAGAAAAGAAAATCTTTAAAATAATAAATACACGTCTACAGTACCACACAGTAGCTAGACCCATGTAACTATGCCATGTCTTCATTGGGCACTTAAGGTTAAAGTTGTTTTTTTTTAACCATGATTATTTATTAACATTTAGCTTGAAAGTTAAACATTAAACGTTCATAGTAAAAGTAACAACACTTACTTACTTACAGTTTATGCTCTTTCTTTCCACATGAGTGGCAATAAATTATTTGTTGTTTTGTATAATTTTATTGTGTGCATGAGCGTAGATGCCATCATGAAATAACTACAGTAGTTATGTTTGTTATACTCTTGGAAAAAAAAAAAAGTTACAAGAACTCAAAACAAATGGCACAAAATTTACAGTAGGAAAGGAGATTACAACCATTTTTTTCTACTCTGTTCATTTTTTTCTATAGCTCCCAAGTTAAGGCCATGGTTTCATCCACAAGATGAGACCTTATTTTGTGGGGAAAAAGGTGAAATCTGAAAACTGTTTTAAACAGCTCGCGTGCGTGCATGTGTGTGTGTGTGTGTGTGTGTGTGTGTGTGTGTGTGTGTTCTAATTCATTGTCACAGAATATCCCCCAAGAAAGAAGGGAGAAAATAATTTGGTTGTTTGTGTAGTTTAGTTATATGGCTTCAAGAAACATGACATTTAGGAGGTTTCATGATGTCTCGTAATACCTTATTTAAAAATGTACCATCAATTCTTCTTTTCTCTTTTTTTCTTTTTTTCTATTTCTAAATATGTCATACTTTGCATCACTAATTGAGAGCTACAAATGTAACTAAGGTTCTATGATTATGGTGGATGGCTGCCAGAAGGTGGTCTTTTACAAGGGTTTAGATATTACATCATACATGCACATGAGGTTTAGATGAACAAGAAAGTTATGTCTCAGAGATATGAAAGGTGTGCACTGCTACTTACTAATCAGTCGTTGTTCCTGTTTTGTTGTTTTTGTTCTGTTGGAATTTCGAAATATTCCCAACTGACAAACAATTTTGGCAGTCATCTGGAATTCATAGATCCTTAGTTACATACTTTGTTTTTTAAAATATTCTCAACATTCCAATGTGGCAGCGTCTGTTTAGAAAAGTTTGTCCCTTCTTGTGCCCAGCATTATAGAAAAGGGCTCATTTTTCCATCCGTAAAGTACCTAAATTGCACACAACAGCCTTACATTGGTCACCTCCTTCCCTCACTGTGAGGCAAAAACAATACCAAGTGTATTCGCTGCTTCGCGTGAAAGGCTTAAAGTCTCTTAGGGAGAGAGAAGAGATTCGGCCACATTGTAACCCCAGAGCCATTCAGTCTTCAGCAATAGACAGGGCATGGAGCTCACCAAAACATCTTACTGGCAAAATAGCAAAAAGACAAAAGTAGAAATGCTTCCTTAGTTTTGGCCGGGGCTTAAATAGTGGATAACACATGGCTTTTAGCACTACAGACACTGTAAAGATGGAGGCTATAGAACTGGGGAAGCCAGAAAAAGAAGGCAAAGAAAGCAAGACAGCACCCCAGCGCTAAAACGGTGCTCTTAAAGGCAGAAAAATCTGCTCTTTGCATTGCTACTTTGATAGATTGTTTGGTATCCCACGCTATGAGACAGCAAGTATTTTCTGAACATGGACTGCAAAGTCAAAATGGTCACACTCTTCTTCAGTTATTTCTTTGATGTAAATTATCTGAAAAAACATGCAGAAATTAGTCTGGAAATGGTGTACAATTTTGAAATGCTGTGGGGACTCGGCATATTTTAATAGCAGAGACATACAGTCTCATCCAATCAGATTATCTAGTTGTATTGTACTGTGGCCTGGGTTAGGTTTAGGGTTCTGGTCAATGTCCTAGTCCCCATTCTCGTTATCATACCACCTGGTGAAAAGCTTCCATCTCATACTAGTATGTATTTGAGTTAAGATTGCGCAAGTAACAACAGCCTGGACACAGGAATTCAGTATGAGTCTAGCCCATAGGGACTGCACTTCCAGGTGAAGGACGATAATGCCGAATGTGTCCTCTCAACTACAAGGACACGTCCCTCTTCCAAGCCTTCATTCAAGTACTTTCACAATCGCAAAGTTCCATGTGATTGTCCTCCCTGGCCTCCAGCAACATTGTTTAGTTGTATGATCGATTGTCCGTCCTGTAAAGAGTAAACTTAAACCAAAGTGGAGACAAGCCATAAAAGAGGCAGTCTTGCCAGGGGTGTGCCAGCATGTCCTGCCTAATGGAATTTGTTGGTTCAGAGAGGGAGAACCACAGCTGGCAGACTTACTCGAGGCAATGACATTGACTTTTGCTCTCCTGTACTTCACCCGGGACCGTGTGGATAATCTGCAACTGTGCTCAAACTCCACATTGCCAACGGTGGGGTTCCTAATGGGAGAGCATGCCTACGGCCTGGTTCTGTACCCTTGGCATGTGCACTTCATTGAGACTGATTAGAGCCCTTTCAAATACCCTGTACATTTTCTATGGTTCTTTTTCTTAGGAGCTTTGAAATTTCTTCTTGACCTCAAGACCTTCTTGACCTGGGTCACCAACAACTGTCATTCTTACCCAACTAATCTTTGGAAGAGGGCAGTGCATGAACTGGATTCTGTTGCATTTGGACACTTCATATTATCGAAGTGTCCAAGATTTTCTGGTCAAAATGTGTTTGATTGGTTTGGTCATGCCAACTGGCAATAGGGTACTGGGAAGGGTTTTGCTGCATCAGAGACACACAAACAAATTAAAGTGAATGTTTTCTTTGTTGTTAATAAGACAGTATAAGAAAACTAAATTCTTGCAAGGGATTTTATTTATCTTATTTTATACATCCGGTTCTGAGCTGGACAGAACAGTGTATGTGCAGCACGTTGGTGACTCCACTAAAATAAAGTGCATTTGAAGACTTCAGACTGTTTTTTAGCTCTACGCAGTACATCACAAATGCTTGAGGTGTCCAAAAACCTTTTTTCTGAATACTGTGAATACTGAAGAAACCTGTGTGTGTGTGTGTGTGTGTGCGCGCGCGTGTGCGTGCGTGTGTGTGTGTGTGTGTGTGTGTGTGTGTGTGTGTACGCGCGTGGGAGGCAACAGGCTGTCAAGGAAGTAAGATGCGAGAGATGACGATTTAACAAAGCCAGGTCACATAGATGAAGCGTCATTTTCTTGTCGTACCCATCTCGGACCTCTGTGCGTATGTGATGAAATATCCAGATGTAAAACTCCACCCTGGCTGTCGGAAGGAATGGAAAAGATGTGTTCTTTATAGGTATGTAATAGATAAGGAATGTTGTTTGTATGTCTTATGACTGTCTTTTCTTGATCCCAAGGTTGAAAAAGAGAAGATCCAACACCACGAGCAGCAGTGTTCCTATGAACATTTGAATCTTCTTTTGCGTTTCATAATGGGCATCAAGGTCAGCCTGGAGAGCTTGCAGCCCCAGAGCCTTGAAGTGGCCAGTCATAAGCTGCAGGAGCTTCACCAGTCCCTTAGGGATCTTGAGTTGAAGATGGGTCAGATAAATGGAGGAGGTGCGGCACCTATGCAGGGTGCGTGTGCCTCAACGCTCTCCACCTCGTTTACTCCACTTCCCAGCACAGTTGGACCTGCTCTGGAGCTGCAGTTTCAGAGTGAAAAGACAAAGGTTGCTGAGCTGAGCCGGAGATGCCAAGACCTGGAGTTGAAAGTTAGCACATTTGAGAACATTGTCTGTGTTCTTAATAGAGAGATAGAGCGCTCATGCACGACCATGGAAGCCTACAACCGGCAGCATCGACTAGACCAGGATAAGATTGAAATTCTTAATAACAAGGTAATAGAACTAATCCAGCTAATCCAGCTTGAATGCACATGTTCTTCCCTGTGTCTGTGTGGGCTCTCTCCGGGTTCTCCGGCTTCCTCCCACAGTCAAAAAAACATGCATGTGAGGTGAATTGGGATCTCTAATTTGACCATAGGTGTGTGCATGAGTGCGAATGGTTGTTTTTCTTTATTTGCCTCTGTGTGGCTCTGCGATGAACTGGCGACATGTCCGGGGTGTAACCCTGGATGGATGGATGGATTGAATTCATATGGTACCAAAAATGAACAAAAGGAAGTAAAGACCCTCTGTCGCTGAAGCTACATTTTGATTTGTTTTATTTTATACATTGGAATCTGCATGCATTATAAATGACCTTTTTTCATAATTGATTGATTAATATTATTATTATTTGGATGCTTATGTAGATGTATATTGTTGTGTGCCAAATCATTATCGTTTTTACCGAGTGAGCGCCGATGTGGGGCTATTTAATATTTGACCGCCTTTCTGTGAAGACAATTACTGCACTCACTGTACCTAAAGGATCCTCAGTTGAAGATTGATTTTTAAGACTTAAAATGAGTCTACGTGTGCCTGTGCTGCAGGTTCGTCAATTAGAGAGGACCGTGAGCCTAAGGGACCTGTCAATCGTGGAGATGGATGGGAAAATGAGGGAGATGTCTGCAGCCACATATGATGGCATCTTCGTCTGGAAGATCTCAGACTTCACCAAGAAAAGGCAGGATGCTATAGCCGGCCGTGCGCCTGCTATGTTCTCCCCTGGTAAAAACACTATTGTCAAACATCGGAATTATGAAAAGCCGTTTTGTCATTTAGTATTTTATATGTTTAAAATAAATTTATGTTTCTAATATTAAAGGTTAATATTAGAATACAAGAACAAGATTTTACCCAGGTCAGCATAGAGGGCCTCCTTGACTTCAGCCTGTGCATCAGGCGTTGGGGCCTAAGTGCTAATAACAGTGGCCATTTCACTGGCCACCACTGACCATACGCCTGCAAGCATTATAATGTATGTATGGTAATTTAGTGTTGGTGCCCACTGGGAGTTTAGGGAGTTGGCAAATCAGATGGCCCTAAAAAGCAAAGCCACACTGTGGATTTATGGCTGACCGGCTGCCTTGTCTTTCCAGAAGAAGGCTTATGCACCCTTATCCTCCCTCGGCTGCCTTTCATCAGCCAGGCAGGTTTCTGAGAGTGCTGCAATGTCAATCCTTAAGCTCCTTACCAGCCAGGAGTTCATTTGATTTGGACCAGAATTTCCCTTAGTTTCTATTCAGTCTCCAGTTTCTCCACCTTTACCTTTTTGAGCTTGTAGCATTTGAATAACCTCTGATTGTTCTACCTTGGCTGCTAGTGTACCCTCTGTGTTGGCTGGTTTTCTGGAAGACCTAGAGATGGTACATACTTCATCATCAGACCCTTTAAGAGACAGTGACACCACTGTTTCTATGTTAGTTCTCCAAAGGCAGATCCACGTTCGTCGTTATTTAACCACACCCTTTCGCTCTTCGTCTCAAGGCAATCACTAAAGTCATTTCAACGCCTTCTATTAGTTTAGAGACAAAACCACAAATCTCAGTGCTGCATGCATTCATTTTCTTAACAACACCTGGAGTACTTGTAAGATTGAGTCTGATTGACTCATCGTGCTGTCATGTTTAGCATTAATGGCCGCTCTGCCTACTCAATGTTACAGCCTGCCGGCTATAGTTGTCTACAATGCAAAAGGCCTTCACCGTTTAGAATTGCCATTTGACATTCTTAATCTGTTCCTGTGTCCTTTATTTTACAGCCTTCTATACAAGTAAATACGGCTATAAGATGTGCCTGCGGATCTACCTGAATGGTGATGGGACCGGCCGTGGCAGCCACTTGTCTCTGTTTTTTGTTGTGATGAGAGGACATAGTGATGCACTCCTCAAGTGGCCTTTTAATCAGAAGGTAAAATCAATTATTGTCTCATGTGCATGTGTTTTTAAAGATAACAATAGTCAAACAAAACTCTGTCTGTCCAAACCGTGTCTCTCTTATTGCTGTGTTAACAATAATAATAATAATAATAATAATAATAATAATGGGTAACATACAAAACATACATTTTACCACACAAAATGCAATGCTTGTTTTACGTTGGTGTAATCTACAGTTTAAAAAACTGGATGGGGGGGCTAATAAGTCCCCATATTTTGGGCTAAATTCTTCTCTGGTGATGTTAGGAAACCATGAACACCACATAAGTACAATACAATAGCGATACAAATAATGTTGATGATTTACCATATATAAATCTTGTTCAACTTAAGTTGTAAATTATTCCAATCACAGAATTGGATTTTAATTTGAAAATACAGTGTATATATAAATTCTGTTGTGCACTTTCATGAAAGGAATAAGATAAATAAATAAATCATGTAATGATCATTATTTTTGAGTATATAAATTATGTCTTCTTGGTTATTACATAGTTATTATAAATTATAATCATAAAGTCTGACCATACTTTTTAGTCAGAGTGAATGTAAGGTTATCACTTGTTAACATTTGTCCCCAGGTCACCCTAATGCTGCTGGACCAGAACAACAGAGAACACATCATCGATGCGTTCCGGCCTGATATCTCTTCCTCGTCATTTCAGAGGCCAGTCAGTGACATGAACATTGCCAGTGGCTGCCCACTCTTCTGTACACTCTCCAAGTTGGACTCTAAAAATTCATATATACGTGATGACACGATCTTCATTAAAGCCATTGTAGACCTAACTGGGTTGTAGACACACAGTGTAAACTGACTTTTAATGCTACCAAGAGTATGATGGGTTCAGAGGATTTTATGTTAGTAAATAGTAACATTTGGGGGCTCTTGCACCTCCTTTAGAATATGGATTATTTGAAGCAAAATTATTAAATTATAGCACAATTTCCTTTCTTTTTTTTGTTGTTGTTTTTTTTTTATAGCAATTTGCCAATCTCCTTGGTTATGGTTAAGTTAAGGTAACTAAACAGGTTTGAAGACAGGTGAAACCTCTTCCCATTATGAAAACCTGTCCAGTTGCCTTCACTTAACCATCAAGACTCTTATGACCTGGACTACTAAGAACCTTCACAGACACTGACCAAGTTATGAGGCCCACAGAACTAGAATGATCACATTTGGTATAGTACCCCGTCATAAAGATTATCTGGCTTAAATGTTTCAAACGCCTTTACTCAACCATTTTGTGAGTGTCATCACGGGGTAGAAGAATGGCGAATGTGTGTATATTGTGGGACTACATAAGGGAAAATATTACGCTCTTTAACATGCAAACTATTGCTATGTTAAACAGGTTGTTTCTTTGTGTATCTCTGCAGCGAGCCAGGAGCTTTAAAGGACTAAAATAAAAGTAAAGCACGTAGGTTTTTTGGATTATGTATTTCTTTTGCTTTTAAGGTTTGATTTCTTACTTGTGCTACAACTGACTCTATTACACTCTAAAATGAATATGACTTAAATTAAAATTAAACAAGAAATTTTTACATTTTAAGTTCCAACTCATTTTGCATTCAGTTTGTAGGACCTTTATTCTTTGACTCGCAAAGTGGTTCATTGCCCCTTAGTAGTAGACGTTGCAGTATTCCCGTTATTTCTTGTCAGTTGTCTTTGAAATATATTAGGCCATTTGCTTGCTTACCTTGGCGAGAGGCTCTGTAGATTGGTTCAACTTTTTATTATGTGACGTTTTTTGCACAGCGTTACTTCCAACTGCAAAAGGTGTATCAAAATAGTAACAGGAATGTCAGTTACAATTCATTTTGTATACTGTAATTATTATTCTGTCATCTAAATTATTTCATTCAGTTTAGAAATGATAAAAAAAACAACATAATAATCAAATTGCAGATATTTACCTATATATTTTATATAAAAATATATTTAGTTCACTCATAATAAAGTTTTTGGACCTAAACAAACAAAAGTAATGTGTTCAGAGTGGCCAATTATTTTGATCAAGAGACCCACTGTTCCGTTCGGTGCCAACAAACCCTCCCAACCCTCAGCAACCTTAATTACCTGTACGATACAGCGCCTACATGTTTTAGAAATTAAACATGAGTTTAAAACAAAAAAAAAAAACTTTTTCAGTGGAAATTTAAAGACAAAACAACTCTATAGTTGTTTGCATATATTCTCACCAAGCGTGATCATCCGAGTGTGTAGAGGATGTGACAGTTCAGTGTCAAAATGACAGCATTAACACCATGCTTTTGGCCTATTCATTCACATTAGGCACCCACTGGGTGGAATTCTTTGCCTGGATAATGAAAGTCTCCATCGGTCTCCATAGGGCTGAGGAGTAAGTGGGGTGAAAATTGAATTCTGAAATATCTCTAAGCATAGTTGTTGCAGCAAGTTTACTATTATTACTATGAAGACTGTGTTTTATTTTAATATGATTGCCTGAAATGCCTTATTAAAATGTCTCACTGTAGCTAGGAGCACATAAGTCAGCTAACAGAATACAAACTAACATCCAAACGTTACCAAATCATGACAGGTCCACCAAACATTACCTAACTGATTGAAGGGATACTTGATTTAAAATGTACACAACTTACATCTGTAGAACACAGTGACAGTTACCAGGTGGTTATAATCTCATACTGCCACTGAGCTGGGAAGTTTGTGATAGAGCTTTTGCTGTGTTGCCAGTGTCACATTATTTCAGGATGTTAAGCTTGGGTTGTTTTGGATTGGATGGATTGTTCGAGTACGCATTTAATACCCTGCATCTTCACATGCTTCTCAGTGTGAATGCATTTTGCACACACAGGTTCGCTTCAGAATTGTGTGATTTAGAACACTGAAATTTGGGCTGGAATTGAAGTGTTAAGGATCTAGTTAATGTTTTCTCATTTCAATGCATTTCTTTCATTTTGGATTAACCTTTTTCCCCCAAAATGAAGTGCCTGTACCTTTATTTTTTCATAAGTCCATTGATGTTAGAATGTACAGACTGACCTCACGTTAATGTCTTTTCCAGGCTAATTTGTCAGTGTGTGCCCTGTGTAAAGCTTCTCGGTGTAGCTCGGAGCCCTGTTTGGACGTTCTTATCATTTGAAATGTTGAAATGAATTGATAGATGTTGGCTGGGACAAAAGATTTATCGTAACTCACAAATACAACTAAAGGGCTTCACATTTCATTTCAATTTGCTAAGTGTCAAATGTAGCTTGACCTGTTGAATGACTGACAGAACGTTCTCTCAACTTCAGCTTAGAAGTAATAAATTTGAGCTGATTGATGTTATGCTGTATCAGCGATATTGATTTATAGGAAATGCCACACTGCCTATATGTTTTTGCAATAGAAACAAAACCATGTCAATGTGATGTATGTGTTCTAAATAGGAAACCTGGTAAATTGAAGAGGGCATTTATTCAAATACTTATTTATCTGCTTAGATATTTATTTGACACCCAAATTGAGATTAAGATGAAGAGCTTTTACCTGTAGTAATGTGTTGAGACTGCAGTCAACTTGTTTCCTCTGCAGCGTTCTTTATTTATGTCATGTGATAATAAACATTTTGCACTCTTGACAGTCTGTCGATGTTTGTATATTGAGTTTTGTTTGATGAAAGGCCCCCAATTATAGAACTGCTGTGTTTTGTGTATGTATTAGGAAATGCATACACATTTGCCGAATTGAAATCCACTCTACACAAATGAGTTTTGATGACACGGTCTGGCCACATGGGGGCACAAAATAGTAATGCAAAAAGACATGGTTTAGATGAGGTTGAGTAAAATGTGAGTTTGAGATTTGCATTATGCACTAGTGCCAGTGGGTGAAGAATTTAGATGGATTTCACTCATTTTTTTGAATCTACTCACTATTGACAAGTATTTAATCATTGAACAGCCCAGCATCTCAAGGGATCTTCACTCAGATCTACTATAGAGGAATAGTCCTGATTCAAGCTATAGGGTGGACATATAAACCAATCCTGGTTTTAACTCACTGATTTCTTGATGTGAGTACTATTGCAATGAATGTAGTCTAGTCATTTTATAATTACATAACATTTTATATGCAATATAATAATTACATATTAAACAAATAATTTTAAACTTTTTAAGGAGATTTTGAATATGTCTGCTGTTCTGGCCAAAATTCAATTCAGTTCAATCATTTGTGTTGCCACAATATATGCAGGCAAAGTCTGTTTCTTTATGGCTACTGGTGAGCCACTGCATAGTAGCCGGAGGCTGGATGTCAAAGTAACATTGTAAGAGGTACTGACAAAACAACAGTGGTACAGTCATGGCTGCTGGTCTTTCCAACAGGGGAAGCTCATTTTCCGCCTTCATCATAAAATTTGTCCAGTTAGATGTGAAAATTTTGGGGTAAAACAGGAAAAACAGCTCGAACTTAAAATTGACATTGTGCGAGAACTAAGGAATACTATCATGTCTTTTTAGCTCTGGTATTATTGTTAGTTGGCTGACTAGATATTTTTTGAAGACGATGTAAAATAATTTCAGGAATCCGTTTAATTGGTCAAATGTGCGTTTTGGGGATCTGTTTAATTGAGGCAGCATGTATAAAAGGCATGAAAAGGAGCAATGAAACCAGCGTATTCAGATGAGTGTTGACGGCAGTCTTCCACCACTCGGATGGGCATGAAGTGGTAAGCGTTGCGGAGGTCTAATGTTGAGAAAATTGTGGCTTCCCAAAGGGGAATGAAGGCTGAGTTAATGAGAGTATTTAATTATTTATTCCTAACTGTGATGTTGTTCAATTTTCATGAGTCGATGCAGGGTCAGTGGGTGCCATCCTTCTTGCCCACAAAGAAGAACCCCGCACCCGATAGGGAGGATGATGGCCGAATTATTCCAGCTGCCAGCAAAGCATGGATGTCATTTTCCATGTCTTGTTCAGAGACTGACAGATTAAAAAGCCAACTGCTGGGAAGTGGTACGCCAGGTAAGAGGTCAATCGCACAGTTGGTGGAAGTGAGAATACCTGCTGTTGACTGAAAATTTCAAGATTGTGATAGATCTCTGGCACCTTCGAGAGAGCTGGCAGGTCTGGTGTGAGAGACGATTCTACAGGTGGATGCAGGGCAGAGTGGAGGCAACTGACGTGACAATAAGTGCTCCATGAAACTATATTTCCCAAGGACCAGTTAATTTATGTATTGTGGGGTTTCAGTTGGAGGAGACCCAGCACCAGTGAAACATAAGGCGTCACATGAATCACATGAAAACTGATTTGTTCAAAGTGATTGCCGTGAAGGAATACAGGAGCTCACCCGTAATTGGCCCACGTCTGTAAAACTGCATTCAGCAACTCAGCTCCAGTGAAGGCAGTGCTCTTGCTCCCGCTTGCAAAGCGTGCTGCTTTCTGTGGGGGTTGTGCAACCCCTGGCACTGTACACGGCCTCCATCGTCCTCCAGTAGTTTCCAGTAGCCTCAGTAGCCCGTTCAAAAACCCTCACATGACATGCAGACCAGACCCCTGGGTGATTCCCACCCTAACTTACAGGTACGCACTTCATTTCTGGCACCGAATGTGGCTGGGTCAAGGTCACTGTGTTGCTGGATCTCAGTACCTTGGCACTAATGGAACCAGGAGTTCTGACCCCCACTGTGGGAGTGGTAGCTTCACCCGGCAGTGGTTTAACAGATTTGGGACCTCCTTTCCTTGGAGGATCCATTGTGGACAGAGGCATCCAGCACTCTCAGCCAGGATGCTCTGGCACATGACTGGTCTCTGATCTTACCAACCCTGTACATGGTCCTCTGGCAAGGCCACAAGCCTCTTGTGGTGGCCCCCTTCTGGCCGGGGAAGACTTGTTTCCCTCTGTTGCGTCTCCCAGACAGGAGAGACCTTTTGTCCCAGCTGGGGACAAACAACCCCACCCACCTCAACCTGTATGTCTGGCCTCTCCAGAGCCAAAGCCATTCTTATGTGAATGCAATGAACTGGTGAGGGGCACCATTTTCAATTTTCAATCTACTTGGGCATAGTATGCCTAATAGGTGGAAACTGTTCTTTGAGTGGACAAGCGCCTCAATTCGGTAAACTACCCAGTTACGATGATCCTGGAATTCCCACAGTACCTGCTGGATGATGGCTGTTCTCATTCCACACTTCATGTGTACGTTGTTGCGATTTCCAGTCACCATGTCCTTGTGGATAGTGGCACGGTGGGCTCACACAGATTTGTCACCCTCTATCTTAGAGGGGCCCTGAGGTCTGCCCCTCCAAGAGTCGGGTCAGCGCTCTTGGAGAGCCCCAGCATGTAACTTGCCTCTGGTGCTGGATGTTCTGTTCCAGCACCCCTTTGAGCCACTGCCTGAGCTGGACTTCAGTGGGTGTTTTTTAAGACTGCATTCCTCCTCGCATTAATCTCACCTGAGGAGGGTGGGTCACAGCTAGAGGCTTACATTGATGCCACTGTCAGCATATGACAGTGTGATCAGCTCTTTTTTGTTTGGGTGGTCCTAGGAAGGGTTTGGGTCTCTCCCAGCGAAGACTGTCCAACTGGATTGTTGACACCAGTGCACACACCTATGGTTCCACTTCCTGTCCCCTGGGGTTGGGGCTCGTAGGTGAGTGCCTGGTCACCTAGCTTATACTTATGATGCCTGGTCGGGTACAGTCCGAAACTGAGCCATGGGTTTGCTTCCCTGTGGGCCCGCCACATGCAGAAAAAGATGCTTTGTGAATTGGGCAGTGGACCAAGGAAGGGAGGCCTTTCTTGTGTGACTGTCAAGGCTTACATCCATGAAATATTGTAAGGTAAATACTATAGGCCTCCTGCATGTTAAGGAAATTTAGATTGGTATTGAGTATTAATCAGGAGAATGGAGACCCCCCGAATATTGATGGGTTTTTCATACACTGCACGGAAACAAGAGTCTAAAGAGTCACACCTGAAAGTATCAGTGAGGAGTTTTAGCTTAAAGACTGGTGTCCTGCAAGGAAACACTGTCTCGGCCTTCCTTTTCATTCGATTTCTCTTTTTCTCAGCCAACGATATGCTACGCCTTCTCTGTTCTTAATTTTTCCATTCAATTGTGTTATTTCATTATGAATAAATATCTTTTAATAAATAGCACAGCTAAGTCTCCTGGCTTCTGCAAATTTCCCCAATGTGGGATTAATAAATGCTTCTTCTTCTTCTTCTTCTTCTTCTTCTTCTTCTTCTTTCTTTGTCTGGTCTGTGACAATGCATTATGCATATCAATAATTATTCACCCTTATTACATACATTATGATATATTAATTATAAGTGACATGTTACATAACCAATAACGTGTGTGTGTGTGTGTGTGTGTGTGTGTGTGTGTGTGTGTGTGTGTGTGTGTCGATGTGTGTGTTTCATTCACTTAACTTTTGGAGAGGATATCAGGAGTGTTTGAGCCATTTTAAAAAGTAATTGTCATAAAATAAGCAAAACGTGATTAAAAATGACGGGGTTGAAATGACTGTTCTATTCTCACTGTTCTCAATCTCATGTCAAATGAATTATGATCGCTACTCACTGATGGTGAAAATCTCCTCTTTTAATTAGGTTACGTGCTTGCAGCGGCCTCTTTTTATATTCTCTACAATACAAAAGCAAGTTATTGATTTTATTTCCCCCCTCACTTCATTTCTTGTGGAGGTTAGTTGGTTGGTTCTTGAACCCCAGACACAGGTTTTTGGAGCGGGACAAATACCTCCTGGCACATTTCTTTTACAATGTCTAAATCTGGGACATACAAAACCCTCAAGCTATTCCAGTTGTATACCATTTGGTTAAAATAAATAATAAATAGAAGAATAAAGTTTTTTTTTTTAACGTGAAACTGAAAAGTCATACCACGTCACTGAACAGTAAAAAAAGATAAAAAAAATAAAAAATAAATTCCAAATTGAAAATGGCAAAAGACAGGGTTTTAATAAACAGTGATTCCTATAGGAAACAATGACTAATTATTTTCCACCATAAACTATTACCTCCAAAATATTCCTCCTTTAAATTTCTGTATGGTACAGTCATTACATTTTTAATTATTTTGTAATGCAATTATTTCTGTATGTAAGAGGTATGTAAGAAGAGAGTCCTGTTGATCACAACAATAGTGGACAATAACACAAGCTCTAGGATCGACTGTGGATTATGTGCAAAGTGAAAATAAACACACAGAAATCGACCGAACGTCCTCTTTTATTTTTTAATTATTTTTTTTTCTGGGCCAGCTAACTGGGATATAGAACAAGAAAATCTAATTGACCCAGCCAATCTTATCGTGTAGCTTTGAGGCTCCGTATTCACTTTAAAATTGTCATTTATCCACAGCATCTTCTCACAAGTGATCTTTGCCATCTCCATGGTGCTGTTGTTAGCTCGCTGTTGCTTCTGTAAATACGCCGTGCTCCAAGTGTTCTTCTTATTACGCCTTCAGGGAGTAAACTTGCGGCACCACACATGGCTTGGCATAGGTGCTGCATTGTCTCCATTGTTTCCGTGTAAACGGGCATTTTTTGATTCGCGAAGATGATCAGTTTCAAAAAATGCCGTCTTCAGGTAAACGTGGCCCCAGACGGCCATTCTTCACATCTTGTCTCAAGGGAGCCTAACAACTCACATGATGGCAAGGCAGGAAAATGGAGACACCTCCAGTGGGTCGTCAGAGTAAGGGCATGTTTCAACTGGCGCTACTCAGTTGGGTCCGGCACTACTCGGCACGGTACTGGTGCATGTACATTGGTTTCGTTACTACCTAAGAGCGGGCGCATTGAACATCCACTTAAAATAGTGTAAAAACAGATGTGCTGACAGACATTTGTGCAGTTTACAATGTTTTAAGTATTTGGTTTTAAATTTAAGTCATCACCAAAGATTTGTGGTCAAGTGATGTCTGTCAAAAATATAGATGTTGGCAGGCAGAACAATGTAGACCAGTGGGTGTTTTTTTTTTTTTTTCTCCAAGTATCGTAGTTTGCGTGCTAGTAGCTTTAAGAGGATGCTGAGTGTTTTACCGGAAACCCGAAGAATGAGCATAATCAGGAGCCCTGTTCATGCCACTCCACAGGCTTAGAGCATGTCTGGGCTCAGCTACCAAGGAATAATAAAGGCACTGTGAGAGAGACATCTGGGTTCCCACCCCCACTCCTACCCATATAACCAGCCCCCACCAACATGGCTTTGTTCCACTAGACCGTGGTAAAGGAAGGGCTTTCCCGAGACCGTCTGACATCACTACCCAGCTGATAAGAAGTACAAAGGAGGTACCAAAACGGATGCCCTCTATTTCTAAAGACAAATTTAGCTTCGGCCTATGGTTTTCAGATCAGATATTTCAGGCCTGACTTGATAAATGACCAAAAAAGACAAAAGCCTGGTTGATTGGAAATGTTGATCCCTAACTATAATTACAAATGCTGGTTTTGAACTTTCTCTTAGTTATCTTTCATAGGTTTCATTGGTTGGTTTGTGTGTGTTTTTTTGTCTGTGTTTTTTCTCCCTCCTGTTGCCTTGAGAGCTAAGAGAACTCATCTCTTTGCTTTATATTATTTTCTTGTGTTTTTTTGTAAGCCTGGCTATGGTCTTTGCAATAAACATATGAACTATATGAACGTGTGGCCGACTGTGCCACTGGAGGTGCATTTTGGATGGCTACCCCAAAACCCAGTTTGGTATAAAGTGACTGACTTGTGTCTACAGCCACATTCGTTATAGGGGAAATACGTGGCTTTCGTAATTGACACATAAATAGCATTAAAACATTTAATGTGAAGCTTGAGTCATATTATTTCATCTGTGTCACTGTACAAGTAAGTGTGTGGCACTTGTCTCACTGTTCAGCGTGGACTAGTGATTAAGCGTGTTGACGTGTGGTTAAACGTGCCACAGAAATTATACTTCTATGTTCTTAACTGATTAGTTGATTGATTTAATTGAACTTCCTTTTCACTGTCACATTGAATAACGAAACTGATTGCAATCCTCATTGGTGTAGCAAAGTTTTAGGCTTAGCCCGACAATGACTGCACTTCAGTTGTCAAGTCCGACTAAAGTTGTAGTTGAAGAACTCTGATTGGGACACTGTTAGGGTAAAAAAGGAAATACACTAGTCAACCACCTCAAGGTAACAGCAGTCCTGCATAAAGCAGAGACAGTGATCACTCAAACAGAGAAAATTGTTATTTAAGTGATGAGTGAGTGGTCACTCAAATAAAGGGCACTGTCCTTCCTCTGACACATCGATAGGAAGGAGAGTTTGTCCTTTTCCTGTCCAGGTGCTGTTCCCTCCTTCTTTTTCTGGATCTATCTCACTCTCAGGGCATCAACTGCTTGTATTGGCCCAAATCATAAGGAGGGTCCAGAAGAAGCCAACCAGAGGGGTTAAATCTCAACCACGACCCCTCCTTGCGAACAAATAATAGCAAATCTGACGGGAGTTCATCCCATACAAACTCTTCATTCTTTGATTTTCATTCTCCCTTGTTAGGTTACCTGGATAGTTTCCTTCTTGATTCAACTGAGACTACTCCTCTGGCCAAACAACAGGCAATCCATGTAGATTTTTCAGAATGAAACCCTCTAGAACTTAATAGTTTTGTATGACTCCTTGGATAAACCAATACACCACAACACCCAGATAATGCGATTGGAATTCGACTTTCTCCTTCATGTACAAGCCTTAGAAGGAGTTTAACCAGACAATGCATGTGCGCATGCTCCACGCGCTCTGTGCTGCACATCACACAGGTGTTGTATTGTGCTCCACTTGTTTTTTTTAATATGCAACACAAGAGGTCAAACGGAAAGGGGACCGTATTAACCTGCTGAAAAGACTCATATCGCCCCCTAGTGTTTGGGAGGAGGACACATTCCCGTCAATAATTAGATTTTCTCAGTTGCACGTATACTTAGGAGAAGGACAGAAGTCCGATAAGATGAGAAAACCGAATTTTGAGCATAGCTCGATTAAGCTGTGCATGTAAACATAGTCAGTGACTCTTCAGTCCATTCAGCTGGCTCCTGAGAACTCAGAGTACATAGAAGGCATGGGAGGTGGGTTTCACCAAATGTACAGGTTATTAAACATATACACCAGACAGTTCTGGTAATTAATATTCATTCATTCATTCCTTAGCAATTTCTTTTCTACTCTCGCTTCTCTTTACAGGGGGCGTTGTAGCCAATCCTAGCTGTTAGTAGGTAAAGTAGTAGTAGTAGTCCTAGTAGTAGTAGTAGTAGTAGTAGTAGTAGTAGCAGTAGCAGTAGGTATATTCCCTTTAATCTTCTGTGCTGGTTATTTTGAGATGCACGATGCGGAGACATGAGATGCTCAGCATAGAAAATGGAGGTGAACAGTACAGCTCTGCCTTACTCAAAACCAAACAACTGTTTTTCCATTTAGTTTTTCAATTTTCACCTAATAGTTATGTTTGGGTTCAAAATAATCTCACAGTTCAGTTAAAAGTATATATAAAAGTATATATATATAAATATATACTTTTAATCATCTCAATCGTTTTTGTTCAGTAGACTTTGTCCAACGTCAAAACAGAAACAGAATTTTGCTGTACACTGCAAAAACATTTTTGCTCCTGTAGTTTGGTGGGTGAGCTAAAGCCTGTCAGTGAGTGCTAACATTTTCCTGTTCTGGTTCAAGCTTGTGGGCCCATAAAATACAAAAATCACTCAAGTGTTACGTGTTAGATTCTTTCCCACCATTTCCATGGTGCCTTCATCCAAAAATGGCTCCAATATGCAACCCTGATAGAAGATTGGTGGATGAATGGATGCATATTCGTAAAGGCTGCACGCAAGGAGAAGTTTTTAATTAAGTACAGACATTTTGTGTGTCTTCTGCTATATTGCAAACACATTCAACAATACTGTACTTGTAATCCTGACTACCTTACTCAGTATTTGCAAGGCATTGCTAATGAATATCGGTTACAGCTGTTCTGTCTTTTTTATTGTGTGGAACTATATGAAAGGGTTCATTGAAACCAGGGTGGAGCGTACTGTCCTGTGAATAAAATCAACAATGTGCGACTGAAACATGGCTTTCTTTAAATACTGGAAATAAGACAAACTATAACGGCAGGTTCTATGATCTATAGTTTTTGAGGGTTTTAAAAAAAAATCTGTCAGAAAGACAATTGCTGCTGAACTATTTATGCCTCCTCTCCTGAGACTGCCAGTGCTCAGGTTTCTGTCTGAGGAGTGAGGAACTAAAGTATGGGAAACAAATGAAAGGACCTTTGACTGGAACTGGTGCTCAACACAACTGGCAAGATTACAGGTTCTGAGTATCATTTTAATGTGTATCTTGTAAAATCTTCTTCTACTGAAATTCAGCCTCAGTATGTCTGGATTTCCATTGTTCTCTGTCCAAACAACCAACTCCTCCTTCCCACTATCAGACCCACAGTTCATTTGTCTCTATTTCAACATTTTTAGAGGGATATTTGGAGTTTGTTAAATAATACAATGACCAAGGAGTGTATTTGTTCTTAATGTGTGTGCAGGCATTGCTCAAGAAATGTACTATGCCATCATTTTACCATCATGTTTTTGTTGTGTGACGCTATGACCTGATTAATTAGCAACGCAAGTGGCAGTAAAAGCCAAATGTCAATAGGATTTGTTTTTTTCCATTCTGCAGAAAAGCTATGTGTATGTCAGCCAATTAGAAAATTTGACTCAATTTCTTTGAAACCCACTTCCTTCGACATATTTCTTATTTATCATCACGACTCTCCCTGCCAAGGCTTTCTATGTACCCACATGGCAGGGCAGGGCCACCCAAACGCAAACCAATATGTCATGAAGGCATGGTGTTTGAAACGATGGTGTGTTTCTCAGGGAACGTCGTCCCAGTTGCATTTACATTTTACAATGTGTTTTGGGATTTGTAAGGCTACATCCTGATTCAGAAAACAAATGACAAACAAGACCTTACAGAAACAAGAGTCAATTGAATTGTTTTCAAGTGTGAAGCCGAACTCCCCCTGAAACAAATGAAATCATAAATGTGCAGAGGCTCCGTTAAAGCTCCCTCATTGATGATTTCAGTCCAAGATTCTGACTTTGGAAAGGTGTGACAGTGCATAGCCAGCAATAGTTAACTAGCTACATAGCTACATTGTTGGCTAAATAAATACCTACATAGGCCACTTACTTAAATTCACATGTTAGCTGTTGTTTTGCCTGGTAGTGAGAAGTTCATTAATGAAGCGCTGACCAAAAAAATGTATGTTTAAGAAAAATGTGTTTGCCTTGTGTAGTTCCAACCGGCTGTGCTTTGATCTCAAGAAGCCAAACCTCAAGGGATGATAGTGAAAGACATGTTGGTTTCTTGTGTCCCAGTAACCTATATTTGAGGGGGAAAGTTGCTTTACTATATTTAGTCTATATTTCTTTTTTATCACCAGCGACGATAATGAGTCACACTTCCACACCGATTCCATACTGACGCGTTCTCTTGTTAGAATCTCAGCTGTTATAAATTCTTAAGGTGTTAATGCTTCACATTCCAACAGTATATGATGAGTTTTTTTTATTATTTTTTTTTTTTTAATTTAATTTATAATGTTCTTGGGGAACAAAATCTGACAACAATGCAGTTAATATTGCTGGAAAAAAACAAAAACGTTGGCCCTGCTTTTGGCGCAGTCATGTTAATGCATGTGAAATCTTCCCTTTTCTTCCCTGCTTTAAAAACGGTTGGCACCCTCCTGCTCTCAACATTGTATGTATCAACAAACAACAAAAGACAGCTCTGTGCTTATGATTCTTTTTTTTTAAATTTGCAGTCCAGAACATATACCAAAAAGGGGCATCCTTTTACTTTCAATATTAGGTCCTTTGTCCATAAAACCGTAATGTGTTATATCCAATATATCCGATACACTTGTTTGTTGTAACGTAAATACAGTGGAAAAAGCACTTCTGGTAAGAAGGGTTTTGACAAAAGTGTCATTTGCTCGTGACAGTGGGCGTCTGTCAGTCTGTCTGATTGCTCTTGTTTGACAAGAAACATTACACGCAGCACACTTGCTACAGCAAGTCTGCTCATATTACAGTTACATGATCACAGTCCACATTATGCATTATACTTCCGTGCAAAGATGCTGCGTTTGTTCCGAATGATCACAAAGTGGCATATTGGCTTTTTTTTTTTTTTTTTTTTTTTTTCCTTGTTGCAAATCACCCGGGCTATGACAAATCAAACTCTTTTTGGGTTTAGAGGCTTTGAATTGCTGAGCCATGTGGCGTGCAGCATTAATCACTAAAGACGAGCACGTACTACGACTACCACAGCAAGCACACCATTGACATCTGTAAATCAGAAGGAGATGAATGTAGGTCAGTGATGCCGGTCTTTGCCGAGCAGGGCCTGATTAAGGCGGCAACCTATGGCCTCAGATCAGCACCCTGTGGCAAGTGCCAAGTTACACAACATTTACCCCCTTTTATTTGTTGTTGTCGTTGCGCAAAAAACGCTGCAATTCACTATTTTGTCACAAACTACTCTTTCACTCCATGACATTCCAACCTCAGTTTAGAACGGCACAGATTGGATTACTCAACTATCAATCATACGGGTACTCATGCAAGCTCACTATTAAACACCCCAAACAGATGGCCAGCCACAACTAAACATGTCCCCCCCACCCACTCTAACCCGGATTTTGTCCCTGGGTAAGAGACTGTAAGCTCCTTAGCATTTTTTTTTCCATTCTTATCATTAATTTAATTCTTTTCATCAAAGAGATCTTTATTTCTTATTCCGTAGTAATCATTAAAACTTTATTTAAAAGTGCAAAGCTATTATTTATTTTTAAAATATTTGCCCAAAGATGGTGCAAAATGAGCCCAAACGACTGAAATTGTCTTTGTGAGTTCAGCCATCTATGCCAGTTCTTAAGACAATAGCATGCCAGGGGGCTGACTGGTGTGCGTATTCTCGCGCAAGGCGGCAACCCTTGACATTAAGCAATCAGCAGAGGAGGAGTCTGAAGCAGAGCAGGTGTCTCTGCTGACATCTGCTTCAGTTCACTTGGGAATCAAAGGCAACCTGCAGCCACAGCAGTGACGCTGGCGCTGAAGTACTCCAACTCCATCCAGACAAGGTAGAATTTTGCACTGCTCTTATGACTCTTAGTGCACCGATTGGGCTGCACATGCCGCTTTGCTTGATTGCAAATTGCAGGGAAAAAAAAAGATTTTAGTTAAAAACTAACTATTATTACTTTTAAACACACGTCGTATCAGTTACGTCTAGCTTTGGGAAATTGAATTTAATCTATTTTCCTGGCAGCGTAACCCATATAAAACAGAAAGAGGATTTGACCCAGATCCCATGCAAGCATTAAAGAGAGAAATCATTGGAGGTTCCGTTTCATGCAATATTTATGCGTTGACATGTTTACTCATCAACCAACTTCCCTCCGGAATCAATGACGAGACAAGGCTCTTCACTGCGTATTGATTTTGCATTATATTTATCCTTTTGCATTTTTAAGAACAGGATATATACAGTGTTACATACTCTGTGTGTGTGTGTTGTGAAGGATCAAGGAAAGTGGACTGACCTGAGAGACATACCTTATAGATTTTCCGCACATGCACTGCGTCAACAAATAAATTCAGTCTCTATCGATCGAAAGGGATGGACAGACCACGGTGCAGAATACTAACAATTTGGTTTTTATTCAAAGGAGCATTTCCGAATCCATTGCCGCTTGCAGGTGATCTATTCTCAGGGGCGAAAAGGTGTTAATTCACCAGAGGATAAAACTGTTGAGTGATGCGGGGGTGGTTTTCTCTGTGGTCCAGACTTTACCACGGTTTACGTGACAAAAAGAAAAGACATGATAATTGGAAGAAGAAAAAAGGAATTGGGCCAGAATATATATCAGAATTTGTTGTTATTTGTCGAGACAGATTTTTTTTTTTACATTTGACGTGAAAATGCAAAAGAAACATCGGAATTGGGAAGCGCGTGGCCCGTCTAAAAGGCTTAGTGATGGAATCCATGGTGGACACCAGTCAAATGGACAAACTATTACTCTCTAAGAACATAATTTTGTATTTGACCAATTACAAAATTGAATGTGTGCAGATTTAAAAAAAGAAAAAGAAAAAAAGGATGCAAGCATTAAAGAGAGAAATCATTGGAGGTTTTTTCATTGGATACTGTAGGCGAGCATGTTAATTTTAAGAGGGGGTCCCTCCAGCCTGAAGCCACTGCTGATCTGTCTGGAGGAAGGATTAGGGGCTCACTGTGAAGGTAAGGTCGGATAGACAAACAGCCACTGGCTGAGCAACAAACACAAACTGGGGCGTTATCAACTGGGTGGATTTACGTCACATTGCTGAACGCATGTACACTGTAGATCACGGCAACGCATAATCCCCTCGGCAGAGATCCGAGGACATGGCAAGTTACATCAGTTAGGAATATGCGTTATATAATGGACAATTTGGTTTTTGTCACATTGCATTGCTTCAGTAACCGCTCATAACCACTTCATATTGTGGCTCTGTGATTCTGTGAATGCAGGGGGAAACAAATACTAAACACCGTTTTTTTTCGTCCTTGTTTTTTTAACCTTTGTTTCAACTGAAACTTTCATGCGAGATTTGAAGGGGACAAAGAGCGTTGTTGTTGCAGAGTCTCATCACATTTCAGGATTTATGTGTGCTTTTGGTGTGAAATCATACTCAAGAAAAAAATATTTAAATCATTATAACTGTTTAATTGTATTACTTAGGCTCTAATACATGGGCTTCTTTCTCCTTAATTGCTAGCATTGCTGGTCATGTTTCACTGGCAATGTTAATTTAAATTCAGATTTGAAATAAAAAACAATTTTGCGAGAATTTGTATTTTCTGGGATTTGGTATGACAGTCTGGGAAATTTGTATTTATTTATTTGCAAGTTTGCTTCCTGCTAGAATTAGAAAGAGGAAGATGAACAGCAGCTCACTTAAGATACAGTGCAGTGCCTTTGGTAAGCACATCCTTTTGTAGGGAGATGTACAAAGTTCATCCGAAGTCATGACTACTTTAGCCCTCTTAGCTTTTGAACATGGCTTTTCAGGCTATCTTATAAAAAGATAGCACAGCAGGGCATAACAAGACATAAGCTAGCGCGAGGCACACACACACACACACACACACACACACACATGCACGCGTGCACAGAAAACTGCATTCAATAAAAAGATGAAAGTGGGAGTAATGGGGCAGTAAATGTATTGCTGGGAGCAGCAACTTGCATTTGCATTTCAGTCACCAAAAGATTTATCTGAAAAAATGGTTTCTTCTGGCATTCATTAATGTAGCATAGCATCGAGGCTCTAACATTACAACAGTTGCAAATGATGCAAAGACAAAAACAAACAAACAAAACAAAACAAATAAACCCTTCCCTTCTTTTCTCCATGTAAACAGTTCAGTCCAAAATGATTCATTCCTCTGCCAAATCTTGATGTAAAGTTACTTTTGTTCAACCAGCAAGATTTTTCTTAATTGGAAATGATGCAGGCTGCAAGTGACTCTGACTGAGCCGCTGCAAAACTTTATTTGTTTTTTGCTGCTCACCCGAGTTTTGGGTCGTTGTTGTGCTGAAAATGTGCACTGGTGCCCAAGGCTATTTTTCTCTGCAGAATGTCTGAAGTTGTTGTTGAGAATTCTAATGTATTGCTCTTCTTTCACGGTGCCATTGCGATTAGGTTCCCTGGTCTGCTGGCTAGAAAACACCACCAAAGCATTAGGTTGTTTGACAGTGGGGATGGTGTTCTTAGGTTTGAAAACCTCTCTTTTTTACATCAAATGAAGAATGTGTATCCTTTGAAACAATCAAGTTTCATCTTACCACAAATTAGAAGACCAGTAGTCTTCTTCTTTGTACAGATGAGCATTTCCAAATGCTGAGTGGGCTTTGTGTGCCCTATGTGGAAAACAGGTGCCCTCCTTGGTCTGCATCTATGGAACCCAGCAGTGTGTAGTGTCTATTGAACTCTCACCACTGACTGTCGGGAGACAATTCAGTTTATTGCTGAAGCAACAGTGGGTATTTGCCCAGTGCAGGAGGAAGCAGGTATAGAAAATGAGTGGATGGATGCTTTAATAGTGTATGTGTCTGTGTGTGTTTATGTGTGTACTTACTGAAGAGCTGTCTAGAAAGAAAGTATCTAGCTGCAAAGTGACAGTGATGACTATCTAGCAGATTTGTGTTAATATACATAGAGATTATAATTATATACAATGAGAATTGCAAAGCTGCTTGACCAGGTATAAGTGTAATATCCACTGGTAATTTTAAGTGACCCACTTTAATTAATGTTGGTTTAAATATTCTCTGAAAATAAAATATTGATGTGTGCACAAAGTTTGACCCGCAGTCCAGGCAAACTGTGACAAGAAGGATCGCCGGACATTGCAGGAAATCTGGAGCTTCAGCTGCAACGTGCAACTGTCATGTCTTGACTTTTTTTGCCTTGGCTTTGGACAAGACCTATGATATCCGTGGCACAGCCCACTTACTTGCATTTGTTCGTGGGTGAATGGACTTACGGAGTAGCCGGCAGCAATGTGCTCAATGAAAAAGACGACTACCTGTTCACTCCTTCATGGAAGTACATGTATGCATGGCAATGCTGGGAGTGAAATGGGACAGTCTGGTAGATGTCCCAACAGACAGTTGTCCAAATCTGAATGGGAAAAGCATATGCAACAGAAAGTGACTGAACTCAACTCAGACAAAGAAATTGGTATCTTTGCAGCATATTATACATGTGTTGAGCAAGTCAATGCTGAAAATGAACCGTGTTGTTCATATTGTACCAAAATCAGTCAAAGTCAGCTTCATGAGGACATGAGCACTGAATGGAAGACAGTTTTGTGGCTCATTTGGAGGAGAATGGGACTAACATTGTGACATCGACTATGCTGTCAGATGGCCCAGCCTGCTAAAAAGAGATTGGGACCTAAAAGCAGAGATCCGAGAGTTTTGTGAGAAGAAAGGTAAAGACATCTCAGAGCTCTCAGATGATGACTGGATGGCAGATTTTGTTTGCTATTGATGTGACTGCACTGTTTAATGAACTGAACACCAAACTGCAAGACAAGAGACTTTTTGTTCATGAAATGCACAGCCTGGTAAAGGCTTTCATAAGTAAGTTGCAGTTAAACCGGACAGCAACACTTTCACTCACATGCAAAGCATGAAACCCTGGGCGGGATGTCCAATGACCAAAAGGTTGGCGGTTCAAATCCGGCTCCAAACCAGTCTCTGTAATTGTGTCTGTAGACAAGACATTTAGACCCACATTGCCAGGCTCCATGTAAAGTGCTTCGAGTGCATAGAAAAGCACAATATAAATCCAATCCATTATTATTATTCATAAGAAGTCAGACCATGGGTAGAACACCTTGGCAGGTAGTCGTCCATGTTAGGAGGACTGCCTGGTGAGTTGTCAAAGCGAGTTGAAGATCTCAGAACATTGGAGGATGGAATGCACATGATTTCCTCTCCCTTTACCTGCAGTGTAGATAACGCACCCAGCACTTTAAATGGAAAAAAGCTGTCCTTGGCAACACTCTTAATATTGGGGCTGAGGGACAGAGCCAGATCAAAAATGGCTCCAAGCTTCCTTACATCATTATTGGAGACTGAAGTATTATGATTCCAAGAATTTGATCATTACAAATTGGCCTCTTAACTCACTTGGGCCCACAATAATAACCTTGGTTTTATTAGAATGAAGTATTAAGACATTTTGGGAGAAATATGTTTTGATGTCACTTCGGCAAGTCTCCAGTTTAACTAGTTGATCTGCTTCATCAAGTTTAATTGATAGCAATGAAAATGAACATATATACATATATATATTTTTTTTAATGTATTTATTTATTTATTTTTGAGACGTGTGTAAGAGACCCTCCTAGATTAAAAACAGTAAACTGGAACATAGATTGCAACACACAATTCCTAAAGTAGACGAAACACAGCAAATGATTGATTCCAACCATTTGTTAAGCTTCAAATGTTCGTTTGAAGGCCAACAATATAACACCTCTTTGCTTGTACCTAATGAGGAGTAAGGCAGAGGATCCTGTTAAGAGTGTTAAGTTAACCTGCAAAGACTATAAATACATATTTGCAATGACGAATTAGTGCCAGTTACAGAACGTATAAAGCTAAAAATGAGAATAATAAACTATAAAAAAAAGTGGTTACGTGCACACACACAAGAACAAAGGAAGCTGTAATTTTCATAAATGAATTGGGGTATTTCTGTATCTTCTCCAATATGTGAGGATGCAGATTCTAAGATTATGAAATGTATAAATGTGTCAAATTTCAAAAGTGGCTGCTTCTATCCTATAGCTACTCCTTCTTCATAGACATAGACATTTTTCACTAGAGCTGCCGACGGTTTTAAGGCGGTGGCTGTTTTGTGAAAAACAACTGCAGTTTGCCATAAAATTGTAAAATGACTTCAGCACAGCTGCCACCTTCTGGAAGCTCAGAAGGGATGTGTCAAATTTTACTGGCTTGTCAAGGCATGTGAGTCCCTGTGAATGTGCTGTTCTGTAATTTAGCATTCTGAAGAGGTTATTCCAGGAGGTCAAGCCTTTTCACTGACAGGTAATGGTTTAACTATCGTCTATTACACGTTCTCTCCTAATATTATGCCTTACCATCGCAATGCATCGTCTCTCAACATCTGCATCGTCAATAGTAATACATATGTCCAAATAGAAGCGTTAAAGGTAATATTGTATAGAGCATTGCCATATTAGTATCGTGCAGACAAATACTCCTGTAGGCACTGCTCTTGATATGAGGGTCTCCCGTAAGGAGAACCACTGGAGTGGTTCATATGGATAAAACGAATAAATGGATTCAGGACAGATCAAATAAAATTGTGATTAAAAACCATGATATATCACATCAATGGACAGCACTGAAGTCTTCCAGAAATACATTTTCCTCCAGAAACCTACCAAAAAGGAAGACTGGAGATTGGCCGTTTGTGTGAGAAAACACTTGTATCCAACTTTGTTTTTTTTTTAAGGAGTGCTTTAGTCAAGATCGCGGTACATACTGCTGCTCAAGGCTGATTAATTGCTGCAACCATAGAGTTCTCTGATACCTAATGCGGGGTTCAGAGTTCAGTTTGGTGAAAGCCCTCCAGATAAATGTTAGTTGTAAACTTCACTGCAATGCGGAAATTATGGGTTCAATACAACTCTGGTTCAGGGTCAGTTTGACTGTGTTACTGTGAAGGAATTGAGAGTTTTCTTTATTTTCCTCTTTTAATGATGAGTTGTTACTTCCAATCTTCTTTTTATTTATTTTTTTTTAGCTCAGGGGTTAAGGAATTACCACCACTTTTTGCATTATGTCTGCAATCTGGGATCTCAGTAAATCAAATTGTTTTCTACGTCAAAATGAATATTGAAATTTCTTACCAACATAATCTTTAGTCCAGGCCGAATTATCAGAAAATTCAATTTAAAAAGATGAATGAATATTGTCCAGGATGATGACAACCAATTCCAAAATTTAACAAGATTTCCACAATTCTTCGGATGAATGCAGATGCAGACTTTCAAATGAACTACAGTTGGACTTAGGTTAAGAATCAACCAGTGAGATGGAATTGCGAATTGCTGCCACGTCACCTCCTCAACTATTGTGGCGATCTGTATGAGTGATAATATAACTGGGAGGAGAGGCTTCATTATTACTGAGGAACTCATCCTGACATACTCTGGTTTCTGTCAAACCAAAAAGATCAATATTGTGTTTGTTTATCAAATCATCAGCCAGAACAGCAATAATGGCAGCGACCAAATATTTCCAAAACCACATTATGTTTTTTTTAATCTTGATTTTGTCTCGTGTCACTATTGATCAAAATGTAATTGCTGGAATCACAATAAGTACGAAGTATCTTTATGTGACTTTATATGAGGATTGGGTGGGGCAGACGCAGACTCTATTGAGTATGCTATTGCAATTATTCATGGTCAGGGACTGCAGCAAGGGAAGCCCCAGAGAAGCATGTTGGACTGCAAGTCTTTTTGCCTGATCCCCATTAAGACACATCAAGGTTCTGGAGCTAAAAATGTAACTATTTCGTTAGATAAGACGGCTTTAGATTCTGTAGCACAGCCAGCAGCTGTAAAGTTCCTTTAGGCGCAGACCCTGGAAAGATATTAAATTAACTATTCAATTGTTTCTAATATTTCATTGCATGATAGTCAAAGGTATAAAAACATTGGAACATAATAGGTTGCCAAACATGTTTACATTTACACAAAACCAAAAACAAACATTTACCTTATGCTTTGTTCCTTTCATAACCTATATTCAACAATAAAATGTCCTTCAACACTTAACTTAAGAACTTCTTACTTATTTAACTTTAATTACAATTTAATCACATTTTTCAATCATTTTTCCCCTGTTCCAGTCTGTGCTCAGCTTCTGGACTGACGGTTCCGGTTACTTACTTCAATGGCTCCAGTTGAACCATTTATATAACCGATGTATGTAAGATGTAGAGGAGCTGTGCTCTCAGTGGCAATTACCCAGCAGGCTCTCTTCTCTCATAGTGGCTCTGTAATTATAGACTTCTCTTGTGACCATAGCTTCATTTCTCAGCAGTCCAGACTTGTGTGAGTAGTGCTGACATACCCACACAGATGTCCATCCACCCACACACAAGGCAGAGGAATGTAGAGATTCACCAACAGAACATGCGAACCCAATCTGGTATTTTAGTATCAGAGCTGAAACATTGGAAAGGAATTTAAAAAAAAAAAAAAAACCCACCTTGCATAAAAACACAGCGAAAATCTAATTGTGTGCTCAACCTGGTCTGATGTAAATGTCACACGAGCAGATTAAAGTAATTGAATTCCTTCAATAGAATGTTAGAGAGAGTGCACCGCAGCAGTGTGTGATTATGACCCTGGATGTGTAGCATAGATTCATTCCCCTGTTTTCTGGGTTTCCTCTCAGATGGCACTCAGTGTGTTTCAGACTGCTCATGCTGATGGCATACAGATCCAGAGCTGCAGCTCAGAGTCAGACAGAGGTTGGCTGTGAAAGGACTACCAAGAAAGAAAGATCTTTTATTTTTATTTGTGTTTTATTTGACCATACTGGTCTGAAATAACGCTGAAATGAAATGAAATAATACTGGTTTACACACCGCCACGTTATGGGATGGCATGGCAACAACTTGCATGATTATATTTTACTGTTTATCAAAGGAGCTACTAGACAGCCTTTAGTAGATCTGGATGGCAAACAATGTGGACGTCGATGTACCAAAGGCATCCCCTCCAGAAACACTCTAAATGTTGTCAGATCTCATAAGAGCATAAAGTGCGCCATGCACAGCAAGCAAAACTACCCAGGACACTCTGTCTGCAGAAGACAACATGTCTAACATCAGTTTCCTCATAATGCATTTGCATAAATAATGTCGCCTTACGTCTTTCTGTACCTTTGTCGATATATCCATGTTACTTTAAATGGTTACAGCAACCATATGCTTCCAATTCAGTGTTGCTCAGGTGGAACTAGACGCGTCTGTCACCCCCCCCCTGCTGTTGCAGTTACCATTAATTCACTGTTAATATTGTTCCATTAGCAGCAGGAGTCACCATTCTGTAAGACTTTTCTGAAAAAGGCTCACATGTTTGGATAGGCCCCTCATTCATACTTTTGGGGTTGTGCTACATGACATCTGCATGGCTTTTGGATGAGTGGAGCAGAAACGAAAACGAAAAACGTATGGAAATGCCAATTTTTTTTCTTTTTTTGCTTTATTGTAACATGCTGCTGTTACTAAACGCTAAAGAAAATGCTAATTTTGGGAGACTGGAGGGGGCGGGGCCTTGGTCAACTTTGGTGAGTGTCATCGCTTAGGATCAGCTATCAACCAAAATCTAATTTCTGAGCGTAATGTTGGACATTGGTAAGAAATTCTTAGTTTTCTGTCGATCAATAAAATGCATTTAGTCGGGTTTTCCAAAGGGACAGATGCGCTTTGAGGCAAATCCCCATATACTTGACTGACCCAAGGCCTCACGCACTTACTCACTCACTCACTCACTCACTCACTCACTTCAAATAGAGCTGCCATCACTAGTGGAAGCCTCTGGGGTGAGCCTGGATGTAGTTCATGTTTGAAAGACATTTGCAAGTCTGCATAAGTGAGCACATCCAGCCTTCAGCTACAATTGATCCTTGTTTCTGATGGTTCAGAGGTTGTGAGAACAAATGGAGCGGAGCCCTCTCGCTCGAGAGATAGCCGAGCCTTCTGGAGTGTTTGTCATTAATGACTCGGTGGTTAACATTAGCATCGCCACTCAGTAGTTCCCGTT
The DNA here is from genome assembly GCF_046127955.1 of Nelusetta ayraudi. Lineage (NCBI taxonomy): Eukaryota > Metazoa > Chordata > Actinopteri > Tetraodontiformes > Monacanthidae > Nelusetta > Nelusetta ayraudi. The sequence goes on from NW_027466142.1 coordinate 3,558,077, forward strand.
TCCCCTCCCTCGCACTTTTGAGCCGGAATTTCTTTTAGTCTCTCATGAATAATGGTGTCATGGCAATATTTTGTCAGTGACGGGTGGAATAATATTAGCTGAACATCAGTTTAGGGCTGTTAACAAGAAGAAGAAGAAGATTTTTTACAACCATAATTTTATAGTTTAGTTTTTATTTTTGCACAGTTTAAAAAAGTATACAAAGAACCAAGATAACAAATTATAAGTAGTGCAGGGAGAGGCAAACAACAACAACAACAACAACAACCAAAAGGCTTATTTGAAGCCTCCACCTACAGCAACATTAAAGAATTTAAAATTTACAAAAGCTATGAGAAACGAGTAACTGAAAATATGCAACAACTAGAAAGAAAAAAAGAAAATATGAGAAGATTTTCACAATTCTTTCACTGGGATACAATAAAAAGAAAGACAAGGTGCTTATTTTTCTTTACAAGAAAGTAAACATTTATGAATACATAGGACCACACTGATGAAAAGAAAATATACATACACACTCATACATACACAGACGCTAACATAAGTAAATAACTAAAAAAAAAGAAGAATAAATCATCATTTTAAATTGCAGACATAATGTTTTGCAGCACCATAGAAGAAGAAGAGGAAATACTTTCTGCTCACATTGCATCATCATTATTTGTTCTTATTATTAGTATTAGTATTGTTGTTGTTGTTGTTGTTGTTGTTGCACACACACAAATGAGTTTAAAGCATCTCCTGTTTAAAAGCCTCTATTAGTGAGCTTAGAGGATGATGCACCGCATAAGTTCTCGTTGCTCCTCTTTGGCTCCTTGTCATATTTAAGGAGAGGTGGCACTAGCGCCACCTGTGCTCATTTCACCCCAGTCAGGTAATCCATATCAGGGATTATTTGAGCGCTGATGTATTTGTCAGGTGAAGTGAGCTGGCTAGCTGTCAGCGCTCACCCATGTGAAAAAGCTTGGTCACAAACATGTTCACTCTCTGTAGCCCCAAGAATAAAATCAATTGGGGAGCCCATTACTTTCAGGCCAGCACTCTCCACACAGACACATCCACACTGTGTTGCCCGGCAGCTGAAAGGATTAGCCGTGTTAAGCCTGACACATTCCAATCAAATGAGATGTTTGACGCGAAGGGAATCAATTGAAATTGACTGAAATGAAGCTTCTGTCATGAAACACTTGCACCTATAAAAGAAAAAAAAAAGAAGAAGCAAAAACTAAATTAAGCAGCCTGGCACACAGAAACTCACCAAAACCCATACTAATGTGTTCATGGCTACAGGGTTACCTGGGAAAAGAATTATAATTGGAAGGCTTTGAAAATCTGGCAAACAAGGCAAAAATAAATATATATACATATATATATATATATATATATATATATATATATATATATATATATATATATATATATATATATATACATACATACATTAATGAGAATGATCTGCAAGCTAAATTCCTGCAGTGCAGTTACATATACCGGTAATGTAGCTCGTGGAGTGGATTTCGTCCTCTGGGTCTCATTCATCTTCCTCTCTTTGCTCTCGTGTTAGCCTCAGTATTTGGCAAACATTACACAAACTAACCAGGCTTGTCTCCGTAACAGACCTGCCGCTCTGCCTTTTCTCCTGCCACAACCTCCCAGTCATGTCCCCCGGGGGAGAACAAAGGAGAAAAAAAAGACACCCTTGCCCAGACAGACCGTGGTGAAGCCACCAGAATACATGCCAGACTCAAGTGGAGCCAAACTCCTGAGCTCATCGCCCGTTTCACTCACTCATTTTCACTCTGGGCTCAGTGTGAGGACGACCTACCCTGCAGTGTCAAGTCAGCTGTATGTATATGGTGTCAGTCAATGTGCCACGTGGGTTTAGACCATAGGAGCCATCAGTCCTCCTTAAGCAGGAACTTGGTGACAGTAGAAGGGAAATGCTGAGAAGGCAGATAGGAAACACCTCAGTCCAATGAAATCATTCATCAGTTGCACTAATGACAGATACTGTGATGATGATGATGATGGTGATGGTGATAGTGGTGATGATGGTGATGATGATGATGATGGTGATGATGGTGATGGTGATGATGATGATGATGGTGATGGTGATGATAATGGTGATGGTGATGATGATGATGGTGATGATGATGATGATGGTGATGGTGATGGTGGTGATGGTGATGATGATGATGATGATGGTGATGATTTTATCTTTAAAATCTAGAAACATTTCTTTTAAACTACTCACACACACACACACACACACGGATGAACAGGGAAGGCATGCACTGTACATAAATGGATGTGCAGCACTACTGCCGATATAATCGAGAGGAAGCTTGAAAGCGAGCACACCTCAACCGAGAGTCCTCGACGTGACCTTGATTTAAAAACAGTTTTCGCCTCTCTCTGGCATATACGTGGCTTGAAAGGCACACTAAATCTTCACCTGATGGGGGACACACCTCGCAGCAACTGTTACAGATGTGCCACAATTGGGTCCTTGCATATTTTTGAGGAGTGCCTGAGGCCTTACATCTGTTTTCTACGGTTACCGTGCGTAAAGATCGGTTGTCAGCTGTCAATCAGCACAGATCAGCATGGAGAGATGACTGTTCCCCCCCCTTTCTCTTTTGCAGGGAGACGAGATGACGTGCGAAGCAAAGGCAGAAAAAACAAAGAGAAATAACAGTATATTTTTTGATCTCAATAAATACCAATGTGAGGATGTATTTATAATAATACAATTATTTATAAAAAAAAAAAAAGCATTCCATTGTTGCACCGCGTTGATCTTTAACCAAACAAGTAACAAATGCATCCTCTCTGTTCTGGTGTGGGCAGGAAGCCTGCAAGAAGAAGGTTTTCTTCAGATAATTGCATCTTCGCCCCGATCCCTCTTGACAGACTGAATCCTGCAGCTTATGCTTCACTTATGATTTACCGAAAAAATCACGTCGTGTCTAAACTATAAGCCATATCAGACTGGCAGTACTGTAGGTTTTATGGGCTTAGAATAGAATACTTTGAACTCCCTGACGTGCTAATCTAGAACGCAACAGCCTGACATAAGCACTCGCTGTGTGTTCGCCTCTACTCTACCTGCATGATGTTAAGTAAGAGCTCGGGTTCAGCTAGGAGACAACGGGTGGGATTTGCCATAATGTGCTATAGGGCTCTTTGGCACAGCTAAAAAGGAGCGATAACGACCACGTCTCTGGAGGCATCCGCGCTGCTAGCTTTTAAATATGGTGTGGGCTGATATGTGCTCAACGTTGAAATGGAGGAAATATACGTGGAATAAATAACAAATAAACTTGCTATAGTCCTTGAATGCATATGTGGCTTATTAACGTTCAATTAGAAAAAACTCTCAAGCCGTCAAAGACGCTGTCTGATGAGAAAATCCTGTTGGTGGATTTAGTCTCAGACAGAGGTTTTGTCTGGGAAACGTTCAGTTCAACAGGGAAACAACATTTTTGACTTCGTCTGAGGAGCAAAATGATATGTGGAAGAACAGTGTTAGTTAACAGCCAATTAAAGATGAGCATTTTCTGCTAGCCACACATAGTCTTCTTTCTCCTTGGAAACAGACTGGAATTCATCCAGTCTGTTGATACACCACTCAGAGAATATCAGCGTTACAGGTCTTTTACATATATTAAAGGTCCAGTGTGTAAAATGTGCCTTGGTTGATGATATATGAGTAAAAGCTTAATATACTGGCCATAAATACATTAACAAAGTGTATACTCGCAGTACAATAAAAGTCATTTGGTTTTCCTACCCTGAGAATTGTTGTTATATAAATAAGAATACACATCGGGCAATAAGGGTCTTGCTTCCAGTTAGCTGCCATCTTGCGGCGCCATTTTTTTTTAAGGAAGCCTGGTATTTAATTTCAAATTCAGAAAGAAAATCTGAAAATACAGAAAAGCTGATAATCGTGGTATTCGATCAAACAGCACTTTTACGTGGCAGCTGTCAAATTTGGGGCTAATTCTATGTTTATGATCCTTTTTTATTTAATTTATTTCTTGTTAATCAATCTAATAATTTTTTCTTCTCTTTGCACTATACATTGTTGTAATTATGCAAATCTCCCCAAACTGGAATACATAATGACAGTGAATTCTATTAATTTTAGAATTCTGAAGGTTCCACTACATGTTGCTCACTGGTTTGGCCTTGACTGTGGGAGAGTGGCTACAAGTGGCTATACTATTATTACTTTCAACTGCTATGGCGCTGCAGGTTCAGTACAAAGAGAAAAAAATGCATTCTTGAGGTAAAAACAAACAAACAAAAAAAAAAGATCATGCATTGGAATGTTGGAAATGTCAACTCTCAAACTAGATTCCAGTTTGTAGAGACTTGAGATTTATTCTTGTCTATCTCCACTTTAGATAACAATTAGTTTCTGAAGACACCTTGGCACTTTAACGCAGCCACTATCTAATCAGATCATTGGCCACTAAATTAGAATCTCTGTAGACTGAAATAAAAATCCAAGGGGAAGAAATGATGCAAATTTAAACACAAACAGCTGCTAACATGCAACATATAAGAGGTTGGTTTCTATGTGGCTCCTCATGAAAGCGACGGTGGTGTTCTGTTGGGATCTGATCCCCGACTTATGAATTATGTATCACTCCTAATAGGCTGTTTCTGCTTTGTTTAACTTATTTTTTGCTCCAGGACTGCGGCTAATGGCTGCTTACCTCAGTGAATCCATACATTTGGGGTTTCCCATCGCTGTGCCAGCGTCTCATTTTTTCTGTACTACAGAAGCAGAAGATTTTAGTAGTGACCCAGCCTGCGGATTTAACCTGTACTGTCCCTCCTTGCCAATGCATTATGGATGAAGGGGAAACGTGAGGGGGTGGGGACAGGGAGGGGTAGGCAGGACAATGGGAGTGAGGACCTTATTTCCTTATAATTAATTTATAGTGGGATAAACAGGTCATTCTAGGTCGCCTATGATGTTGAACACACAGCAACAGTGTTTGCATAGAATGATGTGGCCCTGCCACCATCGAGGGAGACTGCTCTATCCGTCTGTCTTTCTCAAATATCGATTTCATCAAATATACATTGCGTGGACGACCTTCTCACGAGAGCTTCAGGGAACCTTTGTCTCACTTTTTCTTTTATAGATGACATTTTTCTTCAGAGAGGTGCTCACACTGATTGTTGCCGGCTCACAGTATTGATTTATTTGCACTTTTTCCGCTCGCACGTTACAATACCTGGAGCCATACCTATCCAAAAACGGCATATATTTTGTGCGGGTCTCGCCTGCGTACCCAACCTTATGCAACAATAGGTTGCTCTATCGTTTGCAGGCTGTTTTGCACGGCATCCGTTTCCGTCTCAAGACAGTCCGTTACAGCGAATGAAACTGAGCATTGCTTTTCTAAAAGAAATCTGTATGAGTCTCTACCCTCCGAAGGCGTCGGTCATCAGGTATGTCATCTACTACCCACCCCCATCCCCTGAGATTCTCTCCCATACCTTTGTGGAAAGGAAAAAACAGAACAGGCAGGAAAAAGGAAAAAGAAGAAAAAAAAAAAAAAAAAAACGAGAACAGATGGAGGATTGCAAGGAACCTACATTTACTGTCACTCTGAACAGGTGCTACGTGGCCACGTGCTCAAACCTTTCATTTCAGCTAAATTCTATCATAAAGGCAGAAGTCATTAAAAAGACATCAATACCCCCAGACTATATGGATTTCCTCCCCCTCTGTGGGAAATAGGGATGAAATGAATTACGCCGCCTCAAGTCATTGAGTCTGCTTTTTATCACCTGATAGCCGTGCTGAGAATGTGCCGCCGCAGCGCCGCTGTATGTGGAAGTCAAAATGATATCCTCCGCCCGGCTGACTTAACGGCCGTCGCCGGCAGATGAGAATCGTCTCCGCGGCGGGAAAAGCTTCACACAGTCTGGTGGAGACTCTCGCACAATAGGTCTTAATAGAAAGGTTGAATGTACGGCGGGCATGCGTCTGTGCCTGCCATTGTACCGTACCAGTCAATCCTTGCAGCAAAAGAATAGATTAATAATGGATACGATTATGATTAGTACTAATAGGAATAATGGCTTTGGATTTGTATGCCGCTTTTCACGTTTGCAGAGACCATCGCTCATTCACACCACGTTCGTGCTGGTGCTGGTGGTGGTGGTAAGCTAAATGTGAGGCTGGCTGCCCCGAGGCAGACTGACAGAAGTCAGGGACAGCAGTCAGCCTGCGCCAGCCAGCAGCCCCTCCGACCACCAGCACCTCACAATCGAAACGTAGTGTGCCTTGCACAACGACAGAGACTGGAATAGAGCAAGACTCTAAATAATAATCATATTAATAATAATAACCATAGTAATAATACATTTTGTTTGACACTCAAGGTCGCCTTACAGAAACAATTAAGTTTACGAAATACCAGAGATGAAATACAAAAAAGCGCACGACAAAGCACACAGCAGGAAAATGCAGAAGAATTAGGGCTGTCAAACGATTCATTTTTTTCATTGCGATTAATCGCAGAATATTCATAGTTAACTGCGATTAATCGCGGTTTGAATTGCATGTGTAAAATTCTGTGATTTTGCATTTCAAGGCAATTTTAACCCCATAAAGTAAAGTATTTCTTACCCGAAATCGGACAGAGGGGCCGACTACGGGTTAGTAAAAGGGACAAAAAGGCTTACAAAAGGAAGCGGGCTCCGTGCCGCGGCGTTTCCGGTGAGAACCCGGCCTCACGTTCGAAATGCGATGAAAAAAAATGAACGCTTCATGGATTGCAGTTAACTAGTCGCGATTAACACATCAACGCTGATAGCCCTAGTAAAAATACATTAAAAATAGAACTTAATATAAAAGCAGTGACATTTATCAGGTGTGGTGGACAAGTTTGAACAGATGAGCTGAGTTTAGATTTGACAGATGTATGATGTAGTGTTGCGGAGGCGATGGGAGGGGGGGGTCCAGAGTTGGGAGGAGGTCAGGCAGGTATGGGGGAGCGAGGTTGCGAATGGCCTCGTACTGTAGGTGAGCAGCAGGATGTTGCAGTGAATGCAGTGTGTGATGGGGCTCCAGTGGAGCTGCAGTAGGACGGGCGTGAAGCGGACCAGGTTCCGTTGTTTTGTTGGACAAATTCCACTGATACTTCTTCCACCTGGTCTGGTGTGTAGATCTGTGGTGTGAGATCGCCTCATGGTAACTTTGTTGCTGTGTCCTTCTCACACATGTTAGGGGAGACGGCAGCAGCAGGAACCAGGAGACAAGGAGACCACTTGCGCTTCCGTGGAAGGCTGCACGGCTAAACAGCTGTTTCCGGGACATCTATGGGGTTTACTAGGTAATAATTTCCCCCTTTTTATTATGTAATAAAGTCCCTTTGTGCAAAAACAGCGGACATTTCATTGCAATTCTGTGACGTTTTGAGCTCTGCAGCTTGGCAAAGCCAAGTGACATAATTCACTTGTGACGTCAATTATCCAGTGTATTTGCACCCCAAGTCTCCAGATACTAACGATTTGTCTTCCTTCTGTAAACAATGCACTGTTGTTGCACAGTCTGCGTTACCATCCCTGAGGGGGCCGGAAGGCTTGCTTAGACATCCACAACCCGGTGTTTATTTTTGCTTTGCTTGAATTCGCTTCGGAAATGCGGACTTGTTTGAAAAGAAAATAAGGGAAACATTTTCGACACCTTTTTTCCCTCTAACACTTGAAACAAAGGCGACTCTTGGCGGCTGGAACGGGTCTTAAGAGCTCCACACAAACACGAGCATCATCTCAGCATCCCAGTCCCACAGCCCCGGCATTGATTAAGCCCATTTAGAGGTGCGGCAATATGTGTTTCCCCACTCCACACCCCTCCACCCCCCTCCCCGCTCAGTCGTCCTTAATGCTATGTTAATGCAGCCCCTTGCATTCACTCATATCTTCCCTTTCATTGGCTTGCCGGCTGCAGTTTGCCGTTCGCGGCGCAACCCCCCGCCAATCCATCAACTCCCCCATTTTCCTCCCTTTTCTCTCCCTTTTCTCTGAGTCACTTTCTCTCTTTCTAACCTTGAGGCGTCCCGTTACAGCTTCTTCGCTCTCAGTCACAATGCCCTGGAAAGGGTGAATGGACGGGGAGGCATTTAAGAGAGCAGTAGGTGGGAGTGGAGTCTCGCCTAAGAGGGACTACTGTTTAAGAAAAAGGAAATTCTCTTTCACTCCCGTTCCCTGCTGCATGCCCCTCTCCCGCCTGCCCCCGCCCCCCCCCCCCGCTCTTTCTCCCTCCCCCCCGTCTCTCCCTCCCTCCCTCTCTGTGTCCTCTCTCTCTCTCTCTCTCTCTCTCCCTCTCTTGCTCGCTCCATCTCTCTCCCTCTCTCTCTGTTTCTGTGGCTGCACAACATCAGCTCTGTAGGTAGGCTTCAGTAACCACTTAAAGGGAACAGGGAGAGGAGGGAAGATGACAGGGCTGTTAGGGCTGTAAAGGATACAGTGGGGAAAACCATTTGTCAAGGTTGACTGGAAAGGCTCTCTGCCACACTCCCGTCTGCTTCATGCTTATTAATCAGTGGAGAGGCAACACACATTTTGCGCGGAAGGTAAGCCAACATTTTTTTTTCTTTTTCTGAAGGAGTTTATAATTTATTTCTTTTTAATTGAGGGAGAGGAATTAATGTGCAGTGCTACGATGCTGTGGCTGCGAGGCTCAGTTGGATGGTACATGTTGAGAACTTACAAAGGGCACTTTCATTAGTTGGTGGTTTATGCCTTTCATTTGAGTTGGCGTTCAACTTTACGTCATCGGAAATCGCGAATTGTTGCGATGGTTCGTTAAAATGTTGTGAGGCTGAAAATTTCAAAACTGCTCTTTACAATCGTACAATGGCCATACATTTGATAGGCTCAAACCAAATGCTGTAATTATTTCCCTTATGGAATTATTTTTCATGAAACATATTTAAAATAATGAAATTATGTAAAATACATTTTTACAGGCCTAGTGCGGATGTGTTTCTAACCTTAACGTTGAATGAAAAGAAAATGAAATTGGCAAAAAAAAAAAAAAAAAAAAAAATTCCATCCATTAAAGCAGAGGAATTGTTCACCCTGCTGTTTTATAAGAGTCTAGCCCCAGACACAAGCTGAGCTGGGTGCTAATTATGTTTCATAGAGAAAGTTCTTTTTTTTTCTTTCTCCCCTTTGCTGCCAATTCATCATTCATTCAACAGCAGGTCAGTCGTCTTGGTGACGTTCTGAATTCCTCTGCTTGCGCCGCAGCGGACGTGAGATATATACAATTATGCCTTTACGTGCCTGCAAGCGTGTGTGTCTGTCTGTGTCGGCCCAGCTGTACATTTTATAGTTGCCGGCAGACTGTAGATCTGCTTAGGCCGGCAGACAGACAGCTGTTCTGCATTAGGTGCTGTTAGTTGCCGTGTGGCCCGGCTCTCGCCAAGAAAAGTCTGACTGTAAGTTGGTGATACAGAACATTGTCAAAAACACAGTGGAAACCGCAGCCAGTAGGCCATTATTCACGCACTGAGCTGTCACTCACGTTTTGCTCCCTTTTAAATGCATTTGAAATGCAAATTTGGGAAAGAAAAAAAAAAATAAGAGCAACCAATTTGACAGTTGCTTTACGTTAGCCTCGGAGTTAGCAAATTGAAGGCTTTGTAAGCAGATGGTGAACAGACAGACTGTCAATTCCATGTGCAGGCCTCCCACTGACAAAACATATTTAATGTTCTGCTCTGCTTTCAGCAACAGATTTGATCTGAACTAATTGGAAGAAAAAGAAAAAACATAGTTGAGGCAGTGGGAGGGGAATGCAGTAAAGCAAGGGAACTGTCTTTTATCCAGTTGTTGTTTCAGCAGCAGGGAAAATGGTTCCATGACAATTTCTCCAGGAAAGTCACCACATGTTCAACACGATTCACACTTTGGACTCCTAAACTGAAAGCCAAATTATGCAAGCACGATAGCAACAGAACCACAATGTGGAGATGTGTGTGATGCAGAAAAGAGAATGAAAAAAATGTGAAGACAGAATAAAGGTGAGCTGTGATGGGGCGACGCAGGATACCTGGCCGGGTCCAATTAAATGGTTATTAAGTCTAAAAAAACGAGTCTGTTCACCGCTGGCTCAGTCGTTGTAGTCTATGGTTGACCGCAAGCCTGCTATCATCACACTTAGTTAATACTATGTCATCTTGAACACAAGTATCTGCTGAGGAGAATAACAGTTACAGAAGCCCTAAGTGATCCTGCAATCACACTTTCCCCCCCTACTTTTCTTGAGACCTCAAGTTCTTCATCTTGAAAACAGAGTACAAATAATGTTTAAGTCTTTCATTGGGGTTCATGGACACTTTTACACAGCGCGTGCTTTGCAATCATAGTTGGCACCGCCGCTTCCATACATTAATATTTCATGATGCTTTAGCCATGGCACGGACAAGCAGCGTGGTGACAAGAGGGAAATGTGCCTTTGTTTGGACAGCTGCTGGTTCCCAACACTGCATGACCTTAAAGCTCACTCACAAAGTGATTGTCTTTAACCCCACTTTGCTCCTCCGCTGGTGAGATGGTCGACGCAGACACGGCGGGTATTCAAAGTGGCCGCGTTGGGCAACATATAGGTGGAATACAAATGAAGCATTTGTTGGAGTAAAGTGAAGTGATTCTTAATTTAAGTTGGTGAGGAATACTTTCTGTCATCTTCTTTGCTTTTAACTTTTCTGTGGCATTAATGAAAAAAAAAAAATTTCAGCTTTATTGGAATATGAATATTTTATCCACAGTGATTAAGTATACGATGTATATATATGGACAGACACACACACACACACACACACACACACACACACACACATACAAGGAAAATGTCTTATATTTTTGTTTTTGTACCTGATTAACACAAATTTCTCTATCAAGGAAATTTGTGAAAAGACAGCATTTTTTTGTCTTCCCAATTCACACAAAACAAAGATGGCTCACAAAATTAAGAGTTTTGTTCACTCCAGATGGTTTTCAAAGTTGCCCAAATGCTAATTTGCGATGGGAAAGGATTGGAAGTCTCAGAGCTGCGGGGTCGTGAGTGCCTTAGTTTTCTCTGACCCTTCCTTGGAGGTATTCAATTGATGAACATATGTAGTAGACACTTTGTTCCAACACTTTTCTTCTGCCAGTGACCTTCCACATTAAAATGCATGAACCATAATGTTTTCGGAAAGAAGATAGGGGCTTTTTTTTTTTTTTTTTTCGAGAGGGGCTGAAAATTTAAACTGCGCAACACTGGAAAGGCTATAAAGAGCCAACCCTCTAGACTTGGGTCATTAAGCTATACAAGTGGCTGAATGGCAGGCACTCCCACTTTGGACACAACACACGAGTCAGGCTTTACAGTTGACAGATGTCTTGGTATCAGTCGCCATGGTTCTATTATTGGTGGAGTGGGGGAGGGGGTGGGGTTGGAGTAGGACCACTCACCAACTTTTAGTAGCATTAAACTTAGTTTGATATTTATGTCTTTTGAATGCAGGCTATAGGGAAGCAGCTGATTTGCTGTGGCAACCCCTGAAAGGGACAGCTAAACAAAAATGGGGGGAAAAAAGGACTTTTTGTCTTTTTGTGAGATATGTTTGGCGTGTAGATTTGTTAAGGTCCTTAGGGGGCTGAGGGGAAAAGAAACATTTTGTAGACTTACTAAGTGTCAAAGTTTTCTGTACAAAAAAAGAAGAACAAACGTCTCGGTCAAGTATTTAAGTTGACAACATTACGATCAATCAAAGGTCAACTCACTTGTTCCACCTGACGGCTTCATTAAGTGCAGGTCATGTGTTGGTTGTCTTCTTGGTTCCTGGTTATGCCCAATTCTACCCAAAACCTTTATTCTTTTCTAGCTTTTCTAGTTTTTTTTTTCTACTAATTGCTGGTTCACGTTATTTTTCAGTCTCTGGATGACTTATCAATAATTGCCACTAAACATGTAAAAGGACTGATTGATTGACTGATTGATTGCATTGGAGTGACGCGTCTTTGTGGTGTCACTATGCAGATATCAACCTCTCCATCTGGACCCATTATGAAGCGCAAGTCAGACGCGCTAGCGGGGGGGATGAAGAGGGGGGGGGGCACCACAGAGAATACTGATGGCCTCACTTTGAGCTGTAACTCAAATTTCGATTGAGCGTAAAAACAAGTTGAGAATTAGCTGCTGCTGCCGCCGCCTTCGTCTTGACCCAAATATTAGTCCCTGCTTGACTCCTTTTTCTCTCAGTATCTGTGTCAAAGCTTGAATTTGGTTCTTGGGTGAAGGAGAAACCTCGCGTGTGTTGCAGTATCAGTCAGACGTGTCAGCCCTGGTAAATTATGCCTTGAGTCTCCCAGCAGTGCTGCTCAGACGCTTGGCGGAGTGCTTTCCCCCGGTTGCTCAGTTCGAGCCTTTCAATCCACCTTATCAGCCATGAACACACTGACGCTCTCCACTCTAATGCTATCTCTGTCAACAGATCTAATGGGGTCACGGCAGATTGCCTGTGAGCTTTGCATGAAGGCATCTATCTCCCCTCTTCTACCTTGAGTCTCTTTTCTTTCCTTTCCCTTTTAATTTCATTACCGACTTAACTGATCGCCACTAACAATGGTGTATTAAAAATATACACTTTTACCATTATTCTCTAAATACTGTACATACAAATTTTCATTTAAAAAAATTTAAAAAAAAATTACCAAATTGAGTTAGATTTCATTTAATGTTGAGTAAATTTGCGTTGAGGAGCAATTGCTGCTTCTCTGAACCAGCAGTTCCTGTTTTCTTTTCTTTTTTTGCTGCCTTTGCCCCTGCTCAAGGTTGTTTGGTTGCTCTTTAAATTCTCAAACTCATCCCATTAGTTCACCACATCACCATATCAACACTAAAAAAAAACTACACTTGCGTCTTTTTCTTGTCTGCTCAGTCATTCAAATTTATTCGCTGTATTAATCACTTTATAAATCATACTTTTGTATCTCCATTGTTTAAACTTTGTTCTATTTCTCTCCTCTCAGTTTGGTTTTCAGTTCTCTGAGGTAGGGATGGCACCTACTACTGCTGCATTTAAAATAACAGAGGGCGGAAACGTTATCCGCACCCTTGAGTTTGAGGTGGAGGATATTTTTCCCGTTGAGGAGCAACTGAAATACAATTGATCACACTTAGAGCAACCTCCGGCTATGTCTTCCTTTCCGAAAAAATCCATTTCAGACTTTGCTGATGATAACTCACAATCATTGTGCTGTGCTCAGCAACTTGCCTTGACCTTGGGCTGCGAATGGATGGTTAGTCTGCCTGAGCGGCTTCTGCGGCTGGTGTCTTTTACTCTGTTGGCACTTGGGAATTGATGGAGTTATTTATCTACAGATTTCAATTCCATTGTGTTTATGGTTTGTTGGGATTTATTATTACTCTTTAGGATGATAAATTGCATTTCCTATCTTTGGGTGGGGCTTCATCCCTGGTCATGTATCGCTGTGTTTCAAGGTGAAAGCCTTGAGACATGCGCTGTCCTCCCAATGTGCTCCAACTCATGAACATCAAATATGTAATCCTAATTACGGATGCGTCTGTGATCAAATGAATGGCAATCTGGAATTTCAGTGGAAATAAAACATCTGAAAGAGTATGATAGTTTTATGATTTTGTTAGAGCATTGTCGCTATCATTATAAATGAGTGTGTGTGTGTGTGTGTGTGTGTGTGTGTGTGTGTGTGTGTGTGTGTGTGTGTGTGTTTGTGATCAATTTTGAGACGCAAACCCATTTTTAGTTTAAAATTCTGTAAATCTACATCAGAATTATTTTAGAAATGTTAATACATCTGCAATAACAATATTTCAGATTATCATGATTTATATTGCTTGATTTCTCTATAATCACTTGGAGCATAAATTTGTGTCCCTTAAACTGCACTTTGGCTTTTAACTGGCTTAGTCGTACACGAAAAGGTTTGTCACTTAGTTTAATTTGTTAGGTGCCATCGTTTATTTTTGGTGACCTTGAGATATACAAATACCAAGACAGAATAGAAATGCACCAAAGCCACCTCCAACAATCAGTGTATACAGGACACACATCCATCCGTTCATCCAACCATCCATTCACCTATCTATAATCCATCCATCCATCCATCCATCCATCCTACTACCCATCCACCAATCATCCAACCACCCACCCATCCATCAATCATCCAACCACCCACCCATCCACCAATCATCCAACCACCCACCTATCCACCTATCCATCCATCCATCCTACTACCAATCCACCCATCCTCCAACCATCCACCTATCCATCCATCCATCCTACTACCATCCATCCATCATCTAACCACTCACCCACCCACCCATCCATCCATCATCTAACCACCCACCCATCCATCCATCCATCCGTCCGTCCATCCAACCACCCATCCATCCATCCAACCACCCATCCATCCATCCATCCGTCCATCCAACCACCCATCCATCCATCCATCCATCCAACTACCTATCCATCCATTCAACCACCCATCCATCTATCAATCCATCCATCCATCATTCCATTAATTTTCTATAACCACTTATCCTGCACTCAGGGTTGTCTGTCTGTGTGTATGTGGGGGGGTGGGGGTGGGGGGGGGGGTATTCACTTTAAGTCCTCCTATACCACCAACTGTGGTTCCATGAACCATGAAATTGAACACACAAGGCACCCAATAATTTCACAATCACGTGTTATATCCTGTTACCGTGGCTCCATGATCTATGATACTGAGTGCACAAAAAAGCATGTGAAGAAGAAACCATTAGAGATAATCACAAAGGATCCTCTCATACCATTCAATTTAAGGGTCAGCATGTGAAGGAATTAATCGTGATTAACAGTAAGGACATCAACATTGAGATGTTATTATCTACGGTACCATATCCTCCAGACCAGTCAGTGCAGGGCAGGTCCAGCACCTTGTTGCTTCCATTAGTCCTCTCAATCAAACATCTTCTGACAGCCCCCAGCGATTACTTTCCCCTCATTGGATTCCCCCGCGTAGCTTTTCGCTCCTGACAACACAGTTTCACACGGGCACACAAACTCTTCCATCACAGTAAGGTAGTGGTTTTCACGTTATATGTTTTTCTGTCTCCAAACATTTTATGCCCTTGCCATGACATGGAATGTTAGCATGAAGGAAGCTCATTCAATAGAAAGTGTTTGCGTGAGAAAACAGGGTAAAGCTGTCTAGCAAGAGCGTCATTGAGTTAATTGTACCCTTGTAACGGCCAAAGCGTTACAACATTTCAGTAGAAAACCACACCTGCTGAAAAGGTCACCAAATTCAATACACTTATTTTTGGATGCAATGAAAAAGGAAGGAAAGAAAAAACTGATCAAATCCAGCCTCCTTGCTTTTGAGTCTTAACTTGACAGCTAACAGCCTCTCTTGTTCCAGGGAGAACCAGTTGAACCAAATGCACTCCTCGAGGGCAAAAGAGGGAAGTGCCAGAGGGTTCTTCACGCTTGAAAAAAGCCACCTTTGTCGTGCATTTTATTTTGTTGCTTGTGCTGCACAGCAAAAAAAAAAAAGAAGAAGCTTCACAGATACAACTGATCCTATTTACCAGTTATAAGTTGTGGCTTGTGTGCGTGTGTTTTGTTTTAAATAAATCTGTCCTCACTGAACAATGATTGGCTAGGTATGTGTGTGTTGTGGCTTCATAAATGGACATATTACTAACGTTGCTACGTCACAAGTTGGACATAATTAAACAAATGCATTCTGATGAAAAAATAGAGCTCGCTACACTGAGCCTGGTTAAGGTGATAAATTGTTGCAAAGCAACCTCAAAATATGTTTTTATTTGCATCAGTTTGTAATTTCTTTTATGTCTATTATTGCATAATAAGCAATTCGAGACCTTCCAGTTCTGTTGTGATATTAGGATCTTGCTACTCCATCGACTTGGTTCTCCGCAGTGCTTCTTCAGCACGCAGTGGAATTCCAAAATGTACACTTGTGTAACCCAAAATTGACTTTCCAATCCCTTTTAGCAGTGTGTCTCTAGCTTGACAAAAACATCCCAAAAATGAGAGAAAATATGCACTGAAGCACACACTTTTCGTTAATCACCCTTTTATGATGTTAAAAAAAAAAAGGCACTGAACCCTCTCTCAGATGAGTAACATCATCCCACCAGGTGTTCCTCTTCCTCCCGCCACCTGAAACCACCTCACTGCCACCTGGTTTTTGGCTGCTTCCAAGTATCTGAGAAGTACAAGAAAGGATGGCTTTTTTGGGGGGGATCGGGAAATGGGTGTGATATGTAACTTTTATAATAGCCCTGAAATAGATATCAGAATTATTCATGGTTGACCATTGTCTGGCATATGAGATCACCTGCACCAAATATGTGGCACAGCAAGTGCCTTCTGGTAAAGGTTAAAGACGAGGCAGACAGTGAGCTTTGATGTCATTTGAGCCTCAAAGAATGAAGTAATGTGAGAAGTGTGCGACCACTTCTCACATTACAAACAGCAAATGGCAAATCATTCTGAATCCACTTCACGTCTACATGCAAGCATGTTTATTTAAAAGCAAAAACACACACAAAAAAAAAACTCAAGCTGATACTGACATTATTTCTAGTATCCGGTATTGTTTCAGTATTAGAGCACAAGAAAGGATCTATGTTGAGAAAAAGTCCAACTCAAAAGTTCTTTCTATCCCAGCAGCAGTCTCCTCTCTTCATCAGCGTCTGAATACAGCCGAGTTTGCCAGAGTTTCAGTTTCTCACACAAAGTCTCCTTTGGTCTCTCAGAGTTGCCTCACTAAGAGGTCCATATGGAGAGCAGCCAGCCATCAGAGTGAGAAAGCCAGTCAGCGGTTCAGAACTAAAACCTTTGCAGTATCTTAAAGCAATTTTCTGCCTGTTCGGTGGATTTAATCCCTAGTTTTTGATGTTTTGGCACGTTAAACCAACTGTGTGTGTGTGTGTGTGTGTGTGTGTGTGTGTGTGTGTGTGTGTGCGTGCGTGCGTGTGTGCGCGCGCGCTTCCTAGGGGGTCCCTGATTTTCATTCCTCCACCATCAGGCTCTACAAAGGCAGTTTTACTTTACAATGTACATTGTAGCTATCATGAAGGACTTATCCTTGCTGCTGAGTGGGAAGTGATACCATAGGGATCCTTCCAAGGCAAGCTTATTTGTCAGTTCACCTGACAATATGTCATGTCAGCATGCAGGAAGCAACCGTCTCGTTTTCCCTACATTCTCCCCTCTGCCTGCTGCCTTTGGAGACATAAAATCAGTATGCAAGGTTACGTGTAAATGCATCCAAAGCATCCATGCGTTTCCATTGTGGTTGCGAGCAGCGTTCAACCCGAAGAGCATGCAAGGCATTATCAGAATACCTTCATTAGAATGCCTTTATTTATCCCACATTGGGGAAATTTTTAAAAGTATTCATAAATAGTTAGCAAACAAAATCAGACATTTTGATTTAAAAACAATAGTTGATATGAAACTATAATGTTCAGAAAAATGTTTAAGTGCTGACCTTTTTGCTTTTCAGTTTGGCCAAAGAAACAAATCTGGACAAATTTTCGCTTTTGCTTTGTTTCTTTGGACCACAGAATATAGTGATGGCTCCCATCAGACAGGCGTTGTAGGACTGTTTGGAGTAACCTTTCTCAAGGTTACAACATCTGCTAAGTGAGGCTCTGAGGCCAGTGGGTGTCAAATGTCTGACAGGCCTGATAGGGGTTGCTGTGTCCTGTCGTGGCCAAAAGGTTAATAATTGTAAGTGATGCCCTATAGTATTTGAGTACAAAAAAATTGAATGTACATACTTCATGGCTGAATGGATACTTTGGTAATAAATACATTTCAGACACAAGTGTAATTACCTAGAGATACATTTCTTGCTGGATTGTTTTGTGGCTTGTGTTTCCTGCACGGAGAAAAGCACTGCCATTACGGTTCATGCCAGAAAGACTAATCCTCAAAATGAGTCAATCTTTATTGTTTGTTTCTTGTCTCTTTTCTTTATTTTAGGACAAGAACACCTGCTTGATACGTGGATAGTCTCCATCCTTCTGTCAACTGCCACGTTCACAAAAGAAACACAGCCATTATGTGGGTGAAAAGCTCTATCTCAGGTTTTGTTACTGTGGCCCTGCTGTTTGATCTCTCTACAGCAGGCATAGTGAAGAAAATAATTCGCCACCGCAGAGAGGCACTGATTCCCAAGCATAGCCAGGAAAATGTAACCTTGCCCCACCCCGAACAGCCAGTGGTGTTTAACCACGTCTACAATATCAATGTCCCTGGCACTTCCCTCTGCTCCGTGGATCTCGACTCTCCTGGAGGATCTGAGATCCAACACCAGAGTGCACCGATGGACACTGAGCACTTGGAACACACAGAGGATGGCAACAACCAGATAGTGTTCACACACCGCATCACTATCCCAAAGCAAGCTTGTAACTGCAACAAACAGCAGCCAGACATGAAGGAAATCCTGCAGAGGCTGGAGATGTTGGAGTCAGAGTTGTCACACCTGAGAGAACAGTGTAACAGCGGAACTTCCTGCTGCGGAGCTCAGGTTTCAGGTATTATCTTTTTTTTTGTACATACTGTTTTGCTCTTAACACTGTTTAGTGTTAAAACCTTTTGGCTGAAATTGAAAGTAGATATAGGCAGTTTTTTTTTTCCATCTATGGATTTGCATATGTAGCCATTTTTATGCAAACAGCATTTCCAAAGACATTATTATTACAAGCTAAAAGCTAATTCTACAAAAGTGTAAGAAGAAAAACATGAAAAGTAACAAAACATAATACACTATCATTTAAAATGTGGTGGAGATTAAGCGTGTACTTCTTTACGACTAACTGTCCCACGTTTACCTTTCCTCAGGTGAACTGTCCACAAAACCATACTGTAATGGTCGTGGAAATTGGAGCACCGACACCTGCAGCTGCCTCTGTGAACTAGGCTGGAGAGGTCCTAATTGTACTGAGCCTGAGTGCCCCAATGACTGCCAGGATCAGGGGAGTTGTGTGGATGGCAAATGTGACTGTTTTGATGGATTTAGTGGAGCCGACTGTGGCATTGAGCTCTGCCTGGTGGACTGTGGTGACTATGGCCACTGTGTTGATGGATCTTGCATGTGTGAGAAGGGTTTCTTTGGCGAGGACTGTAGTCAGTCCACTTGTCTCAATAACTGTCTGGGCAGGGGCCGTTGTGTTGATGATGAGTGTGTTTGTGACGAGCCGTGGACAGGCTTTGACTGTTCCGAGCTCATTTGTCCAAATGATTGCTATGATCGCGGACTTTGCATTAACGGTACCTGCAAATGTGAAGAGGGCTACACTGGAGAAGACTGTGGTGAGCTCACGTGTCCCAACAACTGCCACGACCGGGGCCTCTGTGTGAATGGTCAGTGTGTGTGTCATCACGGCTACACTGGAGAAGACTGCTCAAAACTCACCTGTCCCAAGGACTGCAGTGAGAGAGGGCATTGCTTCAATGGAAAGTGTATCTGTGATCCAGGGTTTGAAGGTGAAGACTGCTCAATCATCTCATGCCCAAACAACTGCAAAAACAGGGGTCAGTGTGTCAATGGCGAGTGTGTATGTGATGTAGGATTCCAAGGTGAGGACTGTAGCGTACGTTCCTGCCCGAACAATTGTCACGAACGTGGAGAGTGTGTTGACGGTCAATGCTTATGTGACAAGGGATATGCTGGGGAAGACTGCAGTATAAAGACTTGTCCGAAACATTGCTCGGGACATGGAGATTGTGTGGATGGCAAGTGTGTGTGCTTCACGGGCTTTAAGGGGAGAGACTGTGGTGAGCTGACATGCCTCAACGACTGCAATAACAATGGCGACTGTTTAAATGGACAATGTGTTTGTCACAAGGGTTTTCATGGGGAGGACTGCAATCAAAAGACATGCCCCAAGAACTGTCTCGATAGAGGTTACTGCATTGATGGCAGCTGTGTATGTTATGAGGGATTTACTGGGTCAGACTGCTCCGTACTGACCTGTCCAGCCGACTGCCATAATCAAGGGCGCTGTGAAAATGGAGTATGTGTTTGTGACGAGGGCTTCATAAACGAGGATTGCTCAGAAGGTATGAAATACAATTTTCAGGGAATCAGTTTTTGGTTTCATACTGTCTGTTACATGCAAACGAGTACTTCAACATTTAACTTGTATGATTATTTTTTTTGTTTCCCTGAACAGTATCACCACCCAAAGACTTAACAGTGGAAGAGGTAACACCGGAGTCAGTGGACTTGTCCTGGGATAATGACATGCGCTTGACTGAGTACCTGATTACATACACGCCTACTGCTTCTGGAGGTCTTGAAATGGACATGGAGGTGCCCGGAGACCAAAAAAGGGCCACTATCAGAGACCTTGAGCCTGGAGTGGAGTATCTTATCAATGTCTATGCTGTACTTAACAACAAAAGAAGTGTTCCCGTTAGTGCAAGGGTGGCAACACGTATGTCAGTCCTCTATGTATAACTGAAAAGATACACTTTTTCACTACTACATGATGAAATGCAGTGACCCTGCTTCATATGTTGCAGATTTACCTGAACCTGATGGACTCAAGTTCAAGTCTGTGCGGGAGACATCAGTCGAGGTAGAATGGGATCCATTGGACATTCCCTTTGATGGCTGGAACCTCATCTTTAGAAACACAGTGAGTCCTGCTACCCAGTATAAAACAAAAGTCCCTGTATTCTGCTGATAGCCTAATTTAAATTCAGGAATTTCCTTGCATGAGGATCAGGGTGCGCATTGTGTGGAGAATGGATAAGCCAGCCTAGAATGTAAAAACATATCCATTCAAACAGTTAGCCTGAAAGCTCAAGTGATTAAAACAAACATTACAGTGCCACACTATATTAATTTGTCAACACTTAAGTCGAATCACAAAATAGGGTGCTGTTATGTGTGGTTTATTAGATTTTTGTCCTCTCATCACATATTTTGCAAGATAGGTCTTTTGTTTGTTAAACTTTTTCTTTTTTTTTTTCTTTTCTTTTCATGCCACCGGTAGAAAGAGGAAGATGGTGAGATTCTAAACTCCCTCGGCCGTCCAGAGACCACATTTGAGCAGTCAGGCCTGGGTCCTGGCCAGGAGTATGAGGTCAAATTGGAGGTAGTGAAGAACAACAAGCGTGGACCTCCAGCCTCAAAGAATGTGGTCACAAGTGAGTGGCAGACACATTAAAGCACAACCTCAGTTCTACTCAAGAAAAACTGATTGTACATGCAAAATTACACAAACAGAAACCAAGGACTAAACCATTATTACCAATACATTATGACCGACATATTACCGATCAATATAGAACAAGTGAAAATGTCATGCAGGTTTTGGTAACTGTCACACAGCTCTTGTTTGTTTTATTGTTCTGTTTTCCATGAGATTATTCTTGTCACACAGCCAACACTGTACTGGTGTGGATGTAGCAACATACGTTGAGGACGTGATTGGAAATTTGTGCCTCTGAGTCAGGTGCTGATTTGTGGACAGTTTTGCACCTGTATGTCATTAGGGCAAAAAACTTTAGTGGTGCAGATTACGGGCACAATTTCTCAATCTTTATGCATTTCAACTGAAAGAGGTCGGTCACGGGTCGGCTGTCACTTTAGCAACAAACTTAAAATTGATTGTACAGCTCAGTTTAAAGTCACTGAATTCTTAAATAATTATTTTCTGGTTCTTTATTTGATCATAAAACCTTGGTTGAAAAATTGACATTTTTAGAGGTGTCACTTAGGTGGAACAAAAATCCATTCATTCGTTTATTTACAATCAGTGTTTGTCCTGCACTCAGAGTCGGGGAGGTGCTGGACCCCATCCCAGGAAAACAGTAAATAGCAGGGCCACATCGAGAACCAAACAACTGTTTAAATTCTTTTTAAACTCATACCCACAGACAATTTATCATTGCCAATTAGTTTAATGTACATTTCTTAGGAATGTGGGAAGAAGTCAGAGTACTTACATGTACACACATACACAGTGAGAACATGCAAAGACCCTGGTCCCAGAGGTTGAACCCACAAAATTCTTGCTGTCAGGCTACTGTGCTAACCGCTATATCACCATGTTGCAAAGAATAAACCCATACTTGTTTATATAGCAGCTAAAAGCAGTGAGACTGCATGTATGCTGAATATTGAATGGCAGCTGTAGGGAAATTGATTTTCAGTCACTAACTAAAAACAAAATGCTGAAAATGCTATAAAATGGCAATGAAAAGGTTATTACTATTATCATTATTGTTGTTGTTGTTGTTATGACAACTCATTTCAGAAAATTTGATATTGACTGTTGCTGTCTACATGTGCAGTGATCGATGCCCCCAGCCAGGTGGACGTGCGTGATGTGACAGACACCACAGCACTCGTCACCTGGTTCCAGCCTGTAGCAGAGGTGGATGGCGTCACCATCACCTTCGGACCCAGTTCCATTCCGGCTGATCGTAACACCGTGGAGCTGTCCTCCACTGACACCCAGCACCACCTTGGAGGCCTCAGGCCTGACACACAATATGAGGTGTCTCTCATGGCTCGCAGGGGAGAGTGGTCCGGCGTTCCCGTCTCCATCACTTTCCACACAGGTTCAACTCAAACAACATTGTTATTGCCGTGATCCTTGTAAACATTTTTTAATCTCTGTTTTATTTTTTATTTAAACTTGATGTTTGACAAGGGACAATAAAACTATATAATGTTGTGATGAATGTATAGCTAAGGAACTATAGCATGTGGATGAATGCAATTTGTTAAAAAAGTGACTTTATAGTAACTATACAATTTTAGCTACACACTGCTGTAAGTGAGTTCATATTATAAAGTGCTACTGTATAAGAGTTTAAACATTGTAACATATGGTTACATTTCTTACATTTGAAATACAAGAAAATGTAAGTTGAACGGCTAAAACTTGTGTGTGTTTTGTAGACCTAGACGCCCCAAAAGACCTCCAGACGATTGAACTGACAGATGACAGTATCACACTGGAGTGGAAATCCAGCCAAGCTCAAGTTGACAACTACCGCATCAAGTACGGACCCCTCTCTGGAGGCGAGCATGGGGAGCTTCTCTTCAGCCCCGGACCCAAAGACAGAACTCAGGCAAAGCTCACCGGTACTTGATGCCAGCAACACACAGTCACACATGAATCATTTACTCTTTAAATTAAATAATTAATCATTAATTGTAACACACCCATTGAGGCTAATGGGTGCACAGTGGATAAATATATACGTGTGCATGTACATATATATATATATATATATATATATATATATATTTATGAGAGAGAGATCTACATACATTTTAAAAATATAAATATATTGTGTCTTCATATTGTAAATACCAATGTACTACTAGTAGTAACTAGTGTACTACTGAGATGCTGATCAAAGAAAAAAGGATTAATGTTTTTTTTCCTCACTTAATGACCCTTCAAACAATCTTTTCTCTGAATCTTTTATTTTATTTATTAAAGAGAAACTACAGCAGGAAAAAAAAAAAGAAAAGAAAAAAAAATAAGCTAATCAATTTTTTCCAGGCCAACTTTATTGTCCTAAAGAGGCCCATCCTATGCCTTTAAAGCACTATACCCTACTGACACACACATGCCACACACACATACATACACACGCAGGCACGCGCATGTACATGCGCTCACACACACACAAAACCTGCTTTCACACTGTCATTAGCTGTAATTGGCATCACGCTTGTGATTGATAAGGGGCTTTCTGGGTGTTAAGTGCAATTTCATGGTGCAGAGCTCAGTGGGATGACCTCTGTGATAGTTAATAAAGGAATTAGGGGTGATGAGGCTGAGAGGAGACTTAATGGTTGAGACCATAAAGGACTCCAGTGTCTCCAGTATGGTCATGTTTCTCCTCCGTGTCAGGGGCCACGTCGGGCTCCTCTTTCAATTCTAATGCAAGATTCAGTGTCCGAACGCTGACCACGCAATGTTATTTGCTGTCTACTATGCAATCAAACTGTATTTTATACATCGTGAATCAAATACAACTGTAGCCGCCTTGCCAACCCATCGTTGATTTAGTGACTATGTGTCATTTTTGGTAAGTCAGTGTTTTGATGTTGGGTGATACAGGGCTGAGACCCGGCACTGAGTACGGGATGGGTGTGACAGCCGTGAAGGACGAGCGCGAGAGTCTCCCAACAACCACCAACGCAGTAACTGGTGAGATGTTCACTTTAATGGTTGTCAATGAGAATGTATTGTAGAAGCAGGCCTTTGGAGTTAGCTGCATTTGCACAATGCTATACGTTTTGGTGAAGACCAGCTCTTATGGTTATTGTCATGACAAAGAGTCGTTATGAAAGAGTACTAATGGCAGAAATGTTACTGTTTCAGGTTAATCATATATTAAAGTATCCACAGCTATAGAATTTTTTTTTCAATGTATCTACAGTACATGTGAAATGTGAAAACACCACAATACTCAAGTCCATGATTGTGGAGAAGCTCAATGTTTAACTGTGGTGTTTGGCCAAGTTCCTTGGCTGCTGACTTGCATAGACTTATGCACAGAGTAGCACTAACTGAACTCAACTCGTCAAAAGAGACGGAGGCTGTGGCTCTGATTGGTTAATCCAGGCACCTTTGTATCGCTTGAAAGGCAGCTGGAGAAGACGGCTGACAATCCTCACGAATATTCAATATTTACGTGAGCTTCACGCTGATTAGATACTTGTATCATGAATATTTAATATTCAAATTAGCCACAACTTCTTTCCATAGATAACAGCCATAACTTGCTATCAACATCCTTATTGAGCAAAGCAAGTTTGGGAACTATTGTTGAATTGCATTTAGATGCGTCTTTGGCAATCGCTTCACAAAGTGTGTGTCTGCGGAGGAGCATTTCATACACCAAGTGCATGAAATGCTCCCAACATGTCTAAACGTGCACGTCAAAAAATAAAGCACAGTACAAAAAAATCGCACCTTCTGTGTGTTTATGTTATCTTGGATTAATTACTCCACTCGCTGAAAGTGGACAGCCTACTGTATGCAGGAGAACAGGGCTTTTATTTCTAAGTGCCCTTTACCGTAGCCATTACCGTAGAACCACGCTTTACCGCATCCATCCCTTATACCTCAGTTAACAACAGATATTTACAGTACTTAAGTTCACAAGTTTAGAACATTAAGTAAAGAAAAATTGATGAGTCAAATGCAAGGAGTGCTTGAGCGTCATAATGGCGCAACTCCAGTTTTCAGAATCAGCCCTGAAGAAAAGAGAGAGTTGGTGAGGTTGTTCCAGGCCCACAGAATCCAAGAGGGCGGCCCATGTATTTCAGTGAAGCTACATGTATGAGGGCGTATTTCGTTATTAAAATATTACTAGGAATTGCCTTTTTAGAAAAGAGAACTTAGTGCATAATGCCAGAAAGTTGATTAAGACTGACACTATGCTCTAAGTTAGGTTATTTACAATAGTGTGGAGGTGCGGAGAATGAGACCCAGAAGCGAAGGCAGAAGGTCGAAGCGTTTATTCTCCGCACTTCCAACACATTCAAATCCACCGCGCTACGTGGAACCCGGAACATCAAACACCCCAAACCCCGCTCCCATCGCGCCCACTTAAGTACCCCGCCAACCAGGTGAATGTCTCTCCCCTTCCCACCTTTGTAGGTCACGACAATAGCTTGATTTGTTTTGTCGTGTAAGTTTTGTCTCACAATTTTGGCCGATTTGAACTGTTTTATGTCCTGTTGGAGGGAGAGAAAAACATAATGAAATCAAAGATTTAAAAAAAAAACTTAATGTCATCTCTAATTTGAATGAACAAAAACCAAGCGACCACATTAAAAGTAGCCAACAATTAGGAAACATTTTTTTTAGTTTGTTTATTTTATCCACTTTTGATATCTTTTAAAAGAAGTTTGCAAAAATGTGCGACATGTGAAAAATGACCATTTAATGATAATTCAACAAAAACTGTGACTAACACAGCCGTCTCTGACTCTCTAATTATCAGCGCTCGACGCTCCCAAGGAACTGACGGCCGCCGAGGTGAAGGAAACCCTGCTGATGCTGAAGTGGAAGCGCCCCCTGGCCAAGCTCGACGTTTTCAGAGTCGTCTACGTGTCTGCGGACGGCCACAAGGCCGAGGAGGAAATCCCGGCGAGCTCCGAGTCTCACGCCCTGAGGGGCCTGACGCCGGGTATGCTGTACACCATCAGCATCACCGCTGAGAGGGGCAGCAAGACCAGTTTGCCGGCCACCATCTTCGTAGCGACAGGTAGGCATCGCAAAGAAACGTCGTCAGAATACAAACACCTCTTTCTTTGAGAAGATACGGTAAAAATGTCATCAAACAACTCTACGTAGCACTCATTCATTCGTTGCACCCCCACCCAATTTTAATCACACTGAACTTGCCTAAACGGGGACATGGAAAACAATAGTAAAAAAAAAAAAAGAAAAGTAAAAGAAAAGAAAACTGACAAAATTGAGAAATTTGTCAAGTTGGGGGAAAACAACCTGCAACATGCAATGGATTTCATTTAAATACAAAAAGTCTCCTGTGTCCACAAACAGCGGAACATTCAAGTCTTTTTTTTTCAGTGAGTGGGGTGGGGAGGTCCCATTGTGTGGCGCTGGACTGTGCAATTCACCGCGTTGCCGTGGCAATCAAAACATGGAGCCGGACGTGTCAACAAGTTGAATCAATGACTGTCACGACTGTACCTCCAGGGGGCCCGGGCCAAAATGCTGCTCGAACGCTGTATTTTTCGCCACTGGATGTGAACACAGCCGCGCTGTTTCCACTTTGGGACTCTAGGACGGGGTGACGTGCAGAAACGCAGGCATTGACGGCGACACAGAATTGAATTATTTTAAACGCAAGTTGCGCAAAAGAGGGGGAAGTGGAGTGGAGCCACGCTGGGGAACCGCAGAAGAAAGCAATTAAGTCCGCAGGAGGAAGTCTTGGAAGTGATGTGCAGTGTGTTGCGTCTCCGAGAGAACAGAAGAGAATCGGCTGAGCTACCAGCTGATGGGCGCTGGCAGCTAATTTAGCTTCGATTGTAGAAGCCGAGCTACACCCTGGACGTTACCCCAGAGCTGGAAAAGAGTCATTAGTATTCACTTACATTGCAGAGCAGCCGGAGATCATTCCGGCCTTCCAGACACTCAAACCAACAGATCGTTGATTTCTAGACAAAGTATTTTTCGGTTATTGAAATGATTTCAGCAGGAAGTGACGTGCGCGTAGACGTCTAAGATCGTTCAAAGGAAATCCGAGGCAACAAAGCCACGGGGTTCTACTACAGCTTACACGCAGAACCTCAACATTTTCCTTTCTGCTGCCTCCAGCTCCACGTCCTGTCTTCCCTCGCGGTGGCGCCGTCTCTAAAAATCACGCAACGTCACTGGCCTCCTCGCCGCCATTTTCCACGCTTCTCCTTTCGCTCTCGCGACGCCCTCTCATCGCACTCCACACACACCCGGACCTTTTCTCCACCGGTTCAAACCTGCTCCCTCGTGCTTGACCCTCACTTTCAAAAAACACTTTGTTCCTGCGGACCGCTTGGCACACACGTACTTGCAGTCCTCCATCTCGTACCTCTTTACTCCCTCTGACGTCACGGTTCCCACTTGGGTCCCTCTTATTCAGACACACACCTCGCGCCTCTGTGGATTTTCCTCTCGCCGCTCTCGCTGCAGATCACGGCGCCTCCCTCGGGGGGGCACTAGCGCCTCCGCTCTTAGATGATTGCGGTAAATTCCCTCCGTCTGCGGCTCTCGGCTATTTAACCGCGTGTGCTTTGTTCCCCCGAGGCACGCCGACTGCCAACGCCACTGTGACATAAAACAATGCACTTTTTTTTTTTTTTTCTCCGCCATCCAGCAAATATATTATCATACTGTATGGCCCTGGCCAAGGCCCAACGTAGCACCAGCCAGAAAGACTCTAATTGGTGCGGCGGCCCGGTGTTTACCTTCACCACCATCGCTCATCTCCCTCTATCTTTTCATAATTGACTCTCTCAATGCTCGCGCAGTCAATAGACTAGCAGGTAGCAGGCTGCTTACTGGTATTCATGATCCACCTATGGGTGGACAACAGACTTTTAGACAGAAGGTTACACATCCTTTGGACATATCTCCTCTATACATCTGATTACAAATAAGGTGATAAAAGGCATTTCTATACAATTTTTTATCTCGATAAATTATTGAAATTATTGAATTGAATTGTGTGTCAAAATAATTGCCAAAAATGTTCTCAATAAATATACGTATATCTTAAAATGATACATTTTTGGGTTAAAACATTAAAATAGATCAATGTGACAGTTCATTTTTCAACGGAATGTGACACTTTCCCATTTCACTATACATTGCTCTCGATAAGAGTTTTCAAGTCGAAATTTTAAATTGAATCGAGAGTTTGGCTGAAAGCCTTTTGTGTATTCTGTAGACGCAAATACATTTTTAGTTCAATATAAGTCAAGAAGAATGTGAGGATTGTAAAATGTCGTATCGGTGCAATATTTAGTCTTGATTTTATGTGCCTGTTCGAGACCTGTAACTATATGTCGATGTGCTTGTCATGACCCAGAGGAGGAGAAGCCAGTTGTGACCAACATCACTGTCAGCGACGTGTCGTGGGACAGCTTCCTCCTGTCCTGGTCTGCTGACAGTGGAGTCTTCCAGGCCTTTTTGATCACGGTTATCGATGCAGAAACGGGATCTGACTGGCAAAACCACACCGTTTCCGGTGATGCTCAGAGTCTGGCCATCTCAGGCCTCCTCCCAACTACCTGGTACAGGGTCAGTCTGCGCGGGTTGCACAGAGGAACCCTTTCAGACCCCGTTTCTGCCGACACCATCACAGGTACAACGTCCGTGACTGGGGTTCAACTTTCTCTTCTATTGGGTTTCTTCTCTACTCTCTCGCCTCTCAGTTTCCACCAGGCACAGAGATATGATGTGGCTTCTCTGAAGCAACTTATTTGTTTCAGCTGTCAATACTAGTTTTACGATCATTCTTTTGCCTGAAATATTTTTTAGCATTGACATGAGACAAACTAGTGACTAAAACAGAAAAAAAACAAAAAACTTTTCAGTACTGCCTTTGTATCTTGTAACAGTACATTCACATTTAGCGTCTGTGTTTTGTTTGGCTAATTCGCACACATTGAGAGAGACATGTAATGCCTCTCATAATTACGCACACTGTCCGCAAGATTAAAAGATTAATTAAAAGATTTAATTAAAATTAAATGAAAGATTTATGATATTTGACTCAAATTCACAGGTTTAAACTTCAGGAACAAACAAGTCATTATTTCTCAACACGTAGGAAATGTTAAAACTCTGCGTGTACTAAGTGTTAACGCTTTCTTACGCACTATCAAATATACGAAACATAAAAAAAAAAATAGTTAGCCAGCATATTCTTAATGTTAGCGTTCCATGACCTCTTCATTGGATTTTCGTGATGAGGATTAGACAAGTAAAAGAAAGGTAGCAGGACTGATGGGAGGAGAGGAAAAAAAAAACTGAGGTGCTTTTGTCATTTTGTATGAGGCCTCTCTTCTGTATGCATCCCCAGTTCCCCCAAGCATGGACTGCTCTTCATTCTCATGCTACCAGTGCCCCTGGGCTTAGGTGCTTGTGTGCCAGGGGCTTGGGGGGGCTGAACAGAATATGGCATGGGCTCAACATTAGCCCATTGTCTGCATGCTAATTACTGGTGAAACCATCTTTACGTCCACCTCCCTCCTCTGTTCGTAAAATATTCTGACGAGGAAGTGCAAGTTTTGACTAGTTTAAAGGCATTGCACAAGGTGGCCGTTGCTCGATCGCTGAACAATTATGATTGAGGAAAAGCGATCAGAGAAAGTCATGATCGGAAGGGGACTTTCATGTAAAATATGATTGATAGAACCCCTCCCCTCTGATAAAGAATGGGCAGCTTATGTGCAGGCTCCTCTTATGAAATGTTTTAGGTGAAACTAGCTAGCTAACGATGAAACTGCAGCAGCCTCCCTTTTCCAGCTAGTCAGTTGACCCAGCACGTAACTCCAATAACAGGCTCCCTTTTGTCATTGTAGATTGTAGGTCTTGGGAAATAAAGAGGGAAACAGGGCAGAGGAGTTGAAGTGGTGGTGAAGGGAGGGTGAAATCAGGAGCAGGCTAGCACATGTTAGCTGTGGGATTGAGCTGTCTCTCTTTTCCACTTAACAGTATAATGCTGTCCGGTGGCTAATGAAGAGTGGCAGCCCCCGAGGTTTTCTCTCTATTTTCTCAAGTTCATAGCATCTTCCCTATAAGAAATGTCAAAACCATTTTTTTCCCCTTCCAAATAAAACGGTGTCAGAGCAGTTCCGCCACCCCTGGGAACACAACATCTAGTGTACTGTTTTTAATGAGCAGTGGCAGTGGTTCTAATGAAGCTTACCTGAGCCCATTTGTGTCGGGCTGCACAAAAAGCTCTGTTCGGTCCATTTTTCTATCCGTCGCTGCAGCCTGTGCAACTTTCCCCAGCTAATTATCTTCGGTGGACTCATCCCTCGGGGAGAAAGAAACCCCCGCTTCCTATATCTCCCCTAATGAACGGTTTTACAGTCTCCCGTCACTGAGCATCATGGTAACATATCCAAACTATCTCGGAACAATTTAACAAGGAAACAATTGCTACTTAGTGAGGTCTCTTACTTTTAAAGCTGCTAAAATTGTATGATGTTGTGTGATAAAACTGTATGTGCACGATGCCTGCCGCCCCCATAAACAAAACTGATCTGAAGGTCTCATGCTTATCCTAAATTTCTATTATTATGCACTCTAGTCCATTTGCTAACAGTGACCGACGTCTTGTCCAAAAACCCGTAAACCATTATTTTCGACCGAAGTAGAAAGCTACACTTTCCCCATTCAAGAATTCATATTTCTATTGGCGACCCTCCTGCTGTGAGGTGACAGTGCCTAACCACTGCACCACCGTGTCGCCCAATCAATAATCAATCATATCAACAAACATACCGTATGTAATAATAATAATAATAATAATAATAATAATAATAATAATAATTTAAAGGTAGATGCTGTAGTACAGTTTTATTTTGAAAATCAACATGGTTGCTATTGACATGTACTTATTTCAAAAAAATTGTCACTGCTACATATGCCAAGTACAATCTTTCACTCAAATCTCTTGCTGCCTGTTCAAGCCAAGCCCTGTTATTTCTTTTGCTCTCCCTTCTTTCTCTGTGGTTAATTTATCAGCTTTCTCAAATGCCTTTCTGGTCTCACCTAAAAAGACGGTACATTATTTGTTGCAGCTTTTGTCACGCAAATATCAAAAGCGCTTTTTACCACAGAGGTGGAGAAATTGACTTTCCCCTTCCACACAGAGGCCGAACCAGAGGTGCAGACTCTCCTGGTCTCTGACGTCTCCTCTCAGAGCTTTAGATTGAATTGGACGGCCGAAGAAGACGCCATGGACACCTTTGTAATAATGGTCACCCAGCCAGACGGCACAGCTGAACCCAGAGAGCTGGTGATGGCTGGCGAGGAGCGAAGCGTAGCCGTCACCGATCTCGCTGAGGACACAGAGTACTCAGTTGAAATCTTTGGACTAGTTTTGGAAAAGCGCTCCAAGTCTATGCTGAAGATGGTGAGAACAGGTATATGGTAAAGAATGAAAGACAAATCAAAAACATCAATTCCATCTATATTGAAGGACATAATATCTTGTTTAGACCTTGAAATGAAAACATTTCTAATTTTCACAAATCTTTGGTTGTGTACTAACCCCGTAACAACACTAATAAAAGCTTACTATTTGTTGGAGGTACCCAATGCTACAGTAATCAATACAGTTATTGGGTGTGAATGCTGAAAGCAGTTGTTCTTCTACATTCTATATGTCCATTATTCCAAGGCACTTCAACATATTTATATCAACATATACTCAAACCAGACAAAGTTCAAAATGCTCAAATGTAACTTTTTGTGAAAATCACAACAACAACAAAAAAAAAAATTTAACAAAACAAAAATTTGCAATGGCGTGTGTTGCGTTTGCTAAGGTGACGATCCAAAGCATGGCATTTCCATGCTTAAACAAAACAAACAAAACAAATCCTATTCTCACTTCACACAACTTAAACATAAAAAACGTGGCATAACTTTTGCCGGTCATACTGATTCAATTCCGGTATCGCCAATAAATGTTGCTGCAGTCAAAAAAGACTGCTTTATGCTCCAATGACTTCCATTATAATTCTCTTTCAATGAGAGAATTCGCCACTGTGACAGTTAGAGGTGAAATGGTTTTGAGCCAACCCAGAAAACCATGGTTCGAAGGATTCAAGTTTAATGAGCTGACGCTAATGCGACCTGACTGAGGCTCACGAGATGTCACCGAAAACAAGCCGAAGCTAATGGTAACAAAGTCAAGAATGATACGAACAACATAACGCTAATGATAGCTAAGTAGAATTAAAGGCAGCAAAGTCTCATGTTAAATGGGGGTTAATTAAAGTTAAGCTAAGTAAAGTTAAATAGGAGTAACTGATGTTCAGGTGAGTGAATGAAGCTAGTTTGAGGTAACTAATGCTAAGCTGGTGGCAGCTGAATGTAGCTGTACCCAAATAAAGGTTCTAAACAGCCTGGCGTTAGCCAGGCTAAATTGAACTAACAGAACCTAATACTAACTAAGGTTGACGTGACCCAAATAATGCCAACTATCACTTTTTTCTTACACGAGTGTGAGCAAACTGATGCTATCATAATATAAAATGGAGCTGTTGTGAAGTATGCGAAGCTGAATGCTAGAGAGACGATGCTGCATGCACATAATAGATCACTGAGTAGAAAGGTATGCCATCATTTCATGCCATTCTGTATCCCAGATTTTGATGGTTTTGACAATTACATTAATTTGCAGAACTAAACACATTCAAAATGTTTACTTAATCTGCAGTATTAACAAACAACCAAGTTGCATGGCCCTCGATGAGACAAAAACTGTAAATAATTTTTTCCTGCTCGAGTTATAGAGAGCTACCAAATGATTAAGTCAGCAAACAGAACCTACTGTAAAGCTAACTGGCGCTAAAATCAGCAAACTGAAGCTATTCCGAGCAAAATGGAGCTGATGGCAGATGAAGGGAGCTAAAATAAGATAACTGAAGGTTGTAAGGGTTGATTGAAGTGAACATGACATGAAGTAAGCAAACAAAAATAAACACACACTAAGTTTGACATGATGACGCTAAATGGTGTGAATCAAAGCTTTCTGACCACAGTGCAAATCAACTGAAGGTAATCATTGCAAACTCAAATTAAACTGAATTACATGAAGCTAAAAGCAGAGTGGGTGGAATTGAAGGCACAGACAACACATAAGCATGCACGCCGACCGACGGCACTCACAGTGGGACCATCCAATTTCCTCTTGCGAGGAATAATCTAGTTTGATTTGGTCAGAATGCTGAGTGGTTCTTCTGAGTCCTCTATTGTTATTATTCCAAGGACATTCTTTGGCATCCAACTGCTTCAGCATACTTCAGTGTATTCAAACCATTCAGCGTTTGAAAAGTTCTGATGAAAAATTTGACTTTCCAAGTTATGAACCATTTTTGAAAAAAAAAAAAACATTTAAAATTAATTGGACAAAGTTAAAAAATAATAATAATAACAATAAATTTTAATCGTTCACTGCCCATTTGTCATTTCAACGATCTAATTCCGAGTTTAAAAATATATTCTGCATGAATTCTGTATTTCAACTACTATTCAACTTTCAAATCCTATTCAAAGCATCAGCATTCACACTGGTATTTTCTTCGCTAATTACGTTTTCTAGTTTAAAATACATTTGTGTAACATTTACATTCACTTCATTTACCTTTTTCCTCTTTTTCCTTCTAATTTTCCTTCTTTAGATGAAGGAATATAGTAGATAGTAGTAAAAGGCTTTTAAAACTGGTGACATGGACCCCTAACAAGTACTTTTCCTATTGTCTTTAACATCCACTCATCCTCCCAAATGTGGCTGCGTGGTCCCTTGTGTCCAAGTCACTCTCTGTGAAGTTGGGGGAGGGGTGCATGGGGGAGAGCTATCTGTGTCACGTAAAATGGGCTTTGTCCCCTTGCCCTCCCTGGGGGTAAGGCTTTACTGTTGGGAGGCACGGTGCATGTTTCACTTTTGTGTTGCCATAACAGGGAGGGGGGGCAAGTTAATCTCCCCTGGTCTGTCACGCAAGATACTGTGGTTTGTACTTGGCTGGCTGGGAAGAGTCTTCCTCTCCTCCATGAGGCAAAGCCGACTCAGGTCCCTTTTGTCTGACAAGCTGAGCTCTCTCACACTGTTCCAAGACCTTTTTTTTATTTCTTTTTTTTCCACTGGTGATGTCCCGGTAACTCTTGTGTCACGTCTCATCCGCTGCTTTAAACTCAATAGGTGGAAAACACTAAAATCGTACGGATGATGTCTTTGTGCTCATGTCTGGTTTCGTCCCATTTTGTTTTAGATCTGGGCTCACCAACGGGCATCCGCTTCTCTGATGTCACTGACACGTCTGCCACCGTTCACTGGATAGTTCCAAAAGCCAGGGTGGACGGCTACAGGGTCATTTATGTTCCAGCTGACGGAGGTTTGTTTCTTTGTGTACCAACGTTTCCTCTCTGTAACAGAAGCACCGGGAGAGGATCTGCAGCAAAAGGAGAAGAAGAGAAAAGAAAAGACAGGATAAAACGTAGCCTCCGCTGTGAATAAACATAAAAACTGCGGAAGGTCACAGATGACAAAGTGTTGATTGGTATCTAACATGCTTTAAGCCAGTTGTTCTCAACTGGTGGAGTCTCCGAACCCACGTTTTGTTTTTTTTCCTTATCATGAAGTTGGGACTCAAATTAATTCCACAGCACTGAAATTTATTCCACATAAGTAAAAACCACTTTCTATCATGTCTAGTAAATAAATGATTGAAATTATTTATTATTATTAAAGAGAAAGAAAGAAAGAACGAAAAAGCTATATAAAAAAACTGGTATATGTAAAGACTGACTCTGCCATCTAGTGATTAGGTGGATATATAGAGAAGAAAAGCAAGAAAATATCACAATGATGTTGATGATGGTATCATCTTTTCCTACAATACTGATAAGTAAAATGAAAAAAAATTGTTATGAGACTTATGAGAGTTATGAGATGACATAAGACCAGTCAGCTATACCAACAGAGCAGTTTGTTGTCCACATTTGATGCATAAAGTTACATGCTTCATGTTTTTGCCCTCTTTGAAAGACACTGGAACCATAATTAGGACATAATTAGACAATAATTCATAGATAGATAGACGACGTGTAAAAGATTAATTAAAAAAAACATTTCTAATATATATATATTTTTTTTTCAATTGTGCTTTGACCTCCAGGTAACACCAAGACCGTGACAGTGGATGCCTCCAAATCTCAGATCGTGCTGCCAAACCTCACTCCCGGGGTCACCTATGATGTCAGTGTAATCGCAGTCAAGGGCCAGAGAGAAAGCGAGGCCGCGTCAGAGAGCGTCACCACGGGTAAGTTTTTGTGTATGCGACAGTGAAACAACATTCATACGAGGCCTGAACACTCACCTTCCCGACTGCTCCCTATTTCACTCAGTGTCAGAAAATCAGTCACAGCAGATCTCTTAGAGGAAACACTGATAAAGCAGCATGACATTTCTTACCATAAACAAGCCTTACAGAGGTAGTTCCACACTTTGGAAAATTTGCCTTGTGCGTACATATAGTCATTCAAGTGGGCACATTCTCTCTGATTGTCAGTGCCTGCGGTCAGTGAACCAAATGGAGGTGAATGGAACAGTAGACTACAGGTCTTCCTGTACTCGTCTCATCACGTACACAATTGAACAACTCCAAAACACTCTTGTGGACAAGTGGTGATCTGCATATTCTCCACGCTATAAAATAATAATGTGTAATTATGTAACATTACAACACACGAAGCATATAAAAATGAAGTATACTCAATTTTCCCCCAAACCATCATTCCAGGATGTGTGAAAGTCATTTGTGTAACTTTATATATTACTTTGTTCATCTAGAAAGGCTGGTGATGAAACGATGGGTTTAATTTAGTGTCTGTTTAAATTAGAAAATTTTAATTTGTGTTTTTGTGAATCCATGGGAACAGTTTTTTTTTTGTTTTGTTTTTCACTACACTGCCGCACGATAAAGCATCTGTTTTAAAGGTCAATCTGTTTGTGTGCGTGTGTGTGTGTTGCAGCTCTGGATAAGCCCCGTGGACTGACTGCAGTCAACATCACAGACAATGGAGCTTTGCTGCTTTGGCAGCCTGCCATTGC
Source organism: Nelusetta ayraudi (assembly GCF_046127955.1). Taxonomy (NCBI): domain Eukaryota; kingdom Metazoa; phylum Chordata; class Actinopteri; order Tetraodontiformes; family Monacanthidae; genus Nelusetta; species Nelusetta ayraudi. The sequence goes on from NW_027466142.1 coordinate 3,594,514, forward strand.
AACTGTGGACGGCTATGTTATCACCTTCAGTGCAGACTCAGGTACCATGCATGTAGGGGATGTTGGTAAAACAAAAACAAAAAAAATCTGGCCAATACAAAAGAACGATATTCATTATGTTTAGTTATTTCCTAAGCTCGGTATCTCTAGTGCAGTGAAAAATCACCTCATTGCCTAATTGATTGTGCCTCACACATTCTATTCATTACATTTAGATGGAAATGCTCTCATGGTCTTGGTTTTTATGTATTTAATTATCTTTAAGATAAAGGCTCTTACCAAATATCTAAGTGACTGTCACTCAAAATACAGAGTAACTTCGCTTAAACAAAACACAGAGGGCTTTACAGGAGGCTCATTTGATCATTCTTGCTAATTCTGCCAAAAATGTACTATAATGATTGTTTGATTTGAGTACTTATGTATCCTAAATTGTTTATAGACATAATAATATATGTACAGCAATGTACACCCATGTGACTGCCTGTCAAATTCTGCAGTTCAGCGTACATAAATCGTGTTGGTTTTTTTTTGTTTGTTTTGTTCTTTTAATGAAACTAATACATCAGCACCATGTTTGTACCCTGTGTCTGATGGCATTTTGATATAAACCTACATTGTGTTTTTGTTTTTTTTGCATGACATCAGCGGGTCCAGTGATGGAGCGAGTTTCAGGGAACATTGTTGAGTTTCAAATGAGCTCCCTGACGCCAGCAACACACTACACTGTGAAGGTTTACGCTGTGAGGGACTTGGCTAAGAGTGCAGCCACGACAACTGAATTCACTACGGGTGAGTGTTTCTGGAAGTTCAGTATTCTCCTTCAGGAATTGTTCATTCAAACTACATACAAAAGCATTTTGAGGCAACAATACTTACACACATTTCTACATATGTGTATTCATATGTGCTTGTATGAAACACACTTGAAACCCAAGACGGGAGGGGATAAATAACGTTTCTAGCGTCTCTCTTCTAGATGTGGACGCGCCTTATGATTTAGCAGCCAGTAACATCCTCATAGAAAGTGGGCTGCTGGCCTGGAAGCCACCTCGTGCTGACATCACTGGGTACATTCTGAGTTTCGAGTCCACGGATGGCACCGTTCGTGTAAGTATTGCGCAGGAGCCTTGTGGAATCGGGCCTGGCTGCTCCGAGGTATTTCGTATCTGGTTGTGCCTTCAGAGTGGAGTTTTCCAATGATTTCTCTCCCAGGAGGTGGTGCTGAGTCCATCCGCCGTCTCTTACAACATGGCTCAACTCAGTGCCTCCACGGAGTATTCGGTGAAACTGCAGGCTATTGCCGGTCCGAAGAGAAGCAGAGTCATCACGACTGTGTTCACGACCGGTGAGCGGACTCCTTTTTGCTACAGGGATGGGATGATAAGCCTGTTTTGATCTTACATTGAGACTTAGACTTTCTTTATTGGTCATTGAAAAAGAGAAAGGCAGCAGTGATTCTTTCTACAAAGAAACATCGATGCCCGACTCCAGAGTACAGCAATCTTTTGTAATTATAAGAATAAAATGTAAAAATATATTTTTTTAAATTGTTGAATATGTGTCCATTATAAGTTTGCATCTTCACATGACACTCATATGTACGTTTTGGAAGAAGAAAAAAAACTCAGCTGTGACTGTTTAATTAAAGTTGTTTAGATTACACAGAAAAGCGGTTTAACCTGTGCCAGCCGAAGCTTTAAAAATACTAAATTATTTCATTTTTAAATAACAAAATGAACCAGAAAAAAGTTCAACAGTCATGTAGATGATAGCAAAAGAAGAAAATTATTCTGTAAGGTTTATAATTATGATGAAAAGCACGACGCGAGACAAATATTGTATGCCTTGTGACAAAATGTCAAATAGAATTGGAGCTTAATTTTTTCATTTGCATGACAAAATACTTTTGGGGGGAAAGCGCTTCTAGATGTCTCTGCATGTGACTTAGATTAATATATTTTGATTCATTGAAAATATTCATAAACTTGACGGTATTTTTATTAATAACTTGGGGGCATTTGAAATTAAGAACAAAATAATTTATGAGTGAAAGATTCACTGCATTACAAGAAAATAAGTTAGAGGAACTAGAACAGGGCTGTTTGCAGCTGTTTTATCAGTTCATCTGTATTTTTTTTTCTTATGTATTAGTTAACTGAATGCACAACAAGCTGAGGACATTCCTTTTATTGAGTGTAATTGCACATCTCACATTCCCTTTAATGAGTTTTTCTCATTTTTGCAGCTTACAAACCAGACGGGAACCTCACCTTAAACTATTCAACATCAAATTAAATCTCCGCTGTAGATCTTCAATCAGAAGCCGATGCTGTTTACTTGACGCTGTTGTGTGTTGTGTCTTTGTGTAGCTGGCGTGCTGTACAGACACCCCAGGGACTGTTCCCAGACGCTGCTCAACGGTGACACCTCCTCTGGCCTGTACACCGTCTATCTGGGCGGGGACGAGAGCCAGCCAATCCAGGTCTACTGTGACATGGCCACCGACGGGGGTGGATGGATTGTAAGTCGCCACCAAACAGACAGACTGTGAGAAATGTTGTACTGGCACATGTTCCGCCCTTACCTTACCTGAATTGCCGTTGCAATCAGAAATGAAGAGCCTTAATACAGTGCAAACAGAAATGGTTGATTCATCGGGAATCTGTCTCTTTTTTTATTTTCAGGTTTTCCTGAGACGCCAGAGTGGCAAGACAGAGTTCTTCCGCAACTGGAAAAATTACACCGCTGGATTTGGTGATTTGAATGATGAATTCTGGCTCGGTACGTTCAAGATACACAACAAGACGGCTACACACGCAGTAGCATTCGAAAGTCGCACACTGTCACGCAGTTGTCTTTTGAGCTCAGGAACTTCGGAATGTAATAAACAGCCTCTCTACTGAATTGTTACCGTGGTCCATCCATCTGAGGAACAGTCTCTGCTTGCGCTCAGGTCTCTCCAACCTGCACAAGGTCACGGCCGGAGGTCAGTACGAGCTGCGCGTCGACCTGCGAGACAAGGGAGAAACGGCCTACGCTCAGTATGACAAGTTTTCCGTGTCTGAACCTCGGACCCGTTACAAGGTGCACGTGGGAGGCTACAGCGGAACAGCAGGTATAGCGGATCGACACATTCAGTGAAGTGTATCGTGAATTAGCGTATTCGTATTAATTGAATAATCTTTGAAGGATTAAAAGTAAAGACTGTAAACACAAACTGAGCCACGTTGTCGACGCGTTCCGTGTTTGTCCCGCGCTTTTCTAGGTGACTCCATGACCTACCACCACGGTCGTCCATTTTCCACCTTCGACCACGACAACGACATCGCCGTCACCAACTGCGCCCTGTCATACAAGGGAGCGTTCTGGTATAAAAACTGCCACAGAGTCAACCTGATGGGACGATACGGAGACAACAATCACAGCAAGGTAACGTGACTGCGTGGGCTAATGGCCACATTTCCATATCGTTAGCCTAATAGCATAATTGCCTAAATCATTTTTTGGGGCCAAATTGTGATATCTGAAAAAAAAAACAACAACAACAATTTACTTGCTAAAAAAATGTGTTTTTTCTTGTTTTCCGAAAACGTTCAAATATGACTTAGGCGACTATGCTATGAGGCTAACGATATGCTACAGGACGTAGTTTGGGGTCATTGACTCATTTCATATCATTTCTTCAAGTTCGGCCTCAAGTTTGCCCGTGCCTGTTTTTGCCTCGTCAGTGTCGTTGCCAAATCTTTCTGTGAACTCTGTCTCTGCTGGACAGGTAGACAAGTAAGCAGGAGAAATGAACTCATTTTCGAAACGTTTACTTCAGTGTGCCAGCTCAGTCTGCAGCTCAGTCTGTTGCAGGCGTTGTTGGTGGCGCTTTAACACAGCAAAAATTAAATCAGTGAGTGGGAAGTTAAAAATCAAAGGTCACTTTATGAGTTCCTTCGACGGTGGAGCTGTTTAATCTCGACAGTTTGTTTTTTATTTAAATGCATTTTGCTTTGTCCGTCTCTTCCCCAGGGGGTGAACTGGTTCCACTGGAAAGGCCACGAGCACTCCATTGAGTTTGCAGAGATGAAGATTCGGCCATCCAACTTTCGAAATCTGGAAGGAAGAAGGAAACGTTCATAAGAACAGCATCGCTCAACTCCACTCCCACGCTTCCATATCTCACAGCGACCAAAAGCCACGACCAGGAGCTCTGCCAAGATCCACCTCGACTCTGTGACTTTCCTGTCACTTGCTGGGAAGATCATGAAAACTAATGTATTTGTCCAAAACTACACTCAAACCCAGCCCACAAATTTTCTATTCAACCACCAAAGAGAGAAACAATATCTCAATCTGATCGGATTCTGGTGTTTCCATGTAGCAGCATGAGTAGGGTGGTAAGTGTACAGATTAGCCATTATGTCATTATGATATGCAGATTCGATGTTCCATATCCTTCCTTTGCGAAGGTCTGGGCCATCTTTGCAAATATACAATGTTCATTTCCTCGGCTCATGACATTCTATTCCCTGTAAAGCACAAAAGATATTGGTTTTAAACAAGTGGTGATGTAATGATGAGGTCCTGGTGGCAATATGCTTCAGCCACGATAATTTGTCTTTCAATGAATGCAGAAAAGAAAAAGTCGATGTGTGGTTGTTCTGTTTTCTGTGTCAAATAAATGCAAGGCAGGACCAGTTGTCCTCGATGTAACACCGTGTTTGATGCCTGTTCTTGTTCTTTTTACAAAATGTGAATACGGTACATATATGTGGAAAAAGAAATGTTATGTTGTTCACATCAAAATGTCAAGTGCAAAACATAAAAAGGACAGTTCCATTTGAAGTATATTTGACATAGTGAGGTATCTGTTCTTATGTTGGCGACAATAGTGTTTGGAATCATTAAGCATAGAAAATTAGTTCCTTTGTTTTTACCTCCTATCCCAACACCCTCCCCCATTTGTCTGATAAAGCACACTAAACCATTAACCATTTAAAGAATGCCTGTGTAAATTTGTTTTTATTATTTTTCATTTATAACTGAGTGACCAATTGTGTTTCTCTGTAAACTGTATTACAATAAAAAAAACAAAAAAAAAAACATTTGTTTAAAAGAAACATGACTATTCACTTTCATATGTCAACATAGAAATAGTTAATTGACATTAAGGGAGCATTTTACGGTGGTCATTTTCATCTTCCTCCTTTTTCATTCATCTTTCACACATTCATCCTTTCCAACAAATCATCAAAGTCTTTGTTTAAGGAGGCTAATAAAACATCAACATCATCTACATATAGAGAGCCAGTTTTCAAACGTGAAGCCCCCAGGTTGACCACAATCCTGATCCTGGCTACACCTCATTATCATCCTCATGAGCGTCAAGAACAGGACTGGAGACAGACTGCCTTGGTGGAGTTGAAGAGCCTCGGCCTGTAACAAAAGGCCCAATCCCCACAGGGGACTGGGGTTGTGAACATAGCACTTATGGCAGTAGCGACACCAAAGAATATTCCTGCTGGAATACAGCGCAGTGGAATGTGGCCATACAATGCAACTGTGTTTGAAGCGTGAGGTTGCATCAGTTGCAGATTGTCCACATCCAGCTCTCCAGACCTCAGCTACTGGCCAGGCCTCTGCAACCAACCCCTTTCACTTGCTACCAAATAAGCCCACTCAGCAACCAAGCCTGTTCGCCAACTACTGACCAAGCTTCTGGTCTAGGCCACGATCAACAGTCAATAGGGTCAGAGTGTGCAGTATGCAGGTGCCCTCCTACGTCTTCCTCAGGGTCAACAAAGTGCAAGGTGTAACAATGTCGAGAAAGGGAATTAAAAAATATATATATAAGAGGGAAATATGAAATACCATGGGCGATACGGAAGTGCAGTGGTTAGCACTGTCGCCTCACAGCAAAAAGGTTGTGGGTTCGATGCCAGGCCTGGGGCCTTTCTGTGTGGAGTTTGCGTGTTCTCCCTGTGTCTGCGTGGGTTCTCTCCAGGTTCTCCGGCTGCACACAAATTCGTCTGAAGCAAACCTTCACAGTTGCATTTTCATGGTCACTTTTTTTGATTGAATTGTCTCCAATTGCGAGATGTGGGGGGGTGGGGGGGGGCAACAAGGTGGTGCAGTGGCACCTCACAGCAAGAAGGTTGTAGGTTGTGGTGTGGTGAGTTGTATTCCCGAGGCCTTGGACCTTTCCGTGTTGAGTTGGCATGTTCCTCCTACAGTTCGTCAACATGCCTATGAGGCAAATTGGGGGATTGTGAATTGGCCATGTGGCCCTGTGCCACCCTGCAGACTTGTCCAGGGTGAACTCTGCCTTTACCAAAAGACATGAATGAATGAATGAATGAATGAATGAATGAATGAACGGAAGGTCAAATTGTCCTGTTTACTTGAACACTGAATAAAGAGTTTACGCTTGATTTGTAGGTTCCCTTAATGCTGTGCGCTGTGACATCATTTGTGACATGTGCACATGATCCCACATCCAGCTACACGCAGAAGCCTGCCAGTGATGAAGCTGGAGTTGTCGACTGGGCTAATCAAGCTTGCTTTCTGTTTTGTTTTGTCTTTGTTGTTCCTGCATGTCCCTTGAAAGAAACGCAAAACGAAATTAGTCCAAACATTAGCCCTGTTTGAACAATTTTTCTCGGCCATTTCAACCAACTGCTCACCTGAAGTGTTGGTTGTTGGTTCAGCGGTTTGGAAGCACTGGGTGTTTTTTGTTGTTTTTTTTTTTCTTCCCGTGCTTGACACTTAAAGCACACACCCTCCTTTGCAACACCATTGACTGAAACAAACACGGAAAAGGGGATGAGCACTGCAGAGTACACTTTGTGCTTAGTGCTTATTTGATATGCAAATATCACATGCCCACCACCACCCCCCACCCTTCTTTCATGTGAGTCTAAGCATTTCGTGCCAACATTCTCAGAAGGGGGAGGACAGGACACACTTCATTTGAAGTTAGTGGCTGCGACGCAAAAAGACAAAAATAGTCTGAGAGGCCTTTGCGAAGAAAATGCAGCAGGATCTGGACTTTTCTGAAAGCATAGTGTAATATTAGTGGGGGGGGGGGGGACATTTATTATCTTTTAAAGATTGGTAACTTTGACACACGTGAGAGCACAGGTGTGACATTATGTTGTAATGGCAACTTATGCACCCTGGCCTTTAGGACTACCTCCAACCTCCTGCTGGTGGTTATATACGTGCATGGATGGGACTTTTGGGATGAGAGGCAAAACACCTCTGCGATAGCAAAAGCAGTTCAGTTGCCTCAACTTAACCTTTCTACATTCTAATCGCCTGGACAGCTGAGCATCTTCACAGACGCAAGCTCTTTTAGCGCACCTTAAATTATTGTATGTAATCATTTTGAAAAATTAGGGTGTTTTTTTTCTTAGAAATTTTCAATTTTTCTACCCTACATTGTTCTTTGCTTAGAATTGTTCTTAATGTTTTTGGTATTTTGTCTTTAAATGTTCTGTTTAAATGTCTTTTAGTGTTGTACTTTTAATTACTTGAAACATATTGCGTTAACTTGTGTACGAATTGCACGACACAAATAATGCTGCCTTGCCTTGCCTTGCCTACTGTTAAAGCAAAGGGATGTGGCGCTCCCTTGTGGAATGATTGGTATGGCTGCAGATCAGACAGTAAAATCTGGTCCACACATTTAAAATTAAATATTCCATTTCAATTCAAATCTAAATTGGATGACCCTACAGAATATCTATCTGTATTTTTTTTTTTAAGAGTTTTGAATGATTGAATGACGAAAGTATAAATTATTTTGATGCCAATATTAACCAACCATTTATCCCAGGGACTATTTCTCAGATAGAATTAAGCTGGCCCATAATTATTTAGTAAATTAATAAATAAAAGCTTTTATTAAAAGTCTTTTAAACAGCTTTTAAGTAAATTCCTTTTTGGTTGGTTGTTTTTTGTTGTTTGGTTTGGTTGTTGTTGTTGTTTTTATGTTTCTTTTGTTTTTAGCTCATATAAGTTGTTGAAATTTGATTTGAGACGAACTCTCACTTTTAAAAGTCAGGAGACTTCTCTGCCGCAGCGTGCCTGACTCCACCCTCTGTCGAATGTTTGTTTCCTGAACCAGGATGATCCAGCCTGTATCACTTGACTTGTGATCCAGGCCTGACGCAGCCTGGATCACACTGGACGCGGAACACACACACACACACACACACACACACACACACACACACACACACACACACACACACACACACACAAATGTAATAAATGATAAATGTAAAGATTAGATAAATAAATGTGTATTTATAGTGCATGTGTGGGTGTGGGTGTGTGTGTGGGTGTGTGTGGGTGTGTCTGTGGTGTGTGTGTGTGTGTGTACCGTCTACTTTAACTTACGGAAAAAATAATTGTATTAACATGTTTCGTACGTAAGTAAAGCATAGCGAATTATTTTTACGAATTTATTTACCCATGATTAAAAAAAAAGGGGGGGAAAAAAAGAACTCGAGTGGGAGTAAAAAAAAAAACAAAAAAAAAACAAAAAAACACACACAGCGGAGCCGTTCGCGTCTGATGTGAACCGGTGGGCTGCGGCTCGCGGCGCTTCCGCGTCCACTGTGACCCGGGCGTCACAAGTCAAGCAATGCGGAAGGTGGCCACCACCGCCTTCGAGACTCAAATGCCGCTTCACTCCTCGGGTCTGCGCTGCCACACACGGAGCTGGAATAATGACGATAAGTCACTCCTGGAGGTTGCTGAGGTTACTCGCAGTTTCGGCTGTCCTTGTTTTGACTGCTCAGATCTTTGTGTGTAGGATAGCACTGAGGAAACGTCCGCGTGAGGCGTCACACCCCCTTCCGGAAGACGTCCACAGGATCCTCGCTCCTGAAACCTACGAGTATATCATCAATCAGCCCGATATGTGCAAGGAACGAAGTCCGTTTCTGGTTTTTATGGTGCCTGTGTCGCCCGCAGAGGCCGAAGCCAGGGAGGCTGTGAGGAAAACATGGGGTGCTCCGAATCCGAACACCCTCACTCTTTTCTACACTGGCCTTCCGAAGGGGCCGGGGGTCGGACTCTTCCAGCAAAAGATGGAGGAGGAGAGCAAGGTGCACGCCGACATCATTCAGATGAACTTTCAGGACAGCTACCAAAACCTGACCATAAAGACCATGATGATGATGAACTGGCTGGCAACGTACTGTCCGAGTGCCTCCTACGCCATGAAGGTGGACGCTGACATCTTTGTGAACATTTTCTACCTCGTCAACCTTTTGAAAAGTGCCCCCGAACAAGGTTTCATCACGGGTTCCGTCATTACGGATGGTGCACCAAGGAGGGACAGGAACAGCAAGTGGTTCCTCTCGGAGGAGCTTTACCCAGAGGACAGTTTCCCTTGGTATGTGTCTGGGGCTGGCTACGTCTTCTCTTCGGACCTGGCCGCCAAGATCTCCTGGGGCTCCAGGTTTGTTCAGATGATCCCCCTGGAGGATGTTTACGTAGGATTGTGCCTCCGCGTGGTGGGAATTAAACCGGTGTACTCCCGCTCCCTGCTCACCTTCCGGAACCTGTTTGAAATCAGAAACCTCAAGTACGACCGGTGCACGTTTGCCAGGCGGGTTATCGTCAACCAGTTTAAGCCATCAGAACTGGTGCGCATCTGGCAGGACTTCTCCAGTGGCCATGACAACTGTTGACTTGGTGGGATTCATGAGAGTTGCCGAAGAATGTGAACCACTTTATGTTCAGTTGTATGAATGGGCCACCTTTTCGCGATTACCAAGAAAAACCACACAGAACCAATTAACAAGAAGATCACAGTCAGTCAGTTCTTTAAAAGGTGGTTGTGTGGTCCATTCTTTTGGCCATCATAAGAAAATACATATAGGACTTCAAAGCAGGGCCTGCTGAACGTGCAGGCTGCATTCTTGAAACTAACAGTGCAAACAAACTATGTATAGCTTGTAATGGGAATGTATGGAATCTAACCTAACCTACCCCTGGCCTGCTAACAATTACACTACTGCCTTACTGGACCTGCATCATGTAGAGTCAGCCTTTAAAGACCGACATTATAGAAAGAAATGTGATCATTGTGTGCCTTGAAATGATCTTAATTCGAAAGCCTCTGTTTGCATAAAAATGCAGGATTAAATACGGATCTTTCAGTCCATATATTTGACAGTTAACATCTTTTTAGATCTTCTGAATCTATGTTGCTTTATCAGGGCATACGGATATATCACTTCTTTACTGTTACAACTACCTCTGCATGTTCTCTCTCCCATTTTGCATGCGGTTGGGGTTGGTTTAAAAAGGAAAACTATCTAGCCACTGTCTCTCTGCTGACTAGACAGAGGTGTTGTCAAACGCTCTTGATAAGCAAATATTCTCAGGTTTACATGTTATCATTATCATGAAGGTCCCATTACTTCTTTGCTTGTACACTGATTTTTTTTTTAAACTGTTCCTGAAATTAAGTTAAATATTTTTTACTGATGCAAAAAAAATGAATATGGACAGCACTTATAGTATATAGCAATTCAGCCTTACTAGAAATTAAACACATTATCACCCTGAGATCACTCACTCCAAAGATGTTCGTTATACACAAGTTCTCTCAATAGATTTCAACAGAAATGAGCGAGAATTTATTTTTTAACTTTTGTTGCACTTACAGTAGTACCCAGTTAGTGTTTAATGACTCAGGGTTCATGTGTCAAAATTTTAAATATATTTTAAAAGGAATATCAACTTGCACTTTTGTTAAGCAGCCAAATATCCTTGCGTGGACATTATGCCATTGGACCTTATTTATTTATTGATTAAAAACAAAGCTTGTTGTGTGCGTGTGTTATACTGTATGTTCTAGTGTGCTGGAATTACATATGAAAACAGCTGATGGCAGCATGTGGCAGCAGATGAGAAATTGGTAACTGTCTATATGTGGATGATCCATGGCTTTAAAAAATGTAAATAAATGACATAGAAAATAAGTTTGGTTATTTTGTTGAGGTACAGCTTTGAAAAAGCAAATTCTCGAATTTTCTTTTATTGATTTAAAGTAACAAAGATTTGATTATGCTGAATGTAACTGAACTACATCTGTAACTACATACTGGTGACAAAATATTAACAGAATGTTCCCACAATAAGCAAGTGAATAAATTTCAATCACCCGTTTGCGTCCTGGATTTGTTTTGCTTTCTGTTTTTCTCATTTAGTCATTTCTACATCTCAACTTTTGTTTGGATTCGTGAACAATGGATCCACATTACTGTTTAAGGTTTAAAATGGAAAAGTGAACTTACAATTCATGATCGAGGAAGGTGGATCTGAGTTATCTATTCATGCATGTGATCAGTGCTGCCCTGGGTCACTTCAAACCAGAGAAACACAGTTCTGCCTCCTCTTATGAATAACTGCAATACAATAATAAAACTATAGAATGTTGTTGTTGGTGTTGGTGGTGTAAAACACAATTCAGGTACAGGTAACTTTTCTCCTTTGAAAAGTTACCTGTATTATCATCATTATTATTATTATTATTATTATTATTATTATTATTATTATTATCATTATTATTATTATTATTATTATTATTATTATTATTATTATTATTGCTGTTGTTGTTGTTGTTGTTATGAAACGAAGCAGTATCCTCCTAAAGTTTTAGCTTTCCGAACAAAATATATCGTGATTCTTACCGAGTTGATTAACGTTATATTTAGTTGAACTATCAATTTCGTCACTAGCATTGCTATCCGATTTGATAGATTATAAAACGTAGTTGTTTTTTTGTAAAGTGCACTACTTCTGAATATCCAACAGGTGGTACTGTTCTACTACCATTGTGCTGGAACTGTACATAGTTGCTGAAACTATGCTTTGTTTTGTTTGAATGGTCGAGTTTTGCTCCATTTTGGTTGTGACGGACTGGAGATTGCGAGTGCAGTTCATGCTCTTGTTGATGGCAATATTTGGAAACTTATATGCCTGTAAATAGATGCTGACACGCTTGTTTGTTGTCCGATGATGTTGGGATGATGACAGGGTGCAGATTTTCATGTTTAGTGAAGTTTTGATTACTTTTAAGAATTGCTAATCAGAGTTTTACACAGTTTAGGTAAGTCCTCAGCAGTCCTGTCATAGATCTGCTCAGAGACTCCTGTAGTGCAATTTGTCAGCTAGATTTTCAGTGACCCATCATTTCAGATGTTGTTCACATCCACACTAACTCCTCTTGAAGATCTTTTGACCTTCCACTAGATGGAATTGTTCTACGACTTACCGTGCAAGTCTGCTGAAGGCGCTAGCTCACTGCATAACTGTTGAAATCCAAATTTTTATTTATTTTTTTATTTTTTTAAATCACCAACTTTAAACTCACCTGCAACTTGTACATTCGCCACACTATGAAATAACAATGTATTACCTAACGTCATAGCACATGAAGCAAATACTGTATATTATTTTTGGGGTAGCCTCCGCCTCAACACCTCAATTTTGTGCCCTGAGCTCACGTCTCGGCCTCCCAAGATCTAAAAACAACAGGGACTGATCATTTGAGGGAATGAAGCTACAGAGCATGATTACAAGGATTATTCCAATAGATGAGCTTGCTAAAAATAAAGAATTAAAAAAATTTAAAAAAAAGAACTATCCTTTTTAGCACTACAGTCGAGTTGGTGACATAAAATCCTTTCAAATTAAATAAAATGACAAGCAAAAATTTCCTGTACAGGTGGGAACTCCATCCACTCATTTTATATACCCACTTGTCCAGCACACAGAGTTGTTGGAGGGTGTTGGAGTGCATCACTGTGCGATGGAGGATCTTCCTTCAGGGTGCGACGCAGGCCCAGCGTGTTCCCAGCGATGGCGCTGGATGTGTTGCTCCTGACCCGCACACTGCCATGTGGTCCTGACCCACGGAGGGAGTCCGGCAGTCAGTTCCCCATCGAGGTGTGGAGCCCGTTTGTAGATCAGCTGCTGGGGATGGTGGTGTTGAATGTCGAGCTGACGACTACGAACGAGTGTAATAGTGAGGTGAACATTTAGAATGTCATATAATTCAATTCAATTGGGAAGACACACATACACTCAGAAAGAAATAAATATAGATAGATAGATAGATAGATAGATAGATAGATAGACTGACACTGCTAGAACAATGATAAGAACCATCTACCTGCTGGTTCAGTAAGATTTTACCTGAGAATTGCCTCCTTTTTTGTCCAATATAATATGTTTTACACAGTGCCTTTCGTCATAATTTTAGCAGCAAATTATTCTAATTACCTGTGCATTGACTCACCTTTAAAAAAAAAATAAAAAAATAAAAAATCCAATTTGATAGAGATTAGTTGGTGAGAAATGAGGTAAAGTGACTGAGAAAGTGGTGGGTCTTTGCAGAAGGTCCTTCCCTTCCGGAGGGGGGCGGGTCACTTTCTCAAGAGCTCCTTCACCTCCCACTTGTTGCCAACAGCGGACTCACTACACGTCGCAACAGTTCACGCAGTTGTCACTTGAGACACCCGTGTGACGGTGAATGCCGAGTGACTGGGAGAAGATTAGACACCTCAGTGCTACGCATCCAGCGGGGAAGCATGGTCGATAACACAATTACTCCAATAGCAACCAAATCTCCTTTGGTAAGCAAACGAATTATTGTTGTTATTATTATTATTAATAATACATGTCCTTTCTGAAACGCTTTTCTCACAACTCAGAGCTAGTTTATAATATTCGCCGTTTATCTTGTGAAAGGAAGAAAGAAAAAAAAAAAGTTACACTTGTTGACCTGTTTGAATCTCAAAGTACCGCTGATAATCGCTCCAGGGTCGACCGCTCGTGTCCGGGCAGCACGGCTCCCTGTTGTCCGCCAGCAGCGCGTTGCTCCAGACTCCGACAGCCCAGTCCCAGAGCCCGTTCCTCGGGGCACACTGCCACCAGTCCGGCGGCGGCGGCGGCGGCGGCGGCATGAGGCTCGAGGCGGTGATGGAAAACCTCCAGCGGCAACAGACTGCGCGGCTGGCCCTCGAGAAAAAGATTCGTCAGGCCGAGGCGAAGGACCTCCGCTGCTTAATGGGGTCCCAGATACAGCGACAAGCCGCGGCTCTCGGCCACTACCACACCGTGGTGCACGGCGCGCTCAACGCCGGGGTCGTCAACTCGCTGTCCCGCGTGTCGGTCCGGCAAGCCGACGACGACGACGGAGAGACTTCCGGACCGGGCAGCATAGGAAAGGAGCGGATTGTGGAAGGTGGCAAGAGCGGGCCTGGAAGTGCGAGTGGAGCCGGGGATGAGGGCGACGGCGACGGGTTCGAGCCACGGCGGCAGCGCTCGTTCCAGGAGGACCGTGTGGCTCCGCGGAGTCCTCCGGTGTTCGTCATGAGCAGAGAGCCGGCGAGACTGCCTCCAGCCCGGCGGCCAGAGTCTCCGTCGGCGCTCGGCCAGCCCCAGCACCACGAGTGGACGTTTGAAGAGCAATTTAAACAGGCAAGATTCTCGTTCAAAACCACCCGGCATTGAGTCTCATGAGATGTTTGTATTGTGTGTTCTCCGTTAAATTAACTCGACAACATTTTGTGGAAATCACAAGGGACCGCACCTCTCTCAGAAAGTTGGGTCTATTCGCGTTGCAAATGAATGCAACCTTAAATTCAGAATGCGCCTAAAACGCACCATAACCTTTCAAGGTGAATTTAATTTGAGTTTCTCTAAACTTTTGAATGCACGTGTCCAACTATTCATTGTTTCAGTGCTTATTGGATGACATGCTGTTTTCTAACAAGGTGATTAACAGCAAAAAAAAAAAAAAAAAAATCCCAACAACCAAGAATGAAAACCACTGAATGCACTGGTTCATTGTCAGTCCTTTTCATCCTGCTGTTTCATGCACAGGTTGACATCATGAGACCAAGACATTACACATTACAAGTTCTTGAGACATTGACTCTTTTTGGGGGCATTATATATGCCCATCATGGATCATCATGATATATCACTGTTGTATGAACCTTTTATGTTTTCTCTAAACTAAGTCGGAAATTCCGAACTCCTTGTGAGTAGTGTCATTTAAATGACTTTCACATGGCTCAAACAAGGTTCATTAGAGAAAAGCAGGTTTGCCAAATGGTTATTGAATCAATTCATTAATTAAGTACGTCTATTAAGTTACTGTCTGTTATAGTTTTTAAGATGGTACAAATATTATAGATATTATAGATTAAATTTAGATTTTAAAGTATAACCTTTTGATAAGCAAAAGTATTTATTTGTTCATGTGGAAACAAGGAGCTCGTCTATCTTTCCTATTTCATCCAGACATTATTATCAGCAGATTATTTAATGAAAGGGTTTTTTGTTCAAATCCAACTTTGTTATATTTGTCATGTGTTATGGCTGTGTCACCAGGTTAAATAGTTTTTAAGTGGCTGTTCAAATATAGCAGAGCTTTTTACCAAATTAGATGACAAACACTGGTTGTTTGTATTAACTATTAACAACTTTTTTCCAACATTTGTGATCTGTACTATAACCCACTGCCTTTTACTGTATTGAATGTCAGTCAGTTTTCCTATTTAAAAAAAAAAGGACTATAAGGATGATTTATTAATATTGAAATGGATTGAGAAAGGATTATTCTTATTAATTTCCATCAGTTGGTTGATGGTTTTATTTCCAGCATTTTTTACATACAGCTATTTAACATTTTATGTCTGAACAAAATATGGATTAATCTTAATTGTTTTTGTTTTTTTTAATCCAAGGCTTTGTTTGATGTGATGTTTACGTGACTGCATTTTTATACAAATTAAATAAACTAAATAGCTGTATTTACATTTGTTTATTATCATCCTGAATTGAACAGTATCTGGAAATGTAGAAATTAGTCTTTTCAGTCACACAGTTTTTGCTTACCCTTTAAAAGTTCTCAGTTTTCTTGTCAAAAATGTACGTAGGCAGTTTGCACATTTGCGGATGTAGAAAAAGATGCAAATTTCTTTTAGATTCTATATTTTGCCCAGATAGGTTTCCCATATGCTCCGCCCAAGATCAAGCACATTAACACACAAAAGATTGTTTTGATTCCCCAGATTGCTTTTATTACAGATGCGTATTTAATTATGTATGTTCTCATTCATGTGCATAATCATTCAGAGAAATAGATAGGGGGCAGTAATTATATTATAAAATCTTTTCCATGTTTGTTAAGCAGGCGGAGTTTAACATCAAGTATGCTTAATACTACAAAAAAAAAAAGGCGAAAACTATCGTTCACAAATAGGCACAAACATGGCTAAGTGTTTGAAAGGCCCCACATTACATTAGTACAATATATTAGTATTTATTTCACTTTGAACAGGAGATGACAGGCTGTTGTCAAAAGCAACACCGAGACCCCGGCACTGTTGCCCCTACAGGAAAGCTGCATTATATTAAAACAGAGCTAGCAATTAAATTAAAACTAAAATCAGTGTTTTTGATGAGTGTTACCTCTTCATGACATTTTTCAATATCAATCATGAATACAATGCTTAGTGAGAATATAGAAGAGCAGTGAAGCAACTGATTAACAGTCATGAGACTGATAAGTTGTCATATGTTGCATATTGTGCACCAGCTGAAACTGATCAATTGTTTGGGTATTTTGGATTAGTCTGTGACTCTTAATACTAATGAGATTTGAATGTGAATAACATCTTTTCAGAACAGAAGTTGCTGAAGTTTTAGATCATTTAGGGCTCAACAGCGACCTTTTCAGTAATCATCTGCCAAATCATTTGTTTCAAGAAAACTACAAAAAAAAAACTTCGCTAATGTGTCTCTAGCTTGCCAATTAAAAAATTGCTTGTTGCACACACACACACACACACACACACACACACACACACACACACACACATTTCCATTTCAAGTGTAAAGGCCGTTCTGTAAATTTTAACAAAAGTATAACTGTTAAGTTAAAGGTGATGGGTGTAGTATTTTGACATGAAATGCACGTGCATATGTTCTGAGTGAGATACAGTGACTAACGATAAAATGTTAGTAGCTTCTTACGTTAAACATTTACATTAAATACATTTATAAATTGTATTTATGGAGACCACGGTACACTTGCAAGGAGGCCATATAATTACACTGTGGTTTCGTAGTCAGTGATTTTACACGGACGCCACATCTGATGCAAGAAAGATTAAAAGGGACATTGGAAATCATTTTTGGATGAAATCATTGGATTTCATTTGAAGCGCAAACAATATGTTTTCTTTTTATTCAGAATATTCACTGCAACTTTAGGACATGTACACATTCATTTAGATTTGGTTGCATTTAACCACATCTTATCTCCACATTTTTTCAATTATCTACTTGTTGTGGTGTAACTCAAAACTGTGTTACTATTTTAATCCGGTATCGTAACTAAAGGAAGAGAAGAGAGCCCCTTTGCAGTGTTTTTCAGAAATGCTATTTACCCAACACTACTGATTGTCTGGCTTACCCTGCCTTATAATGTGGCTCGCCGCTGCTGACTGAGGCAAGAAGTAAGCAAGCAATGTTTTGCAGTTGCAGGCAGGCTCTAGCTTGCAGCACAGGGACAAGGCCGCGGCATCTGATACTGATCCGCGATCACCTTTAATTCTTCTCACTCAGTATGTTGATGTAGGAATGTGACAAATTTGACAATATTTACTTTCGAAGGACATGAAATAAACTGTAAGTACCTTATATATACACAGGTGCAGCGTGTAGGGTTATTATTTGTCATAAGATTATTGAGGTTCGGTGGTGTGTCTTGTTCTGTTAGTCTGCGTATACCCAAGAATACAAAGTTGATCTTGCATTCATGAATAAACACACAGTCGTAAATTGACATTGTCAGTGTCTTGGAAAATCAAATGAGTTGAATGCAGAAGAGAAATTTGCCCCTAAGTTGAACACGGCAGTAATGGTGTTCCTGCAGCATACATCTTCCCTTACATACATTTTCAGTGACAGGAAAAGGGAGGAATGGAAACTGTACAACACTTAATATAAGTATGAGGTAGACAAAAACAATTTATTATTTTTATTAGTATTATACGCTATATGAATGCAATGCACTTCTGTTTGTGCGGGTAGTTCCCTCAAGCAAAACAAGTACAAAACTGTCGCGGAACCAAACAACTCCCTTTGTTGAGCTTGCAGGATGAATTGCTGACATTCACAGTCGAATATTAAACTGATAAAGATTAAATTGCCAGCTGAAGTTTGCCGCCTAAAGAAGTAGGAGCACTTAAAGTGAGCAGGACAAGCTGGTTGGTGCGCTGTTTTCGTACTACGATGTCATCTAAATTCCAAATTAAGATGTTGAAATCAGCTGTTAAGATATAAATAGCAACAAAACTAATTGATGTTGATGAGTTGTTGAGTTGTTTCCAGGATTATAGAGGGGAAGAGGGGGTTAGATATCAGTCTGTAGTTAGAAGAAACTTCTGGTTTGATTGTGTTGGGGTTTGTTTTGTTTTGTTTTTTGTTTTAAAAAAAGAAGTTGTTTAATTACCGACAAGTTGATGCTTTTGACAAAGAAACCAATTTCCTCCGTGAATGAAGATCTATACATGGGAAAGAGTCAAAATGTAGTTGAGGGTTGACAGCTCTATCCTGTGTTCTAAATCAAATGATAAATTGACGGTGCTTTATCAAAGGAGGCGATGGACTTTCTATCTGATTGTTATGGCTTTGTCAAAAGGTTTAGGGAGTGGCTACTGGTCATGAATCTTCACGCCTTGCAGTAGTTTTTCAATAGGGAAAATCCCACATGTAAAAACGTGTTGATTCAGGCCCATATTAGAGTTTTAAAGTAATGCGGCAAATTTGTGAGTCCATTTTTATTTTTTTTTAACCCACCATCCGCGTCTTTGCCTTTCAATACTCACTGCCCTATGCAATGCTTGAGAGGAACCGCTCAGTGTGCACTCCTCACCTTTCCACGGCACAACACACTGACACACACACACATGCTGCCTCCCACCTTGAGAACACTCCTTTTAGCAAAGCCCGCTGCTCACCCCCCGTGAGTTCCCCTTGAATGTTGACCTGCAGCTGTCCTTTAATATTGGCATCAGCTAATACACTTTAAATGATCAGTTATTATCTCCCGAGCCTCGTATGCACAGCTTCCAAAGGTCATCTCCCCGTCTTGCAGTATATTGATTAAGTTGGCCTGTTAATGCTGTTAACTCTGCGCCTCGCTAAAAGGGAACATTGCCGCTGAGATATTTCCATCAGCTGTACCTGGTTGGACGGTCCTCTTTAAAAGCTTCTTTGACTCCGTCGCTGCTGTGGTGAATAGAACAGGATGAGGTTGCATATTGGAAATGCCAATCGTGAAACCACTACTATAGGTGCAAGAGAAGGCATGCAAGCAGAGACAGTGGGAGAGATGTGCCCTGTTAGAATATTGCTGTTAAATTGTATTTTTATATTTGTGTGTAATATGTTTACTAAATTGATCGAGGACGTCATTGTTACAGTGTTTTTAAGTACAAAAGTTAAAAGTCATGCTCCTTTTAAAGCACTCTTATGTCACAACATTTGTTTTTAAATATACAGTAGCTCAATAATGTGATGTTCTTGGTCAGATGCCATCTGTGCTCTGGGAACTTTTTCCAAACATATTCCATAAATCCACGTTGCTTAATATTTATAATATTAGGTGTTATAGTGTCTATTTCTTGGCCTGAGGCGAATGCATGTTCACATGTCTTTGTAAATAAAGTGTTGTCTGTTTGTTTTTATGCATGTTTTTCATGGTTTAATGTGTGATTTCACCTTTCTTCTTTCAGCTCTATGAATTGGACGATGATGAAAAACGCAAAGAGTTTCTCGATGACCTTTTTAGTTTCATGCAGAAGCGGGGTGAGTAGATTTAGCTCTTGTGCAAAACATCAATACTTCCTGAAAACATCAATATATACATATATATATATTTTTAGATATGTACACACCTCTTTATCAGCTCTTCAGGAGAGAGTCGCTCTGACACCAGAAACACTTTAGAAACACTTTGACAGACGGAAACTGCGCCTGGTTTTGGCTGCTGCTGTTTACGTCGGTCAAATTGCGTGCAGACGTGAGCGCAAAGTCTTTGTGGATCCGGCGCTGTTTCGAATGAGTCATATTTGCATAGAATCATTCTGCATTCTCCCCTTTAACTATATTCAAATAAGTCTGGCGCATCCCTGCCGCTACCTGTGCCTCGGCGTATCAGCTGGGCGCACTATATTTGGTGCTATTAGCTCGGATTTTCCGACGCAAAAGTGGGGCACTCGCTTTGTGGATCATGGCCCCTTGTGTTTATCTGTCTCTTACAGGATACATCTTTTGTTTTATCTTACTTGATATCCACCATTATTTTTTTTCATCTGATTTGTAATGCACAACATGTGGCACATGTAAATTGAATTTGAAATCTATGCAGTAGATGCTGAAGAATTTTTGGTTCTTTTTACCCTATTGCTTTTATGTCCAGATGATGTGCAAATATGGTGACACATAAATATATTTAATATAATTGTGGACAGCTGCTTAAATATTGGAAATGCAAGTAAGATACATGAACATTGGCTTATTTGCCCTGAACATGGAAAGTCAAGCCCTTAGTAAGGTTGACTTCATTAAAACTGTTATAAACCCTTAATAAGGTCATAACAGTTTTGGTCAGCAGTGGGTTTTTTTTTAAGTGCTTTATAAACGAAAGGGATTTGTGCTGAAGAGGAGGAGCGTGTTGGACACACAATCACCGATACTAACTGGTAAATGAATCCATCATCCCGCATGTGAGATGTTGGTCCACTCCAGACAGCCTCCAGCCTGTCCCAAAGTAGTTCAGGCCCAACAGTGTTGAAAGAACTGGAGAAGTCAAAGAGCAGGACTCTCACTCTGTCACGAGATCTAGGTGTGTTGGAAGCAGGACCCAAGCGCAGACAAACTCTGTGTGTAGGGAGCAGAAAGCCATTTGTTTCAACAGAAGATGAAGATGTCCTGATGGGTAACCAAAATCTAAACGGGAGATTTACACTGTGACTGACATGACGACGTAAGTTACACAACCTGGGTGAGACAACGAAAGAGAACAATCAAGGGCAGGACCGACCACAAGACGCAGGTTAAACTCATGGGACAAAGAAAGGCAGGAAAACAGGAACAGGAAGTAAAGTACAGAGAAGACGAGGTTGAGACGAGACGATCAAAATACACAAGGAAACACTGGAAGGACAGACCATGACACACGGTGCTCCCAGGCTTCTCCAGGTGAGACTCCAGGTCCACGCCGACGCCAGGCTGGTAGGCCAACTGCAGCAGTTCTATGTGAGGCCCAGCTGCTCCAGGGGTGTTTAAGTATGCTGCCAGTGTGCGAGGTTTGGCAAGTGCTCCAGACACAGTGACAGACTTTTATTTTTAATAGTCTTGATGTGATAGCGATGGCTGTTGTTGACGTCGAGCTAAATCTGTGTGGTCGCCGGATTTTCAGGACGTATCGATTGTTGTCGGAGCGTTCAATTGGAGATTGATTTTTGACTTCGAGCAGCTACACACTGTCAGTGCAGAGGAGATGGCCACCCTATCTGGCCTGCTCACCTCTGACAACTCCGATCAGAGTGAAATCCCCCCCAATATCCCCCGATCGGTGCTCCTGCAGAAAACACTGTCAGTCTGCGCTGACAAAGAAGTGCCGGGCCGGCGGCCTTGCCCACCAGAGAACCTGACACGCAAGTGCATTACATAGTACTGGGTTTCTACCATATCAGGAAAATGTTTTTTGGGGGGGGGGATCATATCAATAGACATCAGTGAACGCCCAGTTTTGGTGGGAATTTTACATGTTGTCATTTGATATTAATTTTGATACTGTTGTGTTACTTGGGCAGTTGGTAGAAAACATTAGTGTCTTTGAGTCAGTCAGCATTGTTGCACAGAAAAAATTAAAATGTAAATAGTTTTACTGTCGATTGTTTTTTAACATAATTAAAACAAAGAATCCAGTGGCCCAGGTATTTTGTCCCGCGGCATTTTCTTATTTCTTATTACCTATCAAGTAAAAGTAAAGTATGCGCTGTCTTGCGTTTGTGTAGTGTTGTGCTCATTGAGCCCATCACTGCAACATAGTGAATGAGACATTTTTGATTAGTTTCTTGTGTGTAGGAGATGATGTTGGGGAGCAGTGTTAGCAATCGTTTTTCTGATGTTTTTGTTTTTATTGTATTACAAGAATTTATATCCTGTTGCCAGTTCCTAATCTATTCTTCTCGGTATTAGCAATGAGCAGCAGTATTTGACTGACTTAGGGCCCCTTTCACAGGTAATTTATAGTGATTTCTTTAGTCTGGGTGCCACCGGCAATAAATTCCTTTTGTGAAATTCCGTCAGTGTGAAAAATTGGCCTGGAGCAGACACAATATGATGGCTTACTTTGTGTGTTGATAATGTAAGGTGTAATTTAGTGTTACCCGATGGCGGTGGTTAGAGGTTGGTTATCTCCTCGGTCTCATCAGCACGTCAACAACTCTGTGCTTATCCAATGAATCCAGGGCTGAAAAGGCTGAATTAAGTACCAGCCCTAAAAATTCTTCTTTCTTATTTATTACTCTGCACAGCATCCCGTGCACGATTTGTCCATCAGATGACCATCTTGTCTATTACTGTTTTCAATCACAATTGGAATATACTATATTCTATATGAAGAATACACATATTAAAATGCTTGTGTGCATATTTGTATTTGTTTATGTACACATTTATGCAACAATGCATCTTTTTGGTATGTTCTTTTTTTTTTCTTTTTGCTAAAATGAGTTGTTAACCTACAGATAATGAGCCAAGTAACTGACGATAGCAGCATTGTGCTATGTCATATATCTCAAGCTAATAATTAAATTAATGAAAGAAAATCACAGTGTTTATCTGTGTTTTTTTTATACCAGTGTTTTCTGTCTATGATGTAATAATAATAATAACAATAATAATAATAATAATAATAATAATAATAATAATGTTTAGTCTGTCACAGAACTCCCTAAAATAAGAAAACTCCATTCTTTTCCTCATTCACTTGCTTCACATTTTAAGACGTCTGTGGTAAAATCTGCAGTCCTGAAAATCTGATTTTTGTGGCGTCACAACAGGCAGTGATACTTAGTTTAGCCATATCTTCCATAGAAAGATAATTTCCCTTGACACTGTGTTTTAATATTTTCTTTGGTTTAGGGAGTAAAGTTAACAAGACTACGGAAAGAAACACAAAGTAGACGAGTGGACATCAAAGCCAGCGCTCGTGCGCACGTTTGTTCAGAGTGAAAAACTTCTCTTGAAAGATAAGGCTTCCCTTTAGGGTTTGCTGGACTCTTTGCAAAGGGAATTTCTTAGCCCTTGTCCGCCAGTGTTCTTTGTCATAATGATGCATTGCCTGATGAGATGGTTTGTGCTGACAAAAGGCCTCCATCTTTTGTCTCTTATTCCTTATATCCCTTTCAGGGAGCGGGAAAGACAAATACATCACCCCCAGTATTGAAACCACATAAATCTTGTTTTATTAAGTGTGTCTCCCTCCAATTCTCTTAAACAAAGCCAGAGACTTTCATTTATTAGTGGTGGCTACAAGGTCCTTGGCCTAATAATAGTTTTATGGATCAGCACTTGCATTGTTAATAGATACAACTAGGAGATGAGCGGTGAAGGGAAGGTCTTGTAGTTTGCTTGCTTTGTCTTAAATCACACTGTCCAACTCATTTTCCCCCCCCTGCACCATACGGTGTTACATCCTTTCCAAAATCCTTGTACATGACCCCCGGCCACACCCTTCACTCCCATTCTGAGGCCCGTCACCTTCACTAAGGCCCCTTGTCTCCATAGACTACTGAGTCAGGTCAGAACAGTTGCAGTTAAGTGCGCTTGTTTTTTTTGTTTTTTTCTAGAATAGAGATGTGATCAAGAAGTAGATGATACAAATGTTACAGAGCCAGACGTTTCAAAAGTGTCCTTTAAACTCTCATCTGCCCCATCATCCATACGACTCCTAAACAAACAACCACCGCTATGCCACTTCACAGCAGTCATTGCTTCTTCTTTTTTTAAGTCTTTCTTTTTTTTTTACCTGTTTATCTTAAATTTCATCTCAAATTTTATATCTGGTTTCTAGAATTTGATATTTTTATTCAGATCTGTTGTTGAGTGTGAGTATATATTGGGTTCTTTTCACTGTGCTGTACATTGTGTGTGTGTGTGTACTAGCTATGTACACACACACACACGAGTGTGGCGTAGATATGGCTTCAGTGCAATATATTGCACTGAAGCCATATCTACGCCACTCTTTTCCTTACCTCTTCTTCCTCCTCCTAAGAAGAATGTTAAGGCTCTACATCTTACACCTCCTATTGAATTCTTAGCATCAGTCTTTTATCTAGCGTGCCTCATTCATTCAAATGTCAGCAATTCAAAGTGAAGATGTAATTACTGTCTTTAAGTGATGTGGTTTCACCCGCTCCGACAACACTTCAAGGCTATTCTCCCTTTTCACTGTATAGGTTCCACTGCCGTTGTTTGCACTATATTTCTGCAGTTATTGATCACTATTATGGTAAATCCAATGGCCACAATGGAACTCTATCAGCAAAATGCAGGTTAATTATCTCAGGGTCAGCCGCTTTAAAACCTCTGGCTGGCTGTTCTCTTTATTGTCTTACGTTACATTGAAAAAAGGAATCATAATTTGAGTCTCATCACTGCGTTAATAAGGGTACAAGTTGTCGTCAACACAATGTGAGCTTCCATTTCCCTGCAAGTGATATTTACTGTGTCAGTGACACATTTTAAAAGTAAAGACTGGGGGAAGAGGAGTATTTCTGCCTTTTTTCCTAAGAAAAAACAGGGGGACTTGGAGATCACCTTCTGACACCACTGAATTATTTTTCATGTGCATGATCTTTGATTGCTTTGTTTGCATTTCGTCGTAAAAAAAGATTTGTTATTTTTTGCGGGGGAAAAAATGCTTGGATTCAATAAAACTGTAATCATGGTCATGCAGAAAAGACATCAGAGATCTTATTGCCTCATGTTAACAAAGCTGTCAGTCAGTTGTCTGGCTGAAGACAAATTGGACATGAAAGATTGTGCAAATCCATTGACGTCAAGAACCAAACGTTAATAGAATTGATTGTGGATACTGTGTTTGCTTTCTGCAGGGACGCCAGTGAATCGGATTCCTATCATGGCGAAGCAGGTCTTGGACCTCTACATGCTCTACAAGCTTGTCACAGAAAAAGGCGGTTTAGTTGAAGTGATTAATAAAAAATTATGGCGCGAGATTACCAAAGGCTTGAACCTTCCTACCTCGATTACCAGTGCAGCTTTTACCCTCCGAACACAGTGAGTAAGATCATCACTGAACTGTAAGATACTGTGAGACCTGCGAGATGGCTAAAACTGGAACAGCATGTCAGTAAAAGTAACCCCTGGGTTGGGATTACACTACACAGTTGGAAGTGGATAGTAACATCCCTTTGTGAGAATGAAGGTCTCGTTCATGTGTGGAGAAACTGGACATCAACCAAATATCAAGTGCACATATAGTCTGAGCATACAGGTTGAATAGTATCACACGTGCTTAGGTGAGAAAGAGAAATATTACTGCTGATAATAACCATGCTCAAGAACTTCTGCCTTCTTTATCCTTATTTCTAAATTGCTGTTTACTTCTGTTCTGCCCACCTCAAGCCCCACAAAATGCATAATGACGAGAGCCCTCCCCTTTAGCCGCACACTGCCTCATCAGTGTTGTCTTCATAACCGTCCTCACACACAGGCAAATAATACAAAATATTATGCAAGTACTGTACACGACACAACTTCTTTACTGTACATACGTTTTTTCAACTAACATGCGCTGCAAAGCTGTAGCCTCAATAATAATACTTTTATATTACTTTCTATTACGTTTTTTCTGTTTTGGGAGAGAAACTTTAGTTGTAAGTGTTAAACTTAATTATTTTAATATAAAATTATTAAATTGTTTACAACAGTTAAATAGGTGAATAACTATATTGAAGTCTTCTGTTCTTCACATACAGTTTTGTCCATTTGCAATCATTTCCTTTTATCCTGATTTTTGAACGGATGCTTAGATTTTACTTTGTGAATTGTGAACATCTCTTGAAGATTTAACAAATTATGTTTAGGTATTTATGTTTACTCACTATTACACATTTTATAGTTGATCACCTCTTATGTAAAACACTGAACGTTGTTCTCCCCCAAAGGTATATGAAGTATCTGTACCCATATGAATGTGAAAAACGAGGACTGAGCTCCCCGGGTGAGCTTCAGGCTGCCATCGACAGCAACCGGCGCGAAGGCCGCCGCCAGAGCTTTGGCTCGACCGTCTTCAGTTATTCTCCTGTCGGAACACCGACTCTTCTGTCCTCCCCCAAGCTACAAATGTCCCATCTCTCCATGCCCACTCAAAACAGTGTGCATATCTCCCAGGTGCCTGACATCAAGAAAGGTAACATCACAAGCTACAGTGTATGACCCATAATAGATAACACAGAGAAGTAAGTCAAGTTCTGTAAGGGGCCTCCTCTTGTCCTGTTTAGTGGAATTCCAGATCCTTCGTAGTGATTTCCTCCATGTTTCCTTATATTTAGTTAAATGCCAACTTGCAAAATCATCTTGCTACTGAAGCCGGTGCTGATCAAATTGTCAATTAGCACCTACTCGTTGCCTGAACTGTCACAACTATAAACTATAATTCTATAAATCAAAATTCTCACAATTATATTTTCTGCCCTGATAGATTTGCCTTTTAAAATATTATAAGATTGTTTGTTAGTGGTTGTAGTTCAGAGAGTTGCAATCCGAAGTCTCTATCTGAGTTTTAAAGTTAGTCATGCTGAAGAAAAAATGGCATTTTGAATGACAACTACATCAACAGCTTAGTAGTAGTAGTAGTAGTAGTAGTAGTAGTAGTAGTGGTCGTAGTATTGCTCATAATGTTCTGCATAGAGTATTTTTGTCTCAAATAAGTGAATGTGACCACAGAAACACATATTGTCAAATTATCTTTTAGGGGCCTGAGAGCACCACACAGCCTGCATAGAAAATTGCACAGCTCGGAATTTAATCTTCCTATCTTACTTTATTTAACCCAGTTGTGATTTGGATGTGTGATTAAGTAGTGTCAGGAATTGTATATTTGGATTCATACAGAAGTGTGCCAGATTTCATGATAAATGTGATAAGTGTTGAGTGTTTCCTCCCCACCCCCCAATAACTTACTTCCATAAGTGCCCTTCCGTCTAGTACTTTTTAGAGAATGAATATGGTATTTCATTGTCATTACACTTAGTAGGCACAATGAAGTTAAAAGCTGCACCTACAGAGACGCTATGCTTGACTAATAAACAACAAAGACACCATAAAACAAAGACAACACCATACCTTCAAGAATATATGCAGGCTGTAAAATAACTGGGGGGAAAAAGTGCAGTTGTTGTTGTTGAATGGAGTACAGTCCTGGGCAGTGTTGTGGTGGTTCACTGCCATTTTGCACTTACCAGCAGTTTTTAACCTCATCTCAAGCACTCCTGCATTTTTTAATTGTAAATTGCAAACATTCAGTAAAGATTAAAAAAAAAAAAAATAGAAACTGCATATAATTCAAACACACACCACAATATCACCATGCGATTAAGATGTGCTATTGGCGTGAGTGTTAAGTTAGCTTGCTTGCAGGCATTCACTTTAGCTAGCACACCAGAGCTATGACACCACTTTGGCTCTGGTGGATGAAAAGTACACTGCATTTAAGTGAAACACCAACCATTTTTATTTCTTTTCCAGAGGTGCCCATGATGTCCAATTGCCTGCCCAACCAAATGAGCCTTCCTTTGTCGGCAGGCAGCCAGTATTTAGGCAGTGCTGTGGCAGTGCAGGCAGCCGAGCAGGCTGCAGCCCAGGAACAGCTCACAGAGAAAGCCCAGGAAAATAAGATGATGATGGTAGGAGAGGACCAGCAGAGGCTCATTCAGCATGTGTTGCAGCAGAACCTACTGGCGATGGCAACTCAGCTACCCCTCAAGATCAAACTTAACAACAGAGGTGAGCTCCTTTTTCTGTTCACTGTTAGACAAAGAGTGGGAAAATCAGGCAGTGCGGAAAAGCTTAACAAAAGATGGCCGGTATTGCACAGATGTAATATCCTATTTTGTCAGTACATCTGTACAGATGCCATTTAGCTGTGCCTTTAATCTTACAAATTGATGCATGTGAAGACATACTGTGAAGCGCTGGTCAGTGAAGTTGGTCAGGACCCAAGTTGAAGAGACTGAAACAGAGATGGGGAGTCACTTAAATAATTTAAATTGAACCGAGGTGGACAGTGAACTTCCAAGATATGTCAGACCTAGTAGACTGGGTCACCACAAATCATTTGGGGGCTTGGGAGGATACTGCAGGGGGAGCAAGGGGCCTGGGCTTCTACGACTTCAGGTGGGAGACGTGGAAGGTGAAAGGATCCGGAGAGAAGTCAGTGTCAGTCAAGCGGCACATATATTGATCATGCTCTAGATCTCATATGGTCCCACTTATTGAGGAGCAAATTTCTGAGCCTCCACCTTAAAAGGATGGTTCTTAGCCGATAGCCAAACGGCGTACTTGGGAACAGGGGTCTGGTGATGGTTGGCTTGGATTTGTGATCTGAATGAGGTGGTTTGGTTGCTTTATCTAATATCCAGCTACCAAACCGCGTGTTGGTTTAATGAAGAAAAGAAGACAAGGAAAATCTTATGAAGTTTTAGTGAAAAGAAGAACAAGACATTTGTTACAGAGATCTGATGGAGAGATCTTGGAAGTCGAGTCCTGGCCGTCGCCGGAGTCAGACTGACTCCTTTCTCCCAAGAAAGTCCTTAAATACACAGACAAACGATCTGACTCCTGAATTGAATGTCTTCTCAAGTGTCGTCCTTTGATTGGCTGTCCATTCTTCTCCCTTCAGTTGTTGGGTGTTACTGTCATTGTTTGTGAATCAGGAAGCAGGTCCTTATTTGGCCGTGAGCCAAATGGTCCATCCTTCCTTCCGGTGGGACCTGTTGAAACCATTTGCGGCAAGACAAGCCTCACGTCACAAGTTCCCATCCCTATGACTGGATGAGTCGCAAACTTTATGAGGGTCGCAAAGGAAATTCCTTCAGCTGACCACTCTCTGGTCACCCAGGTCACAGGTTCATGAGACTTAATGAGTTACACAGTCTCATAATATGATGCATGATGTTAAATGTCTGATTCCAACAGTCTCTACCTAGGACACGTCCTCAGTGATATATCCTGGGGTCATGGGGTGTTTCAGGTCTTATCCAGGCGACCCAGTCGGGGTTAACTAAGTCTCATCTTGCGTCCTAGTAGCAGTCCATAGATGAGCTCACCACCTTGTGGCCCTCTCTGTGGCTTTGGTTGCGGATTGACTGGCGCTCCTCTTGGCTGTCCCTGTAATGCCCAAACAGCCGACTTCTATAGGCTCACAGAAGGTCTTCAGCCTCTCTCCCTACATTCCTCCACAAGTTCCTGGTATTTAAGTTGCTTTCCCAGGTTGACCTACAGCTGCCAGTTAGAGGCTGTGTGGGGGAGGCCTGTTGTTAGATGCAGGCGTGCCTGGGGTTTCTCTCCCAACTTTGATGAAGGGGACTACCTTTTTTGGAGCGTGATGGCTTTTGCTGGTGCTCGTGCGTGTGTGTGTGTATTGAGTGAGAGAGGGGGGTGCATTCTGCCTTGATTTGGATGACTAAGCCGGGAACCTAGTTTTTAAAATCCCTATATATATATTTTTTTTTTTTTTTTTTTCGCAAAAGAGCTTCAAAAGAGAACAAAATATTGTCTCATGTATGAACCTTAGCCCAAATAGGACCCCCAACGACCTGCCCAGGCTCTACCACTAATGTCCCCTTCAGTGATGATGAAAGGTTGATTTAAAGCCCAGTTCCAGCTATGAAAAAATAGTTAGTGTTGACCACATGAAGACAGCAGCCTGTCATGAGTAAAAATGCTGCTGCTTTGCTGCACCAGCACAGATTGTGACAAGCCATAAGTCACACATGACTTAATGATAGACACAAAAGGAAGAATAAGAGGTCTATCTACTCAAGTGTGATATTATTTCTGTCTGCCTCACTGCCCCATGTATTAGTCATAATAATGGGCTTTGCACTTCATCTATGAGAGAAAAATGAGTGAGTTGTTTCCCAGGTAAACTCACATACTGTCCTGTAATGGCACGAAGAGTAAAAAATATATAAACTTCTATTGATGAAATAAAAATTCTTTTAGATTTTGTTTCTTTGCTCTGCTTTTTTTTCTTTTTTTTCGTATTTCCTCTTCAAATACATAGGTGAAGTACATCTCAGATTTTGGTGCCAGATTCTGTCTCCCTTCATGTCCCCAATATTTGCTATTGTGTGCCTCCCTCAGTGAGGCTGAGGAGGTCTGCCTCATCTAATAAAAATAATGTATACACACATCAGGAAAAGAAAAACGTGCATAAAAATGTAAGTTGTATATGTACTTCTTTACATGTACTTCTTTGTAATAATGTCTTGTGTGTATATATACATATATATGTATATGTATATGCATACATATATATATATATGTCTACATATGTATATACAACTTAATACATATAGTACATATACAACTTAGTATATATACATATATATATATATATACATATGTATATATATATATATATATATATATATATATATATGTATATATATATACTAAGTTGTATATATATATACACATATACATATGTATATATATATATACATATATACACACACACACCGGGCTGTAATGTCACCAGCCATGAACCTGGCTGCACGTGTCACTGGTCCTGCTTTAGCACTTAAACACTGTCATTTAAAGATTAAATTCAAACACTATCATTTGTTTCCACAAAGTGCACTTAGATGAATAAATGTGTGTTTACCAGTTTGATATCAGAGCTACTCATGTGGATTACCATGTGTGTAATGTTGGGCGGTTTTTAAAATGATAGCATTTTAATGCTAGCATAGTTTATTCTTTTTTTTCTCCTTCTTTTTTCATTTTAAACCAGTCAAATTTATTGAGCCAAATTTTCCCGCTGTTTAGGACTGCTGCAGGTTTTATCTATAAGTGACAACATACAAATGGCTGGCTCTTTTGACAGTTCTTTCTCTGCACAACTCTTTACGAAAGCTCTCCTTATCCTGTCACTCACTTAGTTATCACCAATATTCCACCAGGGCGCTCCTCTCGCTTCTTCTGTTCCCTTTCTAAATGCCCATATTGAATTTTTTCCTCTCTTGTTCTCTGCCTCCTCCCTTGACAGATGATAGACAAGAGACTGCATTGAACCTGTCTACCAACGGCATTAGCAGCATCAACATGTCAATAGAAATAAATGGAGTTGTCTACACAGGTAAATAGAGGGGAAGTTTGCTGATGTAATTGCAGGCAGGAAATTCAATAAGTTATAGCAGCACCCTGGTGCTTAGTCCACTACGCAATTTGATGTTTTTGCTATAAAATCCATTGCAATGAAGTGGCAGTCCAATAGACTTAAAAAAGTTAAATATCTCAGAATTGGTCCTGTAGATTCGAGGTCGATGGGGCTTATTGTCTTAAGTGCCTGTCTTGTGTTGTGTGTGTGTGTGTGTGCATGTGTGCGCGTGGATGTGTACGTGCATGCACGAGAGAGAGAGATTGTCATAGGGGAGGGGGCTTGATCTTGAGGTAATTAATGCCTCTCAGTGTTAACATAGTGTCACAGACACACAAAGTGTGAGGTGTAACACCTGTCCATCATCAATGAATGTAATGAATGTAGCATTGTTAAAATTATTTCATTCAATCATTGCCTAATTCTTTGTCAACATTAATGCGCTCTTCAATTTGTAAACTTGTGTTTAGGCATGTAATGTCAATAGAATACTGGGATCAATACTGTTAAATTTAGTTAAATTTAAGTCAAATTTGTTTGATACATTAATTTAGGATTTCACTGTACTTCTGTGGGGTTGAAAAGCTAATTCTGACATGACCTATTGAATATTTAGGTGAAAACTGCAAAGCTTGGAGTTAAAAGAAGCACTCTTTTTGTTTTTTGTTTTTCTTTAGGCATCCTATTTGCTCAGCAACTGACAATAGAGGCGATGGCAGCCCACTGTGGAAGACACATGAACAGTCAGATTGAAGGGAAGATCGTTCACACACAGTTCCAGCCTTCTTGCTCCTTCTCATCCTCCTCTTCTACTTCTTCATCATCCTCGTTTCAGGGGCACTCAAACTCCTCTCCCTAAGTGTCTGTCCTGCCACCACACCGAGTTGGACCATTTGTTTTTTTTTTTGTTCACTTAAAAAAATCTGATTAGATGTTGGAGAAAAGATTTCACTCACTCAGATACATCCTCCATCACACGGAAGCTTCGAAAGCAACACGACTGGGAACCAAAAAAAACAACAAAAAAAACATGCAAATGCGGATATGTGCTTTTGTGTGGAATGATACTCTAAGGATATTTACTGTTGTTTGTCGCAACAACAGTCTCATCTTTTAACTGGGGAATTAATTGTGGCTGAACTTTGTTGTAAAGACTTGGATTTGGGTTTACCAAATCAGTCAAGGAGGCTCCGCTGACACTAAAATGACAATCTGATTTATGCTGGCACAAAACCTTGTCATTTTAAAATGCCCATTTTCCATATCAGCTGTCAACTATACCAATATTGTGACACAGGTCATTTTTTTCAGACACATTTGAAATATTCGAGGAATCATTCACAGATTACCCTTCCTGTTGTTGGTTGGTACGGTATAATGGAGGCTTCCACCAAAGTGTTCACATAGTCCCAGATAAATTAGCCTCAGTCTTACAATAATGCCATCAGCAGAATGTTAAATTTATACATATTGTAATCGATTTTTAAAAAAAAAAATTTATATACCAAAACACCTAAAGGTCAACTGTGTAACATTTAGTTGCATCTAATAGTAACAAAGGATACTAGCCCCTTTCACACACGCACTTTCACATGACACGATCCAGCGTTTAACCAGTGGAGCTCTTACCTGTGAACGCCGCCTGCCAACGACCAACGTCCTCATACTGGTCACACGTATGGAAAACATGCATCTATTATGATGTATTCCTGTGAGTGACACAGACTCTGTTTGTTACTTACTACTTGCGCACTTTGAAATACATTGATGAGTCGCAGAAATAGGAAATTGGACTGTGTTCCTCATTCTAATGCGTATGTAAAATTGAATTATAAATGCGGGCATGTCTCTAAAGGCCAGTCACTGCTAGTATGATTTAGTGTAATGCCTCTGCCATCACTCTAAATTTCACAAATCAGGTATGAAAACTTTAATTGGAAAACAAAATATGATGAACCCCCGACCACGTGGAGCAGTCGCTGTCAATTATTTTCTGCTTGACTATACTATTTTTCTTTTCCACCCTCTCAAAGCAGCGCACAGGCCCATCTACATAAAACAAATGTGCAGTCTGTCACCTCCCTCCAACATGGCGCCACCGTTAATCACCCAGGGGTTTTCCCGACTTAAGTCAAAACATACACGGGCATGTTTGCTGCATGTGCATCTGCAGGCAGGCGAAGTGACCAGACCAGTAATCACAGAGTGATGTGGTATTAAACTAAACAGCACCTTGTCATAGCCGTCCAGCTCTTTTGACACAGGCAAGACAGCTCATGTTGTTAGGATTTTGGCCCGAGATCCATTCGATGCATTCTGTCAATTATTTCACGCGCTAAATTGTCTTAATCACAACGTACCTCCAAATGTTTCAGCTGTTGCTGTTTTATTCAATTCTCTGTACTTGAATTTTCCAGATGATAGTAGGGCTGAAACAAAAAACGCAAAGTTAGTTAGTTGGATCTTAATTTTGATCCTCTCCACAATAAAAACACTACTTAGGGTGTAAATGCATGTTTGTAAGCTATTCCAAAACACAGTAACCTCGTTAATTTAATGTATATAATGCTGTATGAAAACAAAAAATACCTCATGATTTCCATTTGTATTTATTCATAATTTACTTGAAAATCGACACTCCGCTTTATCTTATGACTGGACTTAGTTTGTTTGCTTCATTTTACTGTTGTTTGTTTATTTTGTATGGCACTTTCTTAGGGAAATAATATATTATTGACACACAATACAGCCGTGTATCATCGCTATATTTAATCATTCAATTTAGCCAGGCAAACCAAAAAAGAACAAAAAAATGGTTGTTTGTTGTTTTGTACAAACCAAATATGAAAAGAAAGGAAACACAAAGCACCACACCTCCTTCAAGCATGTTATTGTGTGTCATTTTTGATAAGGTTTTTCTCCACTTTTTTTTTGCATATATTTTTGTGCCACTAATTCAACCCAATTAGCCCCTTGTATAGGATGCTTATGCATGAGGTGTGGTACTGGGGCAGTAGAAGGGGGGGTGGGGGTGGGGGGGGGGGGGATCAGAAAATAAGGAACAATGTAAATTTGATTTAACTATTGTTTCCTTTAAAAAAAAACAAATCATGTTCCACTTGGTTTTTAAAAATTATTTTAAGCTTGTCAGGCTAAAGAGAATGGTGAACGGACACTACCTCATACATTATATAAATGTTTCATATTGATGTAATCTTGTGATTGACTACTTTTCAAGATATAAAATGAATCAACAAATCTTTTTGCATCAACGTTACACAACTACACAAGCTGTCTCATACGTCAATATTAGTGCCCAGCGGGGTACTCCAGGAAGCGGGTTTTGTGAAAACTGGAAGGATGTTACCCAGGAAACAAGGGAAACTCTGGGGTTTCACTTATAGCCTGTCTCACGAAGAGCGGTAACTTTGAAGCACCGTGGCTCCTCCAATCAGTGGAGCACTTAACCCGCACTGTTGCCAAGTGTTGTCATCCGTCGGGATAAATTAATGCTGGTTTGACTGTGGTGAACATGCCGTGTCCTGATGACATTGTAGACTGAGCAGACTGCGTTACTATTGCAGAGTTACGGATTCATTGTGAAATTATAAATTCACAAATGACTACTTCATTGACAGACAGTGTATTTTTCCGCTTTGATAGTATATCTCAACCTTGATCTTGATTTGATTCTGCAGAATACGTATCACAAGTTTGAATTATGTTCTTGTATTTTATTTTAAGCTGTTTCCAAAAGCTAATTCCACCTGTTTATGTCTAATGAAATAACAATCTTTAAAGTAGCACATTTACTCATCTGTGATTTTCTCCCATGACACGTTTCTCTTTTGTGAACGCATCAGTGTCTCACATTCGCTGTATGAGCGTATGAAACGGTCTCGTTCCAGCAGGCCAAAGGACATTGACTTCCTCTTGTTGCCATGGTGACTCGCTGTAGCAGGGCTCCATTAATGTAGCCTTTGTGCCGTCGTGGCCCACATGCTTAATTTAAGGTGAACATACTCTGATTTGATTGAGCCATTTCAAATCAGCTGTTCTGGAACCAGACATCCAAAGTTTACCCTGCTCAGGATCAGTAGAGTCCGAGTTAAGAATTAGACAGGGAGTTCATTGAAGCTCCTACTTGGAAACCCCCCTGGAGACAAATGACGGATTAATACATTTCTTTTCCATTGGAAATGTCCTTGCCTGACATGCTTGATGTTGTTAGCTAGTGTTATTGTGGCATAATTTGCACCGCCGAGAGCAACAGTATGCCATGTACTAGTGAGATTGCAATTTTTTTCTGTTTCGTTAATGAACTTAGATTTTCCAAAACTCATTGTCTAAAGATCCACTGCTTTTCAAGGCTCCTAGTGCAACCCTGGTTGCATGTTGTTCTGTCAGTGCTGTTAAAATCTCCTGGACCAGGTTTAACAGGTATATATCGCTGATTTTGAAATTGTTAATTCACAATCATGGATTTGAGGGCATTCCCTGTTAATATCAAGAGGTCATGTGATGTTGCACTTCACGTGCTGTGTGTGCAATATCAAAGGGCACCAAGAGTCTCTCAAGTCTCTAAGCAGTTTAGACCTGGATGACGTCATTTATTTCTATTTCAAACACGGCAGTGTGATAATGTTATTATAGCCTCTGTGTCTTTTACCCTGGCAGGACTTAGTCAAGTGTGTTATGTAAGCAGTACAAGGCCGTAAATGTGAGAATATAGCACTTATTACATCAAATCTGAATATTGCTCTACTGTTTGTACGCAGTGTGATGCCTGGTGTTTATGTAGCTACATCAAAGGCTATAACTTGCACTTGTCGCGATGATGAGGTACCTCTGCCAATAAGCACACAACTTTTTTGCATTGTCCCGAAGTAAAGACAACCTATTTTAGCCAAAAATGACCTGTTTTTTCACACATACTTGCAGGGGGGATAGGGAAGTGGGAAGTGGAATTCACCCTTTTGCAATGTCAGGGTTCCCCAAAATAGTTTGGTTGGGTAGTGACTTGAGGCAAAAGTTCCTTCAAAGAATACCCAACCAAACAATTACACAAAAAACAAACGATTATTCACCAACAAGTTTAGTATGTTTAATAACGCGTGAAGAAAATTATTCCTAAATAGTGAACAATACTTTTCGAAAAGTGTAAGTTGCTTTTAAAAGGAGCAAAATTAACAATATACTCTATGATTCTTATTCATTTATTTTGTGAAAGTGATTTCCATTTGGGGATATTGTGTGTCAAAAAAAATGTCATGGCAAAGGAACGAAGGATTCTTTAAACTGTACAGGAAACAAATGTAATGAATGGAAGACAAGTTGTTGCCAAGGCAATTAAATCATGTATCATGTTTACCAAAGCTGTGCTATGCTGTTGCTGTTGATCATGGCGCAAAACCAAAGGAACACCTTGCATGTTCAAGTCATATGAAATTTGTAGTCAAGTGTATTAGATTTGCTATGCTGTTAGTTTTGATTGGTGTTTGATTTACCTTTTGTTTATCTGGGATGAATCCACTTCATTGTAGGAATGCTGGATTGTGGTGCTCAGGGTTTAAAATGTACAATCAAGGTCAAGGACATTTTCTTTGCCATTTGACTTGTGTTTGAAAAATAAAATTATACTCAAACTTTAGTGAAAAGGTCTGCGTCGTTGATTTAGAAAAAAAACCACTGTCAACCCGATTCAGAGACAGCATAGCATCAATAACAAGTCAGGCCTCCTAGAGTGGAGCCCAGCTCAGTGATTCTATAAGATATTTGTGCCAACATCTCCATATACCTTTCAGTGTGGAGTATTGGGCATTTTAGTTTTAGTGCACTAACACTATTCTGCATTAATTTACCGTTTTTATGACTCTTATTTGGAACTATAGACATAAATTATTACATTGGGGAGGAAGAATTAAGTGCATGTATATTGACCACAAACATTATTGTGGCTCTGTAACATTGGATGAATTGATTATTATGCAAGTGTTGACAGTACATTTCTCTTGTCTTCAAACATCGTTCTTTTCTGCATAAGAAAGGTCCAGTGTGTAATTGTAAAAACTGTACAAAATTTGTAAGAGTATACATATAATTTTGCTTGATTGATGATTTTTTTTATTTTTTTTTATCTTGGTAAAAGCTTAGCATATCGCCCATAAATACATTAATAGATATAATAAAAGTCATTTTGGTTTTCGTACCCTCAGAATGGATACTCTTCTCATATATAGAAGAATATCCATAGATCAATAAGGGTCTTGCTCCCAGTTAGCTGCCATCTTGCACCACCAATTTTGTAGAAAGCCTGTCTGACAGTGTCCTAAAAACAGAACGCGCTGACAGTCTTGCTTCCTTAAAAATTTTACAGACTGGACCTTTTATGAACCTTTAAACCTTCTCAGTTTTTGTTTTGTTTTTTTGTTGTTGTTGTTTTTTACATCAGGAGGTCAGTGCTCGAACTGCAGTAATCTTTCCTACTTCCAAAAGAGCTGCAAACTACACCCTTCACTTCCTCAGTTTGAAAGCAGCGCCAGATGGATCTTTGGTGGCCCTGCATATCTGGAAATGCATCACTGGCCAGCTTGTTCTCTGGAAAGTGAAATGGAGTGACAATGGACGAGACAAGCTGCCACCCTCCAGTGACATTACTGGGGCTCGTTTCTGTCTTGCAGACTAATGGCTGTATTCTCCAATCACAGCATAACCTGAATTTGGAAATAGCATACAGTCTATGGTGTTGGTAGTGGCTACTGACTGGGGACGGGGTTGTACTTTCCTCTTATTATCCTCTGTTTACAGCGACTAAACGTGCCGCAGTTTGCTAGTAAAATGCCAAGGTTTAAAAAGTAAGATCTAAAATTCTCTCCAGCAACCCACCAGTGGTCCAGCGAGGCTCTTGTACCTTCTTATAGCACAAAGCCCCATCTTTGTCATTTAAAACTGAACCAACATTTAGGTCGAGAGGCTGAATTCCTTCGAGGAAGATCTGTCACACAGACACACAAAATTGCGCAGTTTACCTTTTTATGTATTGAACATTAAACATATTCCCTTCATTTGAACATTTGTGAACGCGTCTCAGTGGAGCGGAGAACGAAAAAAAGCTGGAGATGTGGAAAGTTGTTCTTTAGCAGGAGTAAGCAGTCGAACTCTAATGCGGTTTCGCAGGGCACAGCATTAAGAGGGTAAAATGGGCTAAAGATTGGTTAATTAAGGCTGAGAATCCTCATGTAATTAGGAGCGGCGAAGATTAGTGGCTGCCAATGGCAAGTCAGGATATGCAGGTAATAGACTTATCGTCTTCTGAATGTTACATTATACTTCTGAATAAACAAAAACAAATTAGGAGCAGTTGTCCAATAATAGGTTGCTTTGTCAATGGCTGACAGAAATCAATGCCCTAATAACATAGTGTTAATTTTATGCACCACTGACAAGCACACTGCCGATCAATAACGCCTCTATAAAATAGGATACGGCATCAATCTGCGGTGAAGGTGTTGAATGGAGTTGTGGCTGTGT
Organism: Nelusetta ayraudi; assembly: GCF_046127955.1. Lineage (NCBI taxonomy): Eukaryota > Metazoa > Chordata > Actinopteri > Tetraodontiformes > Monacanthidae > Nelusetta > Nelusetta ayraudi. Next base: position 3,633,566 of record NW_027466142.1, read on the forward strand.
CCCAGTAGAGAGAAAAACACGTTGCGCTGTAGATAATTAGGTTTGTTCGCCGAGAGAGTTACGTCGAGAGGGAAGTGACTCAGCATGTGTGCAGCGATTTCCTCGCGTAACCTCGCCAGGTCCACTGACTCTCGCCAAACTGTCGGTGAAATTCCTGCTGGTTTTCAGTACCATCGTGTGAAGCTCTTTCGTGTGTATGGGGGATCTATTTGCCGTGTGAGCCGCCCTCATGGGTAACATTTCACCAAGATGGACATGGCAGTCTGTCAATGTGCCGTGCTGATGGTGGCGATTCGCAAAACTATACAAGAGTACAGTACAAGTACATCGTGTTGGTAAATTAACAAAGATAGTCAGATTAAATAAAAAAGATAGAAGAAACATAGTGCTATGTGTACACTGTTTGTACTTTGCTAAAATAAATAAATAAATAAAAATACTCACCAATTTCAGCTTTTTGTGATAATGTCGTAGTTCTGAAACAGGTGTTGAGGAAGACTCAACAACGTAGCCGCCCAACTCTCAATGAAAGAAGAAGAAGAAGAAGAAGAAGAAGAAGAAGAAGAAGAAGAAGAAGAAGAAGAAGAAGAAGAAACACGATGCATCTCATTATAGAAAAACCTTAAACGTATCTAAAATGGCCTGTTAGTGTTGTAACCGTGTGGTAAACAAAATAATACGAGGGGGGAAAAAACATGGAAGTTCAGACTGTATCAGAATGTTGTTTGGAAAAGTTGCGTTCATTTAAGTCAGTATCTCTTCTTATTTTATTTATAACGTGACATTGTTGAACAACATGATAGTAGTTCAAAAAAATATATAACATAAAACAACTACAATTCACACGAGGCATTGGATAAATTTAAATTAACCAAGGAAAGGCCGTGGCAAAATTATATTGTCCACGTTCTGATTAGCTTCGAGCGAACACAACTTTTCGAGGATATCTGTGATTGACTCCTTCAGCTTGAGCTCAGAGTGTACACTCTAAGGCCGGGCCACACTCCACTGTACTTCTCATGTGCAAGTTTAGAATGTGTATCCTGTCATCTGTTAGAGTCGCAATTAAATGTGTTTAACGTTTTCCTTGGCAACATTTTTGACTAAATCTCAGCAAAATATTGATTTTCGAAAGGTGATCGCGCGACCAAATCTGTTCGCAACATTGCTACGTTTTAAGTTATACTGCCATCTACTGCTTGTACCCAGTAACTAACCTGTTGCAGCGTTTTGTTTTGTTTTAAATCAGTTCCAGTTAATTTAATTACTAATTGCCAACAAAATTTTCTCTGCAGAATTAATATTGTTTTAATATATATTATATTAAATGTCAATTATCCCTTTGCCAGAGTTATTATTTATTAATACATACATACACATACGAATGTATGTATGCACGAGTGCCTAATGTTTTATGATGCATGTTTAGTGAAACTACTCCCATTATCGAAACAACATGTTTTGTTGAGGAGAAGCTGACCTCCGACCCTGGCGGACTTAGCGGTGGACGGGATGATGTCTTTACTGACAAAGACCATCAGCCTTATTTATTTGAACCAAAACCCAAGTAAATCACTGTGGCACTGTCGGAGGTGCGCGCTGTCACTGCCCTTTGATGTACTTGAAAATGTAGTTTTGAGTATTTGGTTCATGTCTCAAGTGTCATGTTATATAATTATGCACTATTTCCTACTGTGCTGAATGTGCAGGTCACAACACAAGCATTTTAGTGTTGGATTGTGTACTTGGCGAGTTTTGACACAAATGGGACACACCTCAAAACAACAGAATGATAACTGAAGTGCCTACTCACATGACTATTTTATTATTTAGGCAATAGGCCATATGCAAAATTGTTGAACGATCCCTTTGGAATTTTATAGCATCTCAAATATTTCTGTGGAAAAACCAATATTTGTGTCTCAAAGGGTGAACGTGCCCCACTCACAAATGAAAATGATTTGTTTTTTGGTTTATTGTAAACGAGAGGAAAAAATATCAAACCTAAAATTGTGCTTATCTTGGATGTGTGACACTATCCTGATGAAACATCCATTTTGACCTCATTGGAAGAGTGCGCTGGAGCATGTGGGTTGCTGATGACTCTATTTGGAGAAATTGCACTTGGAGAATTAAGAGAGATTCTAAAAGCAATATATCACAAAATGAATGGGGTGTCCAAAGGAAGTCCCCCCCCCCCCGAACAATTAAGGAAACAAACAAGGGATACTGTTAACCAGGCCTGTGTGTCTTGACAGTGAAACTTTCTTTATATCTCATATGTTGTTTTTGTTTCTCGTAAAAACCAAATGACGAGTACTGACCTATAAAAAAAAAATGAGAATTACTGAGGATGTACAGCACCACCAACAGAATGCATGTCAACCGAGTTAAAACTACTTCTCTGCGTTTGAAGTTTGTGACAACAGTCTCCACTGAGGCTTCTGTTTTCTCAGTCATTGTTGTATTTTGTGATGCTGTACATCTTCCATGCTCAAATTCGCATTGGCATTTTGTAACCGATTCGTTGGTGAATGTCGCCAGCTGTTTTTTTTTTTTTTCTTGTTCTCAAATATCACTTTGTATTGTCACCTTCCTGGGAATGAACAGTGCTGAATAGGCCCCTTTCCTACACCTCAGAACATAAATAATAATAAATAAAAAAAAAACAGACTGTAAAAATAAAAGACGGGTCACTTTGTTCATATCCCCTCCAGTTCCGTCGTTAAAAGTAGTTCCCTGAGATCGAGGTCCTGATGGAAGTCCACAAGAGCACAATGAAGTTCAAATCATGTCATTATAATACAGTAGCTGCCCCGTTTGTCAATTCTGCTTGTGTGACAGCAACGTCAAACATTTCAACACAAAGAAACAGCTGTAACGCTCATCAGCTCCCTTATCATCAATGCACGAGAACATTCGAGACCTGCCGAGAGAGATCACTTCCCATGTCGGACTTTGACAGGTTTAGATGGCAGCGTGTGACTGCTGAAAGAAAGCAGATAAGTTATATTGGCAAAGCTGCAAACTGCTTTTGTCCCATGTAAACAAAATACTGTACAATTTAGAAAAGCCTACACAGAGAAATGAGCGACAATAAGAAGCAAAGTTACAATGTTGCGTTAAGAGACAGAAATCATTTACTGAAAATCTGAATATTTTAACTGTCCTTGTTAAAAAAACAAAACAAACAAAGAAGAACAATAAACAAAATACAATAATATGCCATAAAAATTAAAAAAAAAACATTAGAAACAATAGAAACATTTCCCACCAGCCAATTCCTCAGTGGCTGGAGGGTTGTTTTTTTTGTTTTTTTTTAGAATAGTAAAGCCAACCATCACCATTTCTTCCTTGTTTTTGCTCCTTACAGTTCAGGCCATTTCTGGACTTCTAACAGGAGCATTACAGAATATATTGCTGAACACAGACCCCCACCAGCCCCTCATGTGGATCCCTCTGAAGGGCTTCCCAGGACAGTCTCATTTCCATGCACCGTATATGGAGCGGGAGGACTTCTTAGAACCCATAGATGGGACGTCTCCACTTGATGCAAAATTCCACTTTCCTGGTGTTTTGCAACAGCAGAATCTCCAGCCGGTCAGAGAACTGTTTTGCTGACCGGCTGGACTGTTTTTGCAAGAGCTCATAAACGGAGAGATAGTTGTGTCTACTTACTACCTAGCTAGGCCATCACGAAGGGTGACATCAGGGGTCGTCAGGTCAACTGGTTTGTGTGACAAACACATCCCAAAATGTGCAACCAGCGGCCAAAGCTTTCCTTTTGCAAAACGAACCCAACGCTGCTGCTGACGGGACGTCATTTCGATTTCTCGATGGAATGTTGCTCTGTGATCGTCATCTGCGGCGTCACTTGAAGATCCTCTTTCCACGGCGTCACTCGATGGAAAATACTGGGATAAACCCGCCAAAGATATTACAATTGCCACTTATAAAAGGTTGTGCATAAGGAGCTGCAGAGTTTTAATTAGATGGCAGAACAAGCCAAGGTTTTTTTTTGTTTTTTTTTTAAAACACCAAGGAGTGAGGACCCCGGGCAATACTTGTGAAAACCGAGCCGTGTGTGGAAAGGAAATATTTTCAGAAGGTCAATGAAAACAAAAAATGGCAGTCGGGAACAATATTTTTCTCGGCCATTGCTTCAATGTAACATGTAACGCGGGCCACAGAGGAAAACAGAGCAGCCAGTGAACGGCTGGACGTGGCTCAGTCTAACGATATGATGTCCGAGATGCTGGTTTGAGTCCCTCTCCCGCCGCCTCCCCCTCCTCCTCCTGCGATGACCCGGCTCTCGTGGATGGAGCTGGCAGCGTGGGCGCTGGTGTCGTAGTGGCTGTTGGTGGAGGAGACCAGAGCTGCACTGGTGCTGGCCGCGGCGGCGCTCGTCCTGCCGCCCGTCAGGCTGTCCAGGAACATCTGCGGTCGGTAGTGCTGACGACAGGAAGACACGGAGACGACTCACGCCCGCCACTTTTTGCTCACAGTGAAACAAGAGACGAGTGACGCTTTGATCCATCGGGGTCAAATTCTGGCCCGCGGGCCAAATTTGGCCAGATTATAATACTACAAATCCCAGAATGCTCTGCTGGCATTTTGGTGGGTCAATCAGGACAGGAAGTTCATTGATGGATATTATTACTACTGAATTGGTTTATTGTTGATACTTTATTTTCAAATCTATTATTTGCCTCGTGGAAAAATGTTACTGTGCAAATAAAAAAAGGCATACAGTTTTTATTTACATTTTCGTTATATTGATGAGTTTTGTTTTTTTTTTATTATTTTATTTGAAACTCAATTTAGTATGTGTGCAGTATTAGCTTATTTTGCTTCAGGTTGAAGCAAAACTTGTTTGGTCCATATAAAAAGGTTCACTGTCACATCTGGAGGGAGATTTTCTTCAATATATACATCAATGTTGGCCTGCGACCTTTTCCAAGTTTGACATTTTGGCCCAGTGTGTATTTGAGTTTGACACCCCTGAATTAATCTGTTCCGTGTTAATCCTTTTGTCAGTCCCACCAGCTCTGTAGGAAAGTTATACTTTGCTAATTTTTAAGTTTTGATGCATTATGTGCAATAACAGTTTTACTAACTGTGATTTCAAATTGTGTAAAAAGACTTTAACAAAACGGCCAAAATACCTGTAGGTATTTCGAGTATTTGAAGGGGTTTACCAGGCATGTTTAAAATGCGATGAAGAGTTACTTTTTTTGTATCAATTTAGTCATTCAGTAAAAAAAAAAAACACCCCCGTCGGTGCACCTGTCAGCTGAAACTGATGAACAATCCCAGAAGTCCCAAATGTTTGACTTATATTAAGATTAAAAAGTGTGCATTATGAAAGTGTGTAGACACACACTTTCATATTTGAGGTGCTGTTTCATTTATCACTTCATTAACTAATCAATATAATAATATAATTTAACTGACCAACTTAAGATCGTTATTCTTAAAATCAAAATCATTAAAATTCACTGATCTGCTCCATTTTCAAACAGCACAAATCGTGTATCAAGCAATAATTAACCGACTTCCTGGAAATATTCAAAAATTATATATATTTTTTTTTAACAGAGATGGGGGCTATAATTTGAGGGGGGTGTTTAACTCAAAACAACTGCGGGAGCGTACAACATTAGAACGCTTTTGTGTTTCTGCTTGTGGAGTGAGGCGGTACGTGGGGCTCAAGCAATGTCCAAGCATGACCCAGTTCAAAAAGTGGTGCAAACACATGGTTTTGACAGTGTGAGGGGGGGAAGAAGGGCTTTAACCAGGTGTTTTCACAGGTTGTTTATTTGCTTATTTCCACTATTTATTTTCTGTTGTCTGGGAATATGTACATATATAAATACGTATGCTTGTGGGTGTGTGGGGGTTGACCGTTGATGACTGAGTAGCGGAGAAGGGCTAGGATTTAATAAGCTTATGCTTCATCCTACTCCTTTTCGGACATGATGGGGTAATATTGTGTCTGTTTTAACTATTTTGATTTCTATAATTTGATTTTTATAATTAACCACTTTTTGGCACTTGCTGAATGGGACAAAACCTAGATTTAACAGACAAAAAACACATCTCATAACAGCAGACACTTTACCTGTGGATCCGCTTGAATTAGGGAAAATAAATCCAGACCTATGGAAAATAAAAATAAATATAAAACTCAATATCATTACTGTCATGCACCAGCGATTAACGGTGATTTGGGTTCGATCATAAAGCCGACTTACTCTTCATGTCTGCGGGGATGGAGGCCAGGGTGGATGGATGAAAGGGGACTGGGTAATCAGCAAGTGAAGACGTGAGATACGACGGATCCAACGCCGGGACATTTGGCATGCGAACAGTGGGCTGGTAGGTTAACACCCTTCAGGGAAACAGATTGCACATTGCAAAGATATTGGTGAAATGAAATCATCCACCTTTAAACTAACGCTGCTCTACTGCATGACTAGGGACCTGTTCAATCATCGAGGAACCACACGCTGAGGCTACTGTCTACTTGGGGTGGGAATCGCTAGGTTCGATTCAAAATTCCGATTCAAAGGGCTACGATGCAATTAATCGCGATTAATCAAGAATTGCGATTTATCACGATATATATATATATATACATATACTGTACACACACACACACACACACACACACACACACACACACACACACACACACACACACACACACACACACACACACACACACACACACACACACACACACACACACCAGGGCTCGCTTACCCCTTTGTGTGCATCTCCTCACTCTTTGACATATAGACACAGTGTTTCTTCAGGGGAGGGACGGTGTCCTGCTCGTCGTCAGAGGAGGAGCTCTCGATGGTCAGGTCAATCACGTCGGCCTTCTTGGTGGCGCTGGGCTCAGCGCAGACGGACAGGACCGAGGACTGTCGCAGTGGAACCACGGCTGAAAGACAAAAAATTCATTCAATGTGTCTCACTGAGGCAGACTCTCAGTGTCTTTTGAACGGCCACTTTTTTTTTAGGAAATAAATAAAATGAAAAAAAAACTCACAATGTCCTGGCAAATGTTTGTTCTGGCAAAAAGTCACAGAAACATTTCCGACACCACTACCACAGGTAGGTGGCGCTCTTTTTCCACAATTGTTTCATAAACGCTGAGGGGCTGATTTACTAACTGCAAAATAAGGGGCGCTGAACTGCTTGCACACGCTTATAGATGGCGCATCAGGATGTTTTTTTTTGCTCTAAGATTGCATGCTTAATTGAGGGCTTTGTGTCTGCTCCTGCTTTCCTCCAGAGAGAATATGGGACAGCAGAGTGACTGCTAGAGACACAATTACAGCCATGCAACTGGAATATAATGTAAACATCATGTAAACATATTGGCTTTTCCTTTTCGTAGTCTATAAATATTTTATTTCTTTTTAATTAATACAATTGTCCTTCTTTTGCACGGCATTGTTGCTGTAATTATGCACATTTCCTCAATAAAGGGTTTTATTCTACATTATTCTAACCAGGACTGTACAGTGTGACAGGAGGTGAGAGCTGTTGCATTTGATGCAAACGTTCTATCAGGACTCTGGAGCTGTGACGTCAGTGCTGCTGTGTCTTGGCTAAAAGTCGACAATTACCGGCAGCAGGGATTTAAACCATTAATCAAGGAAACAAAACACAAAAAAAACAAAACAAAACCAAAAAATGTTTCATTGTGCCAAACACACACACACACACACACACACACACACACACACACACACACACACACACACACACACACACACACACACACGGTCTGTCGGAAACGCCCATATCAAATAAATACATCATGCACAGAGACAAAGCTAAGTGCGCCGTATTAAAGAGACACTTTTTGTCCCGACGGGATTGGCTGACAGATACTATTGGTTGGACTCTACGTGAGGAATCGGCCACTTACTCTCGGCTTTTGGAACCGACTGCGAGGAGACCTTGACAGCCTCTTTCTTTGGCCTCATGGGACACCACGTTCCATCCTCCTGGAACTTGATTTCATCCACGTCTGAACAGTCATTCAGGATTTCTAAGAATAAACTGCACACAGAATGAGTAACTATATCACAATTATACAAAGCACACATATCAGACTCTCGCTGTTGAACTAATTAGACAGAAACAATTTACCACAGAAACCAATAAAAAAGTAATTCAATATTTGTGTTCTGAAAAGTCTTGTTTTCGTGGTTAATTTTTATTTCCGGATGCGCTGATACCAGTAAAGGTACAGAGAGGTACCAGAGTTGAGTACTCTACTCGTAAAAAAAAAAACGTGCCAATACCACAACACCGATACCAGTTGTATGTGTATGCATATGACAAGTTTGTTAAATTTGTGTTTGTACTGCAGTGGAACTTGTGACAGTCATCCCATGTTCTGGAAAAACATGCTGAGCAATGTTGTTCAAATGACAGAACACCTGTAGAAAAACAAAAGCAAAGTAATTCTATAATATGTAATAGCCTTATCAAGTACTCGGTATCGTACTCTACTCGTTCAGTAAAAAAATAAGTGGTATCAGTGCATCCTTAACCATTTCCTTTGGTCCAATCTTAGAATCTAAAGACATCATTTTACAGAAAAAAAAATGTCAATGACGAAAGAAACAGAAATCGTTTCTGCTCAGAAAAGTTCAACTAACCCGTCGATAATGAGGCTCTCGTAGGCAGCCTTCTTGTCGCAAACAGGACAGATCCAGGTGGGCTTCTTCTCATTCATTTGCAGATAGAGGGCAGCGTCGAAACACTGCAGGTGAGAGCAGGTGACGGCCCGACAAGGCACAGTGAGGCGCATCTTGCCCAGCTGCAAGAGGCAAAGAGACAAAGACACGTATTACGCACATGCAGGGTGAATTGCATGGAACTTGACGACAGTGTGAATGTGTTTGATTCCTCATTAGGAGCTCAATTTACCGGACATATGAGGGAGACTCGTAAACTCGTTGTAGCGATCTCGCTGTCTGGATCTGCCGTCAGCTTCTCTTTTACTGGAGCAAGAGGAACATTTGGGAAAATAAACAAATATATATATATATATATAGACATATATATATACATATACATATATATGCAGCAGAAGACAATGCTATGAAATGCACTTCATGGGCTGCATGTGGAACACGGATGCACCGGCTAACAAACAGATTGTGTTCAACTCTTAGTTACTTAGTGCTCTGGAGTGGTCAGGGTTTCTGATGCCCTTCATCCGTAGCCTCTGCAGGAGCAGTGGTGACGTCAGCTGCCTCACCAAGTACACAGACATGGAATAGGTCTGCAACACAAACGGGGTCTCAGCGACTGCATTTCAAAATTCAACCAAAAGAAAAAAAAAAAGAAAAAAAAGTGGGAGAATTCAAAGGAAAATTGTGTTCTTACTTTTCCAATTTCAGGCGCCCATGTGACTGAAATCTGATTGGGTACTGCAGAGGAGAGACGGACGAGGGAGGTAATGTTCAGAGGCCTTCCAGGTCTCTTCTGTTCTACGCCGTTTTTTGGTGGTGGTGCGTAACCCTGCAGGAGGGAAAGGCTTTGTTGGTACGTTTGAAGCTGCATTCTTTCTAAATCTGAACCATCTTAGACGAGAACAACTCACAGGCAGAGGAAAAAGTTTCCCATTGACTTTTATACATAGACCACTTGGGTAATTGTCTTCTTGAGCGCAACTTGTCTCGGACAAGCAAAACCTGGATGACAAAAAAAAAAGATCCATATGAGAGCAACTGGGAAATAGACAATAGAATAACGGCACTGCATAAACACCATTGTGAAGGCACCATCATTGCAAGCATCAGCCACGTTTACTACATTTACAACATCAAAAACTTACAAGTATATATATATTTATACTGGGTTTTTTCATTTGTAAATCTGGCACGGAAAAAAAACAGAAGATGTACGGGAAAAAAATGTATTTAATGTAATAATTTCAAAGGTAATATCTTGTACTGCTTCTTTTGGTCAACTTGAGGTAGAAGGGTTGCGTTAGGGCAACTGGACTCGTTTTGTGATCTTGAAATCACAAAACGAGTCCAGTTGCCCTCACTCAACCCTTCTACCTCGAGATGACCTGGATGACTGAGAACCTTCACAAACTTTTGGTAATCTCATTACACACTCACCTAAGTTGAATTTGAACCATATAATCCCGTCTTCCACCAGGAAGAAAGTCCCTGACAACAACAAAAAAAACAAGGGTAAGTTTTGTTATTTTTATCATCCACATGGAACACACAAAAATGTTTTCTTAGCAATGATGATATGAATATGAAAATATGCTTCGTGCCAAGCGAGCTCCTTTTACCGCACATACAATTTCAATGTGAATATCTAATTATTTAGGAAAAGCTTCTTCTTCTTTTTTTTTCTCAATGGTTGTACGAAGGTTCTACGTCAGTTGAAGCTGACAGACTGGATCTTAAATGAGTTTTAATGGATTTGTTTTATTTTACCAACTATTCTTCATCTTGAAGATGAACGATTTCTTTGTCTGGCTGGCTGTCACAGTTTAGACAAGGTCGCATATGTGTCAATTCAATCATTATATGTTGACACTTAACTATATCAAAGAGTCTGTTATAGGTGAGAACAGAAATATACAAATCACATCCCTGTAGAATTAACCTGTTTTACCAAAACACTACAAGGAAAAGGAAAACAGAACTTCAAACACAGAATCAGTGACATCACAAAGGGATCAAAACAACAAAAAAAACTTAAGTCAATCAGACCTTAGGCGTAATTCCATTAGTAAGAGATAATTTGAAAATGTCTGAATGAAAACCCCGGACTGAAAGTATATGGTGTCAGACCAATCCTTCATAAGCTAACAGCTGTCAGCTTGTTAGCTGACAATCCTACCTCGAAATGCATACTTCTCGGACTTGTTGTGGCGTCAAGGCAAAGATAAAATATTTTTCCTGGTGGTACCTCTGAGCAGTACTTGCTCCTGAAATCACATAACAAGACACAGATGGTAGAACGAACAAACAAGACCTTTGTAAATGATATTGCACGAAAAGTTTGGGCAATGATTTTGTTGATCAAGAGTCAGTTGGAGATCTTAAAGACAGGATAATCGATTTGGAATGTACATTAAACACTGTACCTTAAAATCCTGCATCTAAACGTTCATTATACGACACACACTACTGTAATTCGCAAGCGGAAAGAAACTAAGAAACTACTAAAAAATCTGAAGATTATGAGTCTCACGTACAAGAAACACAGTCAAGGAAATCAACAACAGCAACAACAACAACAAAAAACCTTTGCAAAAATCCCCATGAATGTTGATTTGCCCACTTGGCCTTAATCTCCCTGATTTAATTTTCCACTTTTTTCCAGCAGCCTGGTCCAGGACTGAGCCAATAAAGCCTATATAATGGCCTATAAAA
>NW_027466142.1:3650000-3747500 GCF_046127955.1 Nelusetta ayraudi
TAAAATTAGGGTTTGGGCGTTCCCAAAAAACATTTGTATCATAAGCACAATATTGATTGAAGTTGCTCAATAAATATTGTTTGGATTTCTTCTGCTTTACCCATCAATATTAACAGAAAGTTGTATAAACTGAGAAGTCATTATAAGCAACAATCACTTTATATTTATTATTATTATTATTATTATTATTATTGTTATTATTATTATTATTATTATTATTATTATTATCATTATTATTTGTAAAGTATAGTTTTGTTTTGTTTTTAGCTATTATATCTAATATAATGTTATTCATGATAAATTGTTGGTTGTGATGTAGCCTTGTATTTGTAAAATGTGCTATTTAAGCACACTGACATGACCACCCCACAATTAGGTTGATTTAATGAAGAATATCTTGTCTCTAAAAACTAATGTGAAGGAACAACATGTCATTATAAAGAAGCTACATTCATGCTACTGTTTTAAAATGTATTGGCTAGACTAGATATGTGTTGCAATTATCTGTAATTGAATTCTTCCTAGTCAAAAAGATCCTTTCAGATATCTGCATTGTCATTGTTCCTATTCACAATTGTCATGTCAGATATCCTCAAAGACATTCTTTGTAGGAGAAATGATGTCACTTTTGTGATTGTACGGGGTTCTCATTACACAGATCTACAATTCAGATGTAGGTATCTGTATGAATTATGGACGTCTGCAACTGAATTACAAGTCGTAATTCCAGTTTATATAATCCTGACTAGTTATAATCACGGTTAAATAAAATATCCTCAGTACCTCTCAATTACATATATTTTCTACATGGTCCCTTTTAGATATCTTTACATTAAGAAAAAACAGAGTAAAAAATGAATGACACGAGCGTGGATTAAGTTCACTGCTAAGTCTCAAAGGGGATCAAACTATACAGGAAAAAAATAGAGCCAATGCTACAGGCCCATTGAGTCCTCCAGGGGGGCTTTGCATGGGGAATAATACTGCCGGAACAGACTTCTACTACTACCTGTTCAACTTTTCCTCAGCCTACTCTGGTGATGCAATGAAAACCTTTAATATATAAACTGGAATATACGTTTTGAAAGATTGAACTGGACCCAGTGTGAGCACTTGTAATGAATGTTCAATTGTGAATAATTTTCTTTCAGGATCCTTGCGAATCTGATAAAATGCTTTTTTTTTTTTTCATAATGAAACACAAATGTGTGAATAAGTACGTATTCCTGGATATCTTAAAAGTAGAGCAAAGGTCAAGCACAGCAAATTCAAACTGCTCACAATGACGTTTCAATGACGTTCAAAACTGAATCACAGATTCAGATTCAATATCTATGTCTTAATTTCCACATGCTCGGGTCTGCTTGACTGATTGCTTGTGCGACCAGAGGCGACGTGATTTTAAGGGAAGTTTGTAACTCGCAAATTCCAACTTTTGAGTCGTATCCTAAAAGTAACTTACACTTACTATAACTATGAGTGAGTGTGTGTGTGTGTTAGTCTTTGAATGTAGTGTGTAACAATAAAATGTAGTTCTCATAATTACATATGGGTGCTGATGTGGACGCTACATGTAATGATTAGCGGTTAAAATCAGCTACTATTCATTTTTCTTTGACATAAAAACCAGCCTGACTTCTGTCCTTATTCTTTTTATCACCTGTCATAATTTTAGTTTAGTTCGATTGAAAGAAGAAGGAAGTATAACAGAGGTTAAAGAGATGAAAAAAGAAACGTAATTTCAACCAATTTTGAGAGAAACGTTTAAATGAAGAGAGGTGGGGTTGAATAGGTAGAAGAGATGGTTGGACACTTATCAAGTATGTATGTTGATAAAAGTAGTGATGGTGCATCATTCTTGTCATTAAAAGTCAGACACAAATAGATCACACAGCACTTTGTCAACACATTTTCACATACAGCGCTTCTCCCCAGCGCACTAATTCTCTGACTTTATACATACAGGGGAAGTAGGTGTGTAGGATGTGATGGTGGGGCATCTAAAGCGCTTTCACGCTGCTGCAACAGTTTATTAGCGAAACCAGGCGTGAGGTGAATGTTTTGTTTTTTTTTCTTTAATTATTTGTCCAAAATGATTTGCTGTGCTGTACAGACTTTGGGCATTGCTGTACTCTACTGTACCAGCTTATAATTAATCATAAATGTACCATGCTCAAGCACGGCATGGAGCCCTCACACTGGCCAAGCGTATCGTATTCTATGTCTTGAAAGTGCTTGGGCACTTTCAACCTTGCCTGGTGTGAGTGTGACCCTAAATGCTGTAGATGTGGTTGGTGAGTGTGTTTTTGTTGTACCCAGTAGCATTGTTGAGTGCAGTTGACTCATTAGGCAGTTTTGGGATGTGTGCAAACAAATTCTGATAAATGATAGTCAGGATAATTGCTTTATTTGTGCCAAGTGCATAAAGCTCAAACAGGAACACACTTGTTATTCATTTTATTATTCTTTGCTGTCAGCAACTATTGCTAAACAATATAAATCTAAAGTATGAAATGGATCAGAATATGTCTGCACACTTTAATTATTCATAGTGTAATATTGATTTGCCTGGCATTGCAGGATCTGTGAGTGAGCTTCCTAGGCTAAGAGCAATTCTGGGGAACACGGTTTCCCTTCACAGGCTACTTCAGACGGTTCAGAAGAAGCTCTTTACACTAAGAGCTTCTTAACTGCTCCTGGAAACAAATGCAGTTTTCATTTATAAATCAACCAAGTGACCGACCCACAGACATGAACTCTCGCAGCTTCTGTTTTTACAGTAATTTACTCTTTACTTGTCCTTGTCTTTCTCCGGTGCTGGTGAGCCAAACACAATTCTCCACGCTGGTGAACAATAAATATTTATTCTATTCTATTCTAAAACTGGGTCCATGAAATTTGTGTAAAGATGTTTTTGTTTTTGTAAAAGAGATCAGCAGCAATGATTCGTCCCTACTTGCTTCTGATTGGAATTAAAATGAGGGTTAGTGACGGGGCTCGGATAGAGGCAAGGAGTAGTTTCCACTTGTGTTCCAACACACAGTTGCATGAAGTGCAAAATAATCTGCTTCATTTATGACACTAGTAAACTGCAGAACTTTTTTCCCCTATTAATTTGGTTGGTAACAGAGACTTTTGATTAACCTCGATTTCAGGGTTCATGGTTTTTTACAGATTTTGTGTCTCTCCAAGTCTTTCTATAATGTAATTGTGTAGCGTTCCCAACGCAGTGGCTGCTAATTTGAAGTAAGTGTGCAAAGTTTTTCAACTCTCTGCAGAGAGAAAATGCAGGGAATATGAAATCATGCGGGCTCTGCATACTTTTTGCATTTTGTGCAGAAATAGTTGATTTTGCTGCCTTGGCCTGCACGATTACCAACAAATCAGTTCAATATACCATATGTAATAAGTAGGTAGATATGTAGGGTTTTGTTTTTTTTGTTTTTTGCCTTAATCATTTGTATTTGCTGCATGTTAGTCTCCCTCGCTGCTAAAGAGACCAGAGACTAGACCAGGGGTCCCCAAACTACGGCCCCGCTGCGTGTCTCTGTCCGGCCCCCATGAAGGCAGTCATAATCCCCCCCCCCTGCCACGTAACAATTCGTCAACGAATTGCTAAAAAAGTTTGGAGACCACTGGACGAGACCATGCACCTGAGTGCGTTGGTCCCTCAGTAGAGTTAATGGGGTGAAACCTCTTCTCTTCAAGAAACAGACTCCTTGTTTTGTCCTCTCAATGAAATCAGCTGATTTCACAAAATTTTTCTTAAAAGTTGTGAAATATTTCTGATTCATGTTTGCTCATGTGAGAGCAAACGAGCTGCGTCATGAAAGTAGGCATCTCTAACAATACATCTATAATATAGCTGATAAAAGACATAAAGGGTCACTATTTTTCTTTCCTATGTTCAACTTTAATAACCTTGTGGGTTTTTGTTTTTTTTACCTTGACAGGAACTTGAAGAGATTCGCAGATCTGGAATGAAAAACTTCAGAAACATTCAAGTTGAGGAATCAAACCTGTTGTCATGGCAAGGGCTCATTGTGCCTGTAAGTGTGACTCAGTATGGATGACTGTTTTTTGTTTTATTTCTTACATTGGTTTGCTTACTCTCAAGAACAATTTCTTGTATTTCTTTCTTGTAGGATAACCCTCCTTATGACAAAGGCGCGTTCAGAATTGAAATCATTTTCCCAACGGAGTACCCCTTCAAACCTCCTAAGATCACTTTTAAGACAAAAATCTATCACCCCAACATCGATGAGAAGGGCCAGGTGTGCTTGCCTGTGATCAGCGCAGAGAACTGGAAACCTGCCACCAAAACTGACCAAGGTAGGTTTCTGTTTGTTTTGGGTGTTGGTTTCAGTTTATGTTTTGAGTGCCTCACACATTGACATTTATTCCACTTAGTTGCGTATAATATTTAAATATAGAAAAGTGATAACATTAAATGACAGTTTTATCAAAAATGTCTTGATCAAACCAACAATTGCATTTCGATTAAAAGTTAAAATTTCATTAATCAATTTAAAGCAGTAATTCAATTAAATACAGCAGATTCACATCTGATATTGGGCGGATATTAATTTAGGATTTCAACTGAAAAAAAAGGTGCAAAATATTGCCTTCAAAATATCCTGTTCAACTTGACCTGTAAGAAAAGCTAAATAAGTTGGTTCAGGTGACAAAAAGAAGAGATTATTTTATTCAAATTCCAGAAGATTTCCACAAACTTTGCGTGGGGAATTTTGGAAGCTTTCCCAATTGGAACTTTTAGTGGGAATTATTGTGAATTTATGGTTATTTAGTGGGAACTGGATAATTTAAACAAACTATATAAAGTCCAAACATAAATGACAGTTTTTGTCAAGGAGATATCTATGCAATATAATTCAATTGTAACATGATGTTTTAATAGATTTTTTTTGTTGTAGAACTTTGAGTTTTAATTATTGTATTGAACAATCAATTTTTAAAACCAAAAAGCAAAAGAAAAATTGTAAACATTAATGCAGTGGCATTTAAATGAATATGGTTGATAAACTACTTGAATGTTAAGCAAACTGTTGAATAGTTTTATAGCCCAGGAGACGGGATTCACTCGTGGTGTGGTTTCGAATTCGGCTCCGTCCTTCTCTGTAGAATGTTTGGTGAAGGTTGGATGGGCAGATTGGCCCAGGGGCAGACAGACAGAATAAACAGGGGTGTGGCCTCAATAACCCTTTATGCAGCACACTGCTGTGGGATGTGAATGAGGAAATAGCTGAAATATTCAAGTGTGCCTGATTATAAGATATTTTTCCCCAACCACAAGCTCCCTGTCGAGGGCCAATATTGGATTTTGTAAATCTCTTGTTTATTCCCATACATTCCCGTTATCTCCCATATATTCCCATTAATTCCTGTTAATTCCCATTAAATGATTCCAACAGAATTTTGCAGGCCTAGATCCCCCATATCAGAGTCTTTTCTTCTTTTCAGCGCGTGTTTAAAGACGCTGTTAAGACCATCATTTCATCATTTCAGAAGACACGAATTTTATCCAGAATGTCATTGGGCATTCTGAGTCGAGAACCTTTGAATGGTTGTTACCAGGAAGCCCATGTCACGGCTATTCCTTCCAGGTGCTGGGTTTTGCTCTTTGCTCAGTTCCTTTGCTCCATTTTATAGTGTGTTTGATGTTCAATCAAGTTGTTCATTAACACGATTGACACAAATGTGGAAACACCCTCAGGGCCTCATTCACTAAAGGTTTGCGTGCAGGAAAAAACATCCAAAAACGTCATTAGATAGATAGATAGATAGATCGATGGATAGATGAATGGATAGATAGATAGATGGATAGATCGTTGGATGGATCGATGGATAGATCGATGGATGGATGAATGGATAGATAAATGGATAGATAGATGGATCGATAGATGGATGAATGGATAGATAGATGGATGGATGGATAGATGGGTGGATGGATGGATAGATCGATGGATAGATCGATGGATGGATGGATGGATAGAAAGATGGATGGATAGATGGATAGATGGATAGATGGATGGATGGATGGATGGATGGATGGATAGATATGCTTTATAATCCCAAATTGGGAAACTACGCTGTTGCAGCACTAAAAACAATACAAAAAATAAACTATACAGTAATTACAAGAGTGAGTCAAGTGAATACAAAAACACGACAAACAAGATACAGAAAATGGCGAGTATCTTCTAATCTTATAGATTTCAGTTTCTAATCGTTGGTGTACAGAGTTTTACTCTAATATCATCAGGTGTCAACAGCATGGCTGCGCACTGTGGTTTTGTTTTTGTATTTTTTTGTATTTTTTTTTTTTTTTTAACAAACTTTTAACAATCTCAAAGGTTTTGCGTCTTAACCCGATTTCTCCATGGTCTCTTGCAGTAATTCAGTCGCTCATTGCGCTGGTGAATGACCCCCAGCCCGAACACCCCCTGAGGGCAGACCTAGCGGAGGAGTACTCGAAAGATCGTAAAAAGTTCTTGAAGAATGCCGAAGAGTTTACAAAGAAACACGGCGAAAAGCGGCCAATGGACTGATCACCTGACAGGCGTATCGCCCTCTCTCCCTCCCTCGCCTTCTGTCTCACTCGCCCAATGAAACATCCATGCCCCCCCCCCTGCCCCCCTCTCACCCACCCGCCCCCTCGCCGCCCTCAAAAAACCTTTACCACTTGCTCGTTTACTCTTCTTCTCTGCCCTTCTCCCCTCCGCCAGTCCTCTCCGTAATCCTCCCTCTCCAGGGGACGAGAGGAAGCTCGGTGGAGGGCTGAACCGCGCCAAAACTCCCCCCCCCCTCCTCTCTCCCTCCTCCAGGACTCTGTTGATCAGACAGCATTCTCTCCCCCCCACCCACCCACCTCCGCACCTCCCTCCTCCCCTCTAACTTGAGCCTTTGATCTATTTCTTTTCAGTTTTTTTAATGTGGAGATTCCAACAAAAAAAAACAACAAAAAAATAAAACGAAGTAAAATCTACGCTATATTCAAATGAAGAGTGAAAAGGAAGTACTCAAGATTGATGTGTTGATTTTCCTCCGGTTTTCCTCTCTCTCTATATATACTCTCATGTAAACTAAATATCTCTTAGTTATGGTTCACTGAATCACTTTCTTTTGAGCATCATCACCCCCCGTACTCTTTTAATCTAATAAAATGTGACTGAAATAAGCTATAGGGAGGACCTGTAGTGTGTGCCGACTGCAAAATCTTTTTACTTCCCTCCATTACTACTTTTCTTTTTTTTTTCTTTTTTTTTTTTTGTTGCGCTGTACATATCTGTAATTCGGGAATAGGAGATAATAATGGCAGAACGTAGAATTGCTGAAATGCAATGGACCATCCAGTGCATAACGTTTCCACTGTATGCATCATGTCACGTTACAGCAAGCTAAAGTAAAACTCTTTGAATATTCTCAATTGTACTTGCTTGAGGTGTTCTTGTTGTACAGTTTATACTCCTCTGATACGATAAAAGAGCATTTGATTTGCTTTTTTGGACCCATAATCATTTCATATTTGTCCTCCTCTTAGATTGTTCCTGACGCGAATTGACTTGAGAGAATTTGTTTTGGTTCATTGGAAACTTTTGTGCATGTCTTTGTTTTACCATTCGGCACCCACGTTAACCATCACACCAGAGACGGAGTCCTGCAACGCACCTAGAATTAATGCATATATATATGCGCGACGGTACTCCGGCATCCCAATGACTGACGGAAGGACCCGACTCATTGGAGGACAGGAAGGGAGGAGACGATAGCCTGGGCTTTTGGAGGCAGTCCGAGAAAACGGGTCCACTTGAAGGCATCTGAGGAGGGACGAGCTGTGCAGGGGCGTGTCAGGACCGGGCGGGAGGGGTGGGGGGGAGGGGACCGCAGTGGCGGAATTAATCATCATGTAACAACTGTTTCAATCTGGTCCCAATATTGTTTCATAATAAAGACGGCTCGTCAATACAGCCTCTCTGTCTGCCTGTTAGTCACTGGGATGTTACAGTTGGAGTGAAGCCCATCAGCCCACACACCTCAGGGTTTCAATGAAGATGTGGAGGAAGTACCAAAGTACTCTGTAACAGGGTCCTTTTTGTTTTTGGTCAACTTTTTATTGTTTTGTATTCGAAGGACACACCAAGCGAAAAGAAAAGAAAAAAAAAAAAACGGGCAAAGGTAAACAATAAAAAACAATGAACATAGATGCAAATATATATGTGTATATATATTTATATATCTATAGATATAGATGTATAAATACACACACCACAGATCCCCACCCCCACATTTGTGAATTTGTAAATCTTATGTTTGATTTGTACTATTCTGCTATGTACCTGCCTGAATTCCTGCAAATACTTCTTCTGTATCTAAATGTCAAATTATTCAATCTGATTATTGAATTTGGAAGACGCCCACAAAAACTATAAAAAGATCATGGCATTTTTTTTTTTATTATTATTCATTCAGCATTATATCAAAAGACAGCCCAGTAAATTTGCCTTAAAAAAATACAGAGTGAATGTATAAATTAGCAAATAAATACCCATGTGAAGTAAAAGCACATTCAAAATACACTGAAAAGCAAATAAGACAGTTAGGGCAACAAACCAGCATGAGCAAAGGTGTACCAGACAAATCAGCTGGTGGGTGTAAACATCAAAGAGAACTTACAGACTAACCTAATAGATTGGTAGTGGAATTTAATACACCTTGCACTGCTGGTACAATTCCAATGCCTCGTAGGAGTAATTGCTCCAGGCATAAATTATTTAATTTATGATAAAAAAATAAATAAAAAAAAACCTTTAATTGCGTTCTTGCTTTTGTTATGGGTGATTAAATGGCAGATTAAACATGGATGTTAACACATTTAATGATTTGATTTATGTATTTATTCGTGTAATTTTCATAAATTGACATTATTAACATGAACCATTACATTAACCTACAATGTGTACAAATGATATCACTTTTACAGATTAGAGAGCACAGCTGAGCACAGCAAACAAAAACAAAGAGGCTATGGAACTCCACCTCTTAGTGCTCCTCTCACCTCCATCACTTCGGTGATGACCACGACCCCAAGAGCTGGAAAACCCAGCCCTGAAGGTCCTGGTGCCATGACTCCACCTCGCCATCTGTGTTCAGGATCTCCGACCAAAACCAAAACAGTCCTTTATAATACACTTAAAGGTTAACTGTGTAATATTTGGAGATTTTGAGAGGAAACAAAGAAGTTGTATTTTAGATTGCAGCGCTCATTCACTCACCCTCTGTAAACTACAGCGGCCTGCTCACCCAAACCTGGATACTTTGTCCACCTTCTTCTTTGTTGGTTTATTTGAGGACGCGAGTGTTCACCCTAAATACGAAAAGTGCTGTCAGGCAGCTGGATTGTACACACCAGGCTTCCTTAGAAATATGGCGGTGCAAGATGGCAGCTAACTAGGAGCAGGACCCTTATTGGTCTATGTATATTATATATAAATAAGAACTGTTCTGTGGGTAGGAAAACCAAATTACTCTTATTGTAATATGTATTAACATATTTATGACCAGTATATCAAGCTTTTATGAATACAAAAATTGTATACGTAAATCGTATACATATTTATACATACACATATCTATCTATCTATGAGAGCTTTGTAAATACTTGTATTGTTCACACTGCAAGTCACACTGACCTGTCTGCCACTCTGGCTACTTCTCTCTCTCTCTCTCTCTACTTATTGTCTCTGTCTCTCTTTCTTCATTTTTTGCCTTTCCTTTCCACCCAACCGTTTAAAGCAGATGAATCACTCTGGAATCTGGCCCTGCTCCAGGTTTCTTCCTACAGGGGAGTTTCGCTCCTTGCTTGCTCTGGAGGGATCAGTTGATGTTCTCTTGCTTGTACAAAGCGCTTCAAGACACCCTTGATAGTGATTTAGCTCTTTACAAAGAAAGTTTATTGATGGATTCATTCATAGGCTCCGCCCCCTTCCTAGTAAAACAACAAGCACTTGCTGAGAGAGCAATGAAAATGTTAAGTAAGTAAGTATATGACGCAAGAATGTTAATGCCAAGTTATCAAGCTGTGCATGCTAACATTAGCTAAAATTAAATATACCCACTGGAATTAACTAGACTACACCTCTGCGCCAATGTTCCTCTTCCACCTGAACTCCTCCATCATCTAGTCTAACCATACAGCACTAACAAGCATATGCGCAGGTCTGTGTCTCCCCAGCAAGTGATGAGCAAGACCTCAGGAGGCGGAGCTGGAGGAGCTGCTAGAGGTTTCTTACCACTGTGAAGTTTTTCCTGGCCGATGTTGTATCAGGACCCATGGTTGTTCTCTGTGATTGTAAAGCGCTTTGAAGCCTGGATGTGAACTTAGTGCTTGTACTAAAGTTGATTGATTGAAGGCTGAGGCGAAGATTCACACCCACCCGAGACCCGAAAAGGTTACCAGACAGAGTGCGATGTGACACTCTGCCCAGATTAAATAACACCACTAAAGCTTCACATCGTGTACTTTAGTACTTTATTACCTCGCACTGGAATATAATGAAAATTGCTTGTAGCACCTTTATGTAATCAATATTCGAAGACTCTTGATCACAGTTGTATTATTTTTTTTTATATAAAGATTGAAAACACAAGTGTTTTCTTGAACGGACAGATGGGATTGAAGGGGTGGCAACAAGAAAAAAAACTAAACAAACAGGTTCAAGTTCCTGCAGAGAATTACCTTTCCTACCTCCTTGCATATGGACAACATGGCAGTTAAAACATCCTATACGTAATGTACCATATACCAAAATAAACAATACTATGGCTAAAACTCCTATCTGAAAACCTCCTGATCATGAAAGTGCCACTGTGCTAAAGTGAGAAATGGATCTTGCGATAATCAATTAAAAAAATCGATAAAACATTTAACAGTGTGAAAGAGGTAATTCTCAACTAAACACTGAGAAACCGGCCCAACCTTTAAATGAAACCGTAAGATTGTGTTGCCAAGACAGACCACTGACAACAGGAAACCTCCGCTTTGGAAAGAATGCAGTCCTCAATGCCAGTAATAACATTTGATTGTGCAGTGAAAGGGCATATATGAGTTTTGTAAAAGAGCAGCCAGCAACACCAATGGCCAAAACAAAATGACGTCAATGACGTTTTTCACTTCCAATCGCACCTCTTAAATGACAGAAGGTCCCGTTGGGGGCAATCTTTTTGCCGTCTTGTTTGCTCTTAGAGGAGAAAACAAAAGGGAAACTTTGACGAAGACGAGCCTTTGATTTCCAACAGAACCCACTGCACCAGTTAGAGGTCTTTAAAGGCACAGAGCTGTACTCTCTCCTGGTGGAAGAGGGCCAGCAGTGACGGATCGCTGAGAATACGGAGTTCATGTTGTCTGTCGTCAGACTGGGAAAAGTCATCTGGGCCCTCTCCACATCCTCCTTCATGCGGCCGACTGGGATACCCAGGGTGTACCATTAGCTCTGCCGTGAGCGCAGGCAGCTCAGTGCCTGGATGACTGGAGGTGGTGGCCGACTGCTTAGCAGTCAAGCAATGCCTCAGAGCTTTCTGTAGGTTGGGGATGGACATGTGCTGGCCCATGGTGGTCAATCCAAGGTACACATCTGGCCACCTGTGGACAGAGTCAGTGTGTTGGGAGCACAATGTTAGCGAACCTTCACTTTGAGCGTCAACGACAAATCCATCAAGCTGCCTGACAAAGCGCTTACAGCCCAACTTCCTAAAGGGGCCTTCACATGACGCAAGGTGCAGATAAAAGCTATATGACTCCTATATGTGATGGGTATAGCTATCTAGTCAGATAGAAAAAAATAAATATTAAAAATAGATTAAAGGTTAAGTGTTTAATATTTGGAGATTTTGAAGAAGAAATAGCGACATAAGTGGTTTCATTTTAGATTGTGGTGTCTTTCACTCTCCCTCCTCCTCAGCTTGCCAGTGAAGTACAGTGGCCTGCACACCCAAACCTGGATACCTGGTCCACCTTCTTCTTCGTTGGTTTATTTGAGGACATAAGTGTTCACAATGAATACGAAACACGTTGTCAGGCGACCTGGATTGTCCACACCAGGCTTCCTTAATAATATGTTGGTGCAAAATGACTGCTGGGAGCAAGACTCTTGCTATATGTATTTTCTTATATATATAAATATGAACCGTTCTAAGGGTAGGAAAATCAAATTACGTTACGATGTATTTATCTATCCCTATCTATGTCTAAACACCTTGACTCTCTTAAAAGTGGTGGAGATAAAAACACAATGATGCTTCAATTTAGGTCCAGTCACATGACTAACCCAGAAAAGCCCATGTGAACCTTTTTTTTAGCCTCATTCTTTTTTTCTTAACACATCCAGAGTGACAGACCTAATTCCATAGCGTGCAAAGACAGGCATGGAGTCGTGGGCATCCTTCTCCACCTGGGTATAGAACCGTTGGAGGTGTGCTGGCAGCCATGGGCAGCTATGCAAACCTATCTCCATTGGAACACGAGTATATGGAATCCTTAGATCTGACAGGACCTGCGCAAACACTTCACGCACTTCTGCAAACACACAATGGAAGACATCTGATCAACGTAATCTGTAATCTGTGTCTATATGTTATATAATGTGAAATTGTGTGTATTATTTGATAAGACTTTTAAGTTTTTATGTTGTTTTTCTTTTCACCGTGAAACTGTACATTACCTGGCAACACATGCACATGCTGATGTCCATCCATATGGTGAGGCAGGTGGCCTGTCAAGTCTTTGAAAAGTGCGACTTGGGCTCTCAACTCTAGCTCTACCTGAGGAAACAAAACATTTGGACGTTGAGCGAATACAACGCATTTCACAATACAATATATTCCCATGTCCTACTGGTGTCTAATGCCATGCAAATCCCCTAATGGCCTTTAATTATGGACCACGTTATGCTTGAACCTATTAAAGAGCTCAGGTTTGGTTCTCAAGCGGCCCACTCAGAAAAACCTCTCTGTGAGAATAAAATGCCTTCTTAACTTTTGTCTTTTATTTTGTTTACCAGTTTCGTTTTGTTTTGTTTTTTTTGTTTTTTTTTAAAGAAAGGCTTGGGCAGCTCATGATGCTCTACAGGTAGGTAATGCGATTATTTACAGTATCAAGTCTGACAGTTTCATCTGCCTTGGTGAATTCCACCCTTCTACTGTAAACCCTTAGCTTTTTGGTCAGGGTTTAAGTTGTGCTCTACACCAAGCTTACGGCAAGAGAGGGTTAGGCGTCTTGGAAGACGGACAGACGGACGGATGAACAGATCATACATCCTTTTTGCAAAGAACCAATGTTTTTAATCCAAGCTATCGCGTTAAGTAACGTACCTGTTTCACACAGAGTTGACCTCTCTGTAAGGCTTGACGGAAGCCCATTTTTCCATGAAAGAAGCCACATTGGTTTATGAGTGTTTGGACTTGCTGGTGGTTCTGACATGCTGGAATGCCTTCTGAGAGGTTTGCATGAAGCCCAATAGGTATGTTGTGCCTGACAAGTAGAGATTATTTCAGAGGTTGTTCATGTGTTAATACGCTACCCTCACAATGTCCAATAAATATTTAGGATTTAACTCCGTAAAAGGGACAAAGCCTTTCTATGTTTGTGTGATTTCCCCCCCCCCCAATCGATATCAAAATTATCGTCACTGTCTGAAACTTAAAGAACTAGAATTTAAGATTAGCACCTGATAGAGCCTGACTGTCACTACACATTCGTTGTTTAGAGGAACCATGTTGAGCGAAGCGAAGCAGCCCAAAATTACAATGTAACCGGTTAATATGGCTTAAAATGAATTCAGTGAAAATGTACCATTATACACTACATATACCAATATATCTGACACAAGGCCAGGCGGAAGGGAATCGCAGCTCCAGCCCACATTAGCTTCTACATTCACAAGCCAGAAGCATAAATCGCCTCGCTTTTATTTTAAAGCAAAAAACAGAAGAAAAAAAAACAAGACATCGTTTGTTTCGATGAATTCACAAATCAACTGGGAAAAGTAGAGTGAAAATGAAAAGGTGCAGAAGGACATAACAGGAGGAGGAGGTGCCAGACAGGGTCTCATTAAAGTCAAATAGTCATGTATAGAGTTAGAAAGGCAACAAAGTGAATATAGTGCAACCAGAGAAGGTTTAAAGCAGAAGAAATTGATGCCAGCAAGCGTTTCCACCACAGAGTTCCTCTACCGTGGTGGCTGCCAGGAGGAGTGGGGGTGGGGCTTGATCTATTTGTCCTATCAATAAGCACGTATATAAACTTACACAACCTACATATTCAAAGATATACCAAAAATAGGATTTTATCATCAAAAAAATATAGCCAGAGTGCATCCATTTCTCTCCCTGGCCACTAATGTACCGAGGTGCCAATTCATTCTTTATCTGCTGTCATTGAGACGACTGTAACACCCTGCTCTCCTGTCTTCAGGACTTCAGAGGCTGTTGACATTTACAAAAGAAGGTTAAAGACGCATCTTGTTAATCAGCCTTTCGGCCGACCTTTCACCTGACCTTTTCATTTAAAGTTTTATATTTAATCAACTGTATTTACTGATCTTTTCACTTTATTTATTGTCTTGTCATTTATTGTATCTCATGCTTTGAAGGTTTTTGTTTTTAACTCCAGCGCTCTCAGGGGGGGGTTCTCCACACTGGCAGCTGTGTCTGCCCTGCTGGTGGGGGTGCTGTCTTTTTGTCCCCTCGGCCCAGCTGGTCGGGTGTCTCCCCACTTTGGTGAGGAGGTCCGCCTGTCTCCCGAGCTCAGGGGTATAGGAGGGCTGGCGGCCCTTGTGGCTTTGGCCTGCAGCTCCTCCCAATGTGGACTGTCAAATAAGTTTGTGTTCCAATTGATCCTGGGCGGCCCTGCCATGTCTTCCCATGGACAGTGTGTGTGTGTGTGTTTAGTAGGAGGGACAGGTCTTTTTTTTGTTTAGGTATATTTGTTTTAAATATGTTTACACAGTATATAGGTTTTATCATTTTGTTTGACATTTTTTGTCACTGTTGTAAAGCACTCTGAGTTACATTTGAATTGTATGAAAAGTGCCCTATAAATAAAAATGGAATTTGATTTATTGATATATACTACCGTTCAAAAGCTTGGGGTCATGAAATAATCTACTGGAAGGCTCTAAGAACATTAATTAACATTATCACGAATATCAGTCAGGATGAGCTCAACACATACATACATACAGATATGTATATATATATATATGTATATATATATATATATGACCCCAAGCTATATATATATATATATATATATACAGATATGTATATATATATATATATATATATATATATGTATATATATATATATGACCCC
This sequence comes from Nelusetta ayraudi, assembly GCF_046127955.1. NCBI lineage: Eukaryota > Metazoa > Chordata > Actinopteri > Tetraodontiformes > Monacanthidae > Nelusetta > Nelusetta ayraudi. Next base: position 3,665,389 of record NW_027466142.1, read on the forward strand.
AAGCTATATATATATATATATATATATATATATATGTATATATATATATATATATATATATATATATATATATATATATATATATATATATATATATATATATATATATATATATATATATATACATATATATGATTACATGAAAAACATCATGACACATGCGATGATTGTGATTACATATAAAGCAATCACCAAACAACAACTGAAAGAGCATGCTGATAGATTACCTTTTTGCCAGGTCGGCTGCCTCTTTGGCAGCAGATGCATTAACTAGTAATGACACATTAGAAATCCCACCAGCCTGAAAGCATTCAACAATCCCCTGATTCCTCCGAGGACAGTAGCCAAAATCATCCCCTGTAATCACCAGCATTATTGTGGGCTGTGGCATCTTTGATTGGTCACTGTTGAGCACAAGAAGACATGCCAACGCGCATTAATCCCATTGTTTATTTCAATAAAGAACCACCTCAAACACTTGACGACTGGTTAAGACGTTTGCTTTACTATTCAAAGTTATATCAAGAGACAATATTGTTATATTATTCTTTTATATCATAGGAATAAGAAGTGGAACCCTCTTTTGGGGGCCAGGTCTTAGAGACAAGTTAAGGACCTGAGTAATCAAGTAAACTAAAACCACTGCTGCATCGGAAGAAGCCAATATCCTTTCTAATCTACTTTTTGACGGCATCTTTGGACTTTAAGGGGTAATTTGGCATGGACTTCTAATGGCCAGGACCTACTGGTGAGACTATATAATTTTCCAGCCTCCGCCCTGGGGGTGCCAGGAACAGCTTCAATAATAGCTCGTCGCTGGAGCACCCTGCAATTTTTAAGAAACGGTCTCTTTGCACAAATCAAACGCCACAGTGAGTTTGCAGGTTCAGGCAGAAATCAGTCACGCACAACTTTGGTAGCTACATTTGGATTATGTTTTTCTCTACATTTGAACATGATGTGTGCAATAAAAAGTCACAATAATGGCAAATCTTAAAAGCAGGCACGGGCAAACTACGGCCCGGGGGCCACATGCAGCCCGTTCAGCTTTTTAATCCGGCCCACCGAAGTTGAAGAAATTATATCAAGTGTACGGGGCTTGAAAGACAGATATTTAGTTGTGCTTATGCTCATTTTCAATTGATAGTAAAGTACTACTGTACCAACATTTTCTATATATCCCATGATATGTTATTTATTTTTCCTCCTATGAGGTGGGTCACCAAAACACTCCATCCATCTGCTCCTGCTCCGGCGCCACTGTTAAATTTTAGAACCCACAGTGGCCCAAAAGTCAAAAGGTTTGCCCACCCCTGGTCTAAAATATGGGTCTTTTGTCAATACTCAGAAACAAACAGAAAACCTAATGTTAAAAACAAAACAAAAACAATGAACAAAACAGTGCTCATGTCGTTTTGGAGATGGACAATTAAATCTCCTCGTACAAAACCAAATGGAATTTAAAGAAAACGCTTTCTTGGACTTTGGCACTACTCTCCAATCCCGTACATATATCATGTATGATATTAATGTGTATTTTAAATCGGTTCATATTATTTAAACTAGTTTTCAGAGGACACCTGTGTCCCTGTGCGATTTACTGTAAATGCTACCGTGGCTTAACGCAAGTGACGACACGTTGCAGAATTCCATTGGTTAACATGAACAGCGTGAGGCTTTTAACTTTGTAATGTGTTCGCAGGCTATTCGCGTGTTTTGAAAAGACTCTAGTTAGAATACCGTTCCACTGAGTCGTCAAGCTTATTACCTGGTCGAGTCTTCAGAAGCCTCGTCACTCAAGCAGGTCTCGCACGCGCTGACGTTTGACAAGGCGGAAGCTCTAGTTCCAGTTCCCGGCACACCGACGCGCCCATCAGCTAGCAAACCTTACACCACACACAGCTAGACGTTTCCCCTACTCTATCTCCACGTTCTTTTGAAGTTTTCCGTTAGCTTGGCCAAGTCCCAAACGGACTGTGTTGTAATTCCACGGCTCTTCTACGATTATACGACCATTCAACGAGTTGTAGCACTACTGCCACCAATTGGTATGGAGTGTGAATCCCATAATCACCGGAGTCGTAAGAGTAGGTACTGTATATTCCCTTGAATTACCAGTGCCTGTTGTTTTTTTTGTTTTTTTAAACATAGTAATATTTTAATTCTTTAAAAACATTTCTAGGTCTCTGAAAGTGTAGAAGGCCCTGAATTATCCATAGGTGTGCATGTGAGTGTGAATGGTTGTTTGTCTCTATGTGGCCCGGCGATGAACTGGCAACTTGTCCAGGGTGTCACCCTGCCTTTGCCCTATGACAGCTGGGATAGGCTCAAGCAGATCCCCGTGACCCTGAATAGGAATAAGCGGGTATAAAAGATGAATGAATGAATGAATGAATTTAAAAATGAGAAGCTAACCAATCCATTACCCAGGGTTAAATAACTTGTTTCCAACTGAAAGATAATCACATATACAGCAATCATCCATTAGGAGGCTCTTACCTATTTGCTTGGTTAAATCCAGGTGGGTTTTTTTGGCCAGGTAGTGAGCTTTACTGTCAATGTCCGCTTTGATCCAGTACGCATTTTTATTTTTTAAAACAACCATAATCAAACAAAGTATGGCTGGTCGTATAAAATGACAAGGCAGGCCAGATTTTGACTGCTTAAATTATAAATATAGCCATAAAGATTGGTGACAAATCAAAAGTAGAAAAGTTCGCAAAGATATACCCAAAGTGCTTTACAACAGTGTAGGAAAGAGATAAGCATTAAGGAAACAAGCAAACACACAATGAAACAATGAAATACACAAAAACTCAGTAGATATTGTGCCAGCAATACAAGGCATTAAAAGCCAACCAAAATTGAATGGGAAATAATAAAAGGACCCCCAGCCATGATTAAAAGCCATCCTTGAGAGAGAGAGAGAGAGAGGGGGGGGGGGGGGGGTTGGGGGCGGGGGGGGAAGACTTTCGGTTCACTTTTTAAAAGACCAAGATCAGTCATGGTATGAATGTCAGAGGGCAGCTTTCACAATCAAGGAACAGCAACAACACACGTCGACCTCGGAACTTCAACTGTGGATGTGTTTTGTAAAACATGGGCATAAATATCTTTATAACATATAAAGTTTAAAAAAATCTTCACAATGTTATCAAATAACTGATATGCAGAGTTTCTGTCCCAAATATGACCAACAATGTTGTTCCATCAGTTTGACTACTGTAAACGCCATCCTTTTGATAACATTAACCTTAATTGACTAAATCACTGCACCTTGCTCAACTTTGCTATGCTTATCAGGACAATAGTTTTTGTTCATTTGCTTTGTATGTCCACTTGCCAAACAGTAAAGGCGCTGTGGTTTGAGTTGTTACATAATTTCAATTTAAAATGATCAGAAAATACTTAGCTCAAATCTCAAATTAGATTATTATAATTTAAAGAGCTTAAATAACCGTTTACATAACTTCTATTTTTTATGTATTACCAATACTAGCCAATACTATTAAGATGGATGCACTGTTCTCTCACTCATCCAGTTTCAGAATCCTTCCATCTTAATTCCAACCCGAAAAATCAAGATGGCGTCATCCATCTTTGTAGTCATCAACAGGAACATTATGCGTTCCAGAACCAGACGTTAATCAAGTAAGATTAATATTCATAAAGCCGCACTTCTTAAGCTTGTCTGTTTATTTATTGTCTGCATTACTGACATACATTTCAAGTTCTATGCAAAAAAAAAAAAACATTTTATCAATTGACTCAAGTTATTGTAACCACGTTCCACTAAAAAGGAAAAAATAGAATAAAATGTAGTGTTAAACTTCATTGAGACTTTTTGCCACTGGTAATTCTTGAAGAAACTATGCCAACAGAACAAAACACATTTAATCACCTCATGTCAATGTTACCCATCCAAAATAAAGTCAAAAACAAGACATTTTCAGTTTTGCAGAATCTTTAATTAACATTTACAGACAGAACAGGAAAATGGAAACATCAAGGCAGAGTTAAAGTGTTAAAAAAAAAAAGGTGGAAAAAGATCTAGGCCAAGTCACCATCTTCTTCAGCCTCTTCATCAAACTCGCCTTCTTCCTCAGCAGTAGCATCTTGGTACTGCTGATACTCGGACACCAGATCATTCATGTTGCTCTCAGCCTCAGTGAACTCCATCTCATCCATGCCCTCACCAGTGTACCAGTGAAGGAAAGCCTTGCGCCTGAACATGGCTGTGAACTGCTCGGAGATGCGCTTGAACAGCTCCTGGATAGCTGTGCTATTTCCAATGAAGGTGGCGGCCATCTTGAGGCCACGAGGAGGAATGTCACAGACGGCAGTCTTGACATTGTTCGGGATCCATTCCACAAAGTAGCTGCTATTCTTATTCTGCACATTCAGCATCTGCTCATCCACCTCCTTCATTGACATGCGGCCACGGAAGATTGCAGCCACGGTCAGGTAGCGACCGTGGCGAGGGTCGCAGGCGGCCATCATGTTCTTTGCGTCAAACATCTGCTGGGTGAGCTCTGGCACTGTGAGTGACCTGTACTGCTGGCTACCTCGGCTCGTTAGGGGGGCAAAGCCTGGCATGAAGAAGTGCAGACGGGGGAATGGCACCATGTTCACAGCCAGCTTGCGCAGATCAGCGTTAAGCTGCCCAGGGAACCTTAGGCATGTGGTGACACCACTCATGGTAGCAGACACCAAGTGGTTGAGGTCGCCATACGAAGGGGTGGTCAGTTTCAGGGTACGGAAACAGATGTCGTACAGGGCCTCGTTGTCAATGCAGTAGGTCTCGTCAGTGTTCTCTACGAGCTGGTGGACTGAGAGTGTGGCATTGTAGGGCTCGACGACTGTGTCTGAAACTTTTGGGGAGGGCACCACGCTGAATGTGTTCATTATGCGGTCTGGGTACTCTTCGCGAATCTTGCTGATCAGCAAAGTGCCCATACCGGAACCGGTTCCACCGCCAAGGGAGTGTGTGAGCTGGAAGCCCTGCAGGCAGTCGCAGCTCTCTGCCTCTTTCCTCACTACATCCAAGACAGAGTCCACTAGCTCTGCACCCTCAGTGTAGTGGCCCTTGGCCCAGTTGTTTCCAGCACCGCTCTGACCTTAAAGGAAGAAAGAAAAAAAAAAAAAAAATCATATTGTATGTTAGTTGAACGGTTTAACCAATTATTAAAAGAAAATGTCCACACATCTCAATACTTACCAAAGACAAAGTTGTCTGGTCTGAAGACCTGACCAAACGGTCCAGATCGGACAGAGTCCATGGTGCCTGGCTCCAAATCCACCAGCACAGCACGGGGAACGTATTTTCCTCCTTGTGAAAAAAAAAAAAAAAAATGAAACCGTGTCACTACACATATTCAATACTTATTGTATCATGTGCAACAGCCCACTGAATTTAAACTTACCAGATGCTTCATTGTAGTAAACATTTATTCTGTCCAGCTGCAAGTCACTATCGCCATGGTAAGTACCAGTTGGGTCAATTCCATGCTCATCACTGATGACCTCCCAGAACTGCAAAAAGAGCACATTTCAACTGCATTATGCAAAACAGTCTTGATAAAAGGAGTAACATTTTAAAAACCTGTGACGAATAAACTGCATAAAAGCTGTCAACCATTTCATAGAGGGACTCTATGGTAACACAGTAGCCAACTCCTCATGTCAAGGAGGGCAGGCCTCACTTTGCCCTTTAAAATGACAAAACGCATGATATGCAGCTGTCCTGCTTCTTCAAGCAAACTAGGGTTCAGAACATTTAAAGGGATCTTTCTTTTAGGCACATGGAGCACTTGTTTAGTCAAGCAACAAGCCCATTCATTACACGTCGTCAAGCGGTACTTCGTGAAAAAGAAATGGGTGGAGTGTATTTAGTCAGGTTGGTGGCAAATGAACCCCGCAACTTAAACCCCCCCTCCCCTCCATCCTCCAGAAATCTGCACAAGCATTGTCGGGACCAAATCCGGACGGCTTCTCCCGCCGCTCGAAATTCGGCGGGCTCGGCCTGCCACCTCATTGGCTGCAAGTCGCGGCATATGGATTTGAAAAAACATGTTACGTCACAACGCAGCGCCTCAAACTACCAACCAACATCCTCTACAAATAGCGTAAAAAAAAAAAAAAGAAAAAAAAAATGAAAATAAATAAATAAAATAAAATAAGAATTGGGCCGGTTCCAAAAAGGCGTTGCGTCAAAGAACAAATAAGAGACCGAAATATTTTAAATACATTTCTTTCTCAGAATGACTTTTTTGGGTCCAATTTATTAGAAAGCGTAAATAATTTGGCGATATATATAAATTAGACCTCAGAATAAATATAACTACCCATCTAGCTTTGCACGCAGTATTAAGAAAGAAGTTAAGAGGTAAATTCCGCTTTTCGGTCGTGTCTAACCTGATTACAATCGAAATAATATTTTTTTGAAAAAAACAACGAAATAATAAAAGTTTAGATTAATTTCTATTCCATTGTGTCGATTCAGGCGTCTTTTAATCCATCGACGCGTTAACATTAGCTTCAAGGCGATTCAGAAGCGACTGCTGGGCGCAGGGTGTGGCTGTACCAGCGGGCACAATGAACCGGCTGCAATGTCTGCTCAAATCCCTCATCTCACGAAATTGACGCCAACGGTGACATTCGATCCTACATCAATCTACTAACCTTGGCGCCGATCTGATTTCCGCACTGGCCGGCTTGAAGATGAACGATTTCCCTCATTTTTGTTTTAAAGGTTGACGATGCCCAGACGTGAACTGCTGCACTCTCCTTTGTATGATTCTGCAAAATGGCGCGAGTCCCTGATTTATACCAAAACAGGGCCCCGCCTTTTCCTCCCGAACTAAAGTCGTCATTGGCCGAATTCGTGAAAGTAGTTTACAGACAGAATTTTAAACCAATGAAATCTTGACATTTCTCACCGTTATAGGGCATCTTTGCCTGTCAATCGAGGTTTTTTTTTTTCCTCAAACATGTGACGGCCGGGGTAGTTTGGCCTACTTCTGTCATGATCATGGAAGCGCCTGATACCGGCGAGTCATTTCCACATTTCATTGGACGTTTTAAAATCTGGTGAGCCTCACGCACGCCTAATGGGAAGAAAATTCGTCGTTTGCGTTATCCCCTTTCCCTCTTACACGTTGGTCTCGAAAAGCACTGCAAGGTGACTGTGCAGTTTGGCACCTTCCACGTGGCGTACTTTCAAAATACAGTCGTCCAATGTGTGGAGGTTACCCTCTGCTGGCATGAGCACACACGACTGGTTTGTAACAATAACTCCTCTTCGGCTTAATTCGTAATAAAGTGAAGCGTCCATATACATATTGTCTATTTCACAAGACGAATAAATTCAATCATTGCAAGCTGCCTGTTTTACACAATTTAGTGTCACTGCAAATGTTTGGAGACATACAGAAATGTTTTTGAAATAATCAGAGCGAAGATGAGGTTTTTAAACATGAGCAATACAGTTGTAATCGCAGGTTTGGATGCAGAATAATATGTAAAAAAAAAATATAATAAAAAAACAACAACAATCATCATCTGTTCATTGCGATTTTACCTTTTTAATAGCGTTTTAATTATTTTTGATTATTATAGTAGCCTTTCCTTTCTGTTTTCATGTATGGACATAACTTCGAAAAGGGAAATACATTTTATTATGACGCCAGCAGTAGAGCTCTGTGTAAGTGAGTACACCCTGGTGGCTAAAGGCGATACTGCACGTTGGGCCGAAAAATCCTCTGGGTCGCCATGTTTTTTGCTTCTGGTCTGTGAAAATATGTGAGTGCACGCTAAGCAGAGGCCGAAGGCAGCGCCCCAGTCTGCCACGTTTTGTCTTCTGTTGGTATATACCAGTCTGTTTACAAAACAATTTAAGCCCCAAAAATTTTAATTTAGCTTGAATCACACCTGAATATTGATAACTGTATTCAAGTGTTACTTGACTGTGTTACTTACCGTTTAGTCAGTGAGACTAAACGGTCACACCAAGGTAATAATGAATTCAGTGAACCCAGGTTTCTTCAATATTGGGAGAGCACACACACCAAAGGGGCGTTTTTTTTGCAGCGTCAGACCAGACACAGGCAAGCCCAACAGTTGTAGCACCATAGCTACAGATGTATTTTACGAATGAGGAAGACAATATAACATATAATAAAAGCAATAAAAAAAAAAAACACACTACCTGCTTCAAAGTGCAGATAGGCAAGCCAACTGCATAAATGTATATTCACATAAATGCAGACATGAGTAATTCTTTTATTTAGATTCAGATCAAATCCTGCATGACTCAGGGATATTCAACTGGAGATGCTAGCAGGGGTTTTGATGCTTGTTATGTTTTTTTTAAAAAAAGAAACACAGATAGATTATCTAAGCATACTACAACTACAACTATCAATCAATTATATGCAAAAATACTGCCACAGCCTCTGTGTCTCCCTGGCAGGAGCCGGAGAACGCAGTCCTCTGTCTGTAGGCAGGCCCGTTTGCATGACGGCCCGATCTGGCTGCGAGGATTCAGTCAATAGATGTCCCTCCCTGGTTCTGTCATATCCATGACTAGGCAGTCTGCCTTATTTGTGAATTCCCCTCCCTCTCTCAGCTGTTTGTTTCTCTCTCGCTCTCTGCAGGGTAGGTCTCAGGTACAGGCAGCTGCTGATGGTTAAAGACCCCAGTTTTTCCAGCCAGATCAATGCATCGTCGATACTTCTCAGAGAACTTTACTAAGCAAGTTCCCCTTGTGACTTCAATAAATAACTGTTAGCCTCTCGTGTCAGGAAAACAATCCACAGGCCTGCAATGTGCGCTGTCTCCCTGGACTCCCTCCTACTGCAAGTCTCCCCTCATCCACCATCTACCTGCCTTCAGTCAGCGTGCTTCCCACTTGCTCTCTCTTTTGACTGCTAGTTTGAAATAAACGGTCAAAAGTCTGCCCCCACTCTGAGTTGCGCCTTGGTCCAACCTTCCTCCACCTGACTGTAACAGGTTCTGCCTCCTTCTGGTTCTCCCCCTTAAGAAGTCCAATCCCCCAACACAAATCTCTTTTCCATCACATCACTTTAAGTGTATTTAAACTTAGTTTTAGATATAATTAAACAATTATTATATCTATATTATACAAAAACACATACACACACACACACACACACACACACACACACATATATATATATATATATATATATATACTGTATATGCCATATATATATGTATTTATATATGTATATACATATATATATGTATATACATATATGTATATATATATATATATATATATATATATATATATATATATATATATATATATATATATATATATATATATATTTATAAAGTATAATCTGGGAACAGATACAGTCAGCAAAGCAGAACAAAACACACTAGGTCTGGCTAGACCTCGCTAATGCCTATGGGTCTGTTCCCCACAAGTTTATTCACATTGCTCTCAGCTCCTTCCACGTACCACCACACATCCAGAGCCTGGTAACAAGGAACTTCCGCGTTTGCTACACAACCCAGCAGATCATCCTGATCGGTGGAAGACAGATGGTCAGTGGTGTCAGATCCCAGTCAGGCCAACGCCTCCCTGCCCTCGGGCGCTACACGGGTGACGTCACCACCCTCCTCCAGACAGCTGCGTGCAAGTGACATGTCTGTCTGAGAGCAGAACACCAGGAGTATCTGTCTTCAAGGCCTACACCTTGTCTGCAATGAAAAAGACAAAATGATGCAAGCGAGTTGTAATTATTCAAAAGGTTAATTACCTGTCTACCTTTAGGCTGATCAGAATGACACTAGAAAGCACCGGGTGACTTTCCTTCTTTCTCCGCCCACTTGTTGTCGGTTGACACACAATGTTTAAAAACCCAAAGAAAACATCGCAACACGGTTTCCAATGACTTTTACTGGAAAAGCTCTCGGTGCAGTACATTGTGTGAGGTAAGATCAGTTTCATTTTCTGTATGTTGATTGTCAGGAGGTCGTCTCTGACAATGACCTTAAACCTGTCAAATACATGTCAGAAACTGTTGACCATTATAATTAGGAGAAGGCAATAAATACGGCTTTGCATTATTTAAACTAACTAACTAACTAAACTACTCTAATAATATATGTGGATAATTAATTCCACTTGTAAGAAAGAAGAAAGTGAAAAAAAATTAATCTGAGCGCATTTTTGAATGGTGCCAGATATCTGAAATTGTTTTACTATTATTTGACAAACATTTTGTTTTGTCCTAAAGCATGTAAAAAAAATTTTTTTTTTCCAAGTTCAGACTTTGTATAATACAGCAGGACTTTCATAATATGTTTAGTTTTTTTTAATTATCTAACTAAGAGTAGCAGTGGACATTTTGGATTTTCACGCTTTATAGGTTTAATTATGTGGATGGCAATTGCTTGATTTTGTGTATTTCTAAAAAAAACCAAAAAACAAACAGATAAATTGAAAAGAAAAACCTACTGGAAAGGTTAAAGACTGTGGATTTAATCCCTCAATTTCAAGTGACACTTAGATAAAACTTGTATCAGCTACAAAGAATATGACAATTTAGATGAATAATCAAAGATACATTTCCTTGGATAAATTAGTGCTGATTCTCTTGATCACTTTAAGAACACCGATTATGGTGTTTTTGGACATCTAGTCAAGTATTATTTTGTATTGTCTTCAAAGGACACCTTTTCGATGCGTCACAAGCTCTGACCTCAAATCAGTAGTGCGAATAAAAATATTTAGTCAGAACATATTTAGTTGAAAAGAGAAAATACAGTCTTTGACATAAGCTGCAGAATTGCAAACCTAGTTTAATCACGAGGGTAAGTAAAAAGAGTGATAATCCTCGACTTGGGGACCATTATGACTTCTGAGTGTTGCCATATTAAACAATGGTGTTGTGTAAACAACTTTGCTCCAAGAGTAGCAGTAACGTTAACATTTAACATCTCCTCCAGATATTTCAGTGAAAGATGAATACCTCCTGTGTGAGCTGGTTAAAAACCACTGTGATAAATCTTAACTTCCTTTGTTGGGTAAGTCACTTATCACCTCCATCCACTGGTATCCACTACAATAAAAAAAAAGAAAAGAAAATGATAACAAATATCCAGGGCACATATAATTGGATTACAGGTTTATTAAGAAGTTGGGATGATAGAAACAGTATCAAAGGAAATCACAGGAACAGGATTAAGTTTTTGTTTTTCATTTTCACAAATATGCATGGTTATACACTATATCTCTGTACTGTGGACTGCGTCTATCAAATATGCAATATAACACATGTTGCCCATTTTGCTTAAATGAAGCTAAAAAAAATTTGCCTGAATGTGCATAATGCATAATGCAAAAACAAAAACAAAATAAAACAAACCAAAAACTGTTTCAGTGTTGCTGGCTTTCAGTAAAATGCTACATTTTAATGTTGCTAATAACAATGACAAGACTAAGAAATTCATTACGAGCAAATACAAGGCTTATCCAAAATGTTAACATTTTTAATGCTTTTTTTGTGTGCTGTAGCTGTGTAGTGCATTTGTGGTGGCATTTGGGGAATTTCAAATGATCCACTCCAGGTTCGCCTCCATCAGCACCTCATTCTGGCCCATCTACCCTGCCAACACTCTTGTGGTGACAGGTGCCATTGCCACAGGCGTGTGTTACCTTGGATTTTTGGGTAGCCTGAGAGAGAATCGATGCATGCTCATCAGTGTAAGTACGAGGCCGTGTTAATTATTGATATATTATTAATATTTATATTGGACTATGCGTAGTCATACACTGGGTCCCCACCAAAGCTGGCATTCATTTCCATGAAGAGAGGTTTGAGTATTTGATTTGAGTAATATAATATAATAGCTTCTGTGTACAAATAACATGTTAAGTTACATGTAGTAAATAAGTTGCTAATGTTTCAAATCAATTGCAGTTTTTTATCTTGCTGTTCATCCTGATGCTGGTAGAGCTGGCCATGGCCATCATTTTTCTGGTCTTCAGCAGGCAGGTAGGCAAAATTCTTTCAATTCTTTCTGTTTTTTCTGATCTAATTTCATCAAATACAGAGACATTTCTTTTGCTAACAATAAACAAACACAACATGTTTTGCTGCTTTTGAAAAAAAATGTTTTTTTTTCAAAACTAGTATTGAATCACATAGATTAAAAAAAAACTCATTAAAAAAAATCGTCTTTCACACATTGATTGTGATTTATGGAAAGAAAAGTGAAATGCAAACTGTGGAACTTATACTTGCAACGTGTATGAATATACGCAGAACTATACTATGACCATCAAGTGCTGTTTTTTTAAGTCACTGAAACCCAGACTGTTTTGTTTTGTTTGTTTTTTTGTTTTTTCATTTGAACTGAGAAGCAGCAACATTGAAATAAAGCAGCGCTAATAGAACCTAGTGAAGGCAGTACTGCAGATCTATGTTTTCAGTACCCTTCATAACCGAAGGAACAGCGACAGGTGACATTTTAAGAGGGTGGCAATTGTAACATTTTAGAAATTAGGGGCTAATTGGAAAGGAAGACAAATGATCCTTTATTTATCTTCAAGGACCTCTTAATATATTTTTAAATACTTTTGATCCTTGTTTAATAAAGTGCTCAGTCATTATTTTTTATTGAAGGTAATGTCAGCCACTGTTAATTTTTGATATCATCAGTTTTTCTTAATTGTGTACTGAGCCTTGCAAAAATATTTTTGCAATTTATTTCATTCAGGTTATTCTGTTTATTGAGAGTATTGAGTTTATTGATTCTTTTTGTATTTACCTAGAAAGATTTCAACAAATATACGTTAATTTCTCTAAAAGCCAAAGGAAATGTTTGAATTCCCAAATGTTTTTGTGAATCTCTCGGCTTCAAAGGCTGAGAAAAAGATTCCATATCTGATGTTGACAAAAACCTCAGGTTTTGGGAGTCATTTCAGGCCTTGATTGTGAGATAATAATCACCCTTAAACCTCAATCAGCCTCAGTCAAAACAATCCACAGATAAAAATCAACTATCAGCTGTTCATCTCAAACCCCCATTTCTTCCCATATATAATATGGACAGCAATATAATGGGGATAATGCCTTTGTGAATAACTGATCATCTTTCGTGCAGATTGATACTTACATTGAGAGCGATTTGAGGGTAAGCATGGAGATTTACAGAGGCTCCAGTCCGGATGGAAACCAGACCATTAAACAGGACTTTGACGATGTCCAGCATTTGGTAAAAATCAAGAAGTCTCTCTCATTGTTCATTTAACTGTTATCTGATGTGTAGTGGTGCTCTGATGGACTCCCAATTCTGACCAATCATCTCATTGTGTTTACCAAATGCAGCACTGGCCAATACCTATGAGTTACCTCAGGGTTCATTTATAGTGATGTCATTAATTGATTGAAACATTTCAAAACAAATACTATGTGGGCCGGCGCTAAGACTTCAATCTATTTGTCATTACCTTGGCCGAAGATTCTGAATATCTCAGACATCTTCTTTTTTAAATTGAAATTAGAAATATCTAAATGAAATGTAATAAATGTTCCATCTGTGCCAAATGTGCTCTTCATTGTTGAACAGCACCATCCCTCTCATCAGACACATGTACAAAGCTGGCTGGAGCAGATTGTGTGTGTGTCTTAAGACAGGATGAGAAACAAGTGTCACTAAAAGAAAGAGAAAGAAAAAGAAAAGCTTTTTCCACAAAATTAAAGAGTTGCATTTTGAAATGTTTATACTAAGGCAACAGAGTTATCTCTTCTACTATGTAATGTAACATATTTTTTGAACAGTTTCAGTGCTGTGGAGTCAATGGCTTGCAAGACTGGGGGAATGACATCCCAATCTCCTGCTGCACCAGAGACCCCTGTGACGTCCTTGTCGACAGCAACTGGCAGGAGGTCACCTCCAGTCTATTCTTTTGCTGTAAAAAGCTGCACGCTTTGAAAACAATTTACTGGTCTCACACACAAAATAACACATTTTTATTCTATTTTTGTCTTGTAGGGTTGTCTGGTGAAATTGAGGGACTGGTTTTCGTGGAATTATAAGTGCACCGGCGCTGGTGTTGTAGCAATGTTTATCTTACAGGTAGAGTACATTTATTGTAATTCGGTTATTTCACATTGATATCATAAGCAAACACATTGCCCAGCCCACTGCGACGTCCTAATTAATAAGATTTATTATATCCTTTTCCCACTGAACAAAAATCCTATTCAAACCCCACAAACTATTGAGTCTTGAGGTTGGTAGGAGAGATTGCTTGATCGTCCAATACATTAGTGAATCAAAACTCTAGATTTTTAGATATTTTGCTAAGAGTAGGGGTAGCAACTCTATCATGTAGAAAAAAAAAACCCTTCAGCTTATATTGAATATATAACGTAAAATTACTTGATTTTGTGTGATCACTTTTCTTGTCCTTTTTATTTTACAGTTTATTTGCCTGTGTGTCACCATCCCTCTCTTCTGCCACTTCGGTCGACACGGACTGGGCTACAAATGAACAACAGTTTTCCAAATGGCAATAATCTGCAAATGATATCTCTCTTTAGGGTAACAGTTCCTTCTTTGTGGTCAACTATATCCTGTGTTGAAAATGAGCCAAGATAAATTGACAAAATAGTATTATATATTATTAGTATTAGTATTAGTATTATAGTATTATATATATATTATATATATAAACCGATATATATTTATATAGATTTCACATTTCACTATACCAACATGGTCGCAAGCAAAATCCTGCATTGATGCTTGCTTGCCTGGTTGCTATGTTTTACTGCTGTGACGACTTACTGTTATGTCCGGTTGCCAGTGTTCTCTTACTCCCTCTCTTTGCCTCCTCCTTCTTCTTTCTGTTCTGTCTCCTCCTGCCTCCCCTCCCTGTCCCAACCACTCAAAAGAAGAAAAAAGACAGCATCTGTATCTTGAAACCATCTGACTGGCTTATGTCCTCTGGCTTCAGGCTCTGCTTTTTTTCCCAGCTTGGCTTCCAGACCTGTTTTGTTTGTCACTCCTGCCAGACAGGAAAAGTGGAAAAAAAGAATAAATCCTGACCTAAACTATATGCGTGTTTAATCATTGCCACGTTTTCTAGTAAATTCATGTCTCATTTTGTCAGTACTTTAGAAGATAAGCTTCCTCGACATGGTATAAGTAAAGATAAAGGCCCTTTGAATCTGAGTTGTAATAAACTCTTTGGTGGTGGAGGGCAGTACTGTGTTATGTTGTTTTTTTTTTTGTTATTGTGACTGTTTTCAGCATTTTGAGATTTTCATTTTCCCCACTCAGTAAATTCTTCAGTGTAACATCTGTAACTCAAATAATGTCCCAAAGTGTTGGTGGAAATGTTCCTCGTTAAAAACAAAACAACAACAAAAAAAAAAAACATGGTGTGAAATGTACTTAGAACTTTTCTCCCATTTGCTTGACTTGAATCAAAAATGAAATGTATATTCTGTCTTATATACTTTTATAGTTGATGTTGCCCCCATCGGCTTGTTGGGTGTTAGAGATGAGTGTGGTCATAAACCTCCTCCTTTGCGTGATGTAATTACTTATTGAAGCAAGGAAAGTAGTGAGGAATTTAATCAATGTAACGACTGTCAATAACAATTAACACCCCTGAGGGAACTAACAAAGCATGTTGTAGTTTTTTGTAAATGAACACACACGTAACACACGTGTGGCTGCGCTTCGTGGAGCTTAGCTCAGCTTTCAATATTACCCCCAACAGACTGGTGGAACTGTTCATAACATGTAAATATCTTGTTGTTGTTTTTTTTTGTTTTTAATTTTTCCTTCTCTTTGCACTACTTTCTGTAATTAGCAAATTTCCCCAATGTGGGATTAATAAAGGTGTGCTATTCTATTCTATTCTATTCTATTCTATTCTATATTCCTTTGTTTTTAGAAAATGAACAGAAATACCATACAGGTTGAGAAAATATAATATAACGAATGGGTGTGCCAAGTCATCATTCTTCATTTTTGATCCATTAAAAGGGAGACATCTTTACGTTGGCTTCCATTTAAAGATCCTTCTGATTGCTAATAAAGTTCTCACTCTCCATGCTATATTCAAGAGCTTATAGAATTGTAGCATCCTCCTGGATCTCTTTGCTCGGATGATGCAGGTTTTAGCTTTTTGACTCCTTTATTTTGGGTCCGTCCCCCCGGTCTCATTTCATGGAGTAGACATAGTCAGTTTGTTTAAGAATAGACTAAAAACCTTCCTTTTTCATAAAGCTTACCAGTTAGGAACAACATACTGTCAGGTAAGCTGATATAGCCCTAGACCACTAAGGGAGATCTTTCCCTCCTGTTAAAAGGAATGCACTCATTAGCGTTATTGGAAAAAACAACAACAACAACAACAACAAACTTTTGGACACTGCTCTTGGCACACTAAAGGTACACTAAAGGTATAGTGTGTAACAGTGTGTAACATTTTGCCATCTATTGGTCAGATTTTAGATTTCAGCACTCATTCACTCACTCTCCCTCTCAGAAGCTTGCCAGTGAACTACGGTGGCCTGCGCACACAAACCAGGTTACCTCGAGAGCTCAGGTTGTCATGTGTGTTTAATGTGGATGCCAGGTCATTCGGGAATTGAGGGTGAAATTGCTGACAGGTTAGCTAAGGAGTCCTTAACTAAAGAAAGTATAGAATTTAACGTCCTAATGGTTAAGGGAGAATGTATTAGCGTCTGTAATGAAAAGCTTGAGTCTACGTGGCAACAGCAGTGGGATCAGGAGCAGAAAGGCCGGCATTATTATTCTGTGCAACCTTCAGTAAAACATAAAGCTTGGGGTGGAAAGATGATGTTATCTTAACTAGGCTGAGACTTGGGGCATTGCTGTATGTGTGGGGAATCACAGACTGTGGATCATGTGTTACTTTCTTGTAAATTGTAGATCTGTCTGATGTGGGTCTCGTGTTTTTTTTTCTTTGGAAACTGTTTTAGAGTAGGGGGCAAAACCTGGTTCTTTTGGGAGGGCTGCGTTAGAATTCCACCAGTCCTCTGGGTTGTATGAGAGGATTTGAGTTATTTAAGTAGTATCTTATTTGGCCGATGGAGGGCAGCCTTACACCTTACAGCGTACAGCCTGCCGGAATTCGAAGAAGAAGCAGAAGAAGAAGAAGAAGACGAGGAAGAAGAAGAAGAAACTATACATTTTATTTCGTATTGGATTTTCATAACTTTGCGTCTTTCAAGAGAGCCGTGCTACAATTTCACGTAAGCATTCATCACTATTTCAGGAGAAAAGAAACAAACAACCCCAATTACGGAAATATGTCTTGGGACTCTTGGAAAACTCCCGCATGACTATATTTCATTGCGTTCCGTTGATCTGTTAATTTACTAATTCCAATGTCCAATTACTAATTCAGTGTCGTTAACCGCGTTTGCCTGCTGGCACGAAATGAACACGGCACGGACATTCGACATAAGGCTCCATAGATACTAATCATTCTAGTTGTCTAGCTTAGATGGCGTCAATGACGTCTTTCGTCGTATTAGATCACAGTCTTTGTCGTTACGATACAGCCAGGAAAGTGGTAGTTTATATCGCTCGACAGTGCTCGGTAATTGCCTTAGTATATATCAAGCTAAGGCGCTCTACGCCCAAAGCAGTGCTTTATTTCTCTCACGAGGCCTTCCATTGGGGGACGTAGCTAGCTAAGTAAGCTATGAGATAATGGGCACACGCAGCATGGTGCTGTATTTGTCAGTCGTGCTTCTTGTCCGCATTCGCTCCATTTTCAATATTTCACTGTTCAGCAAAAAAAAAAAAAAAAAAAAAAAAAAAAAAAAAATCACAGCTAAAAATCCTGGCAAATAAAAAAAAAAATGTTTACGTTTATTTTTTTTTAACTAAAACAACGGTCAAATGGTCTGTAATTGGAATCTTGGGAGTGATTTTCCCACTCATTAAAACCCCAATAGTTGGAAAAACTAACAGACTTAATTTCCAGAAGCACCATGTGGGTTTTCTGCCTGAAAATCATGTTTATATTAATCACCCCATTATTGACCTAAAACACTCGTACACGCCTATCTGTAATGAAATGTTCTGAGTTTGAGGACAGCAGTTAGTTAGGTGAACGCCGTTGCCCATGTGCAAGGTGCTGAGTAGTGATGTTGAATGCATGCCCATGTGAGATCATCTTTCATCATGTGTTCAATTGTTCCCCAATGTTACAGCAGAATGCCCAAATCAAAGGAAGTGTTGTCCTCCACCTCTGGAAGTGACTCTGACAGTGAGGTGGAGACCAAGGTCTGTAGATTCATGCTTCAATATTTTTATTTATTTTTTTTATTGATATACTATGTTAAGGTTACAAGCACATATCATCTTATTACCTTTTGTTCCCATGTTTCCTACTAATCATTCTGAAATGATTATTCTCCTTTTAGGTATTACTTTAGTGTTCTTCTCATGATTTCTTATTCTTATTGCGGATATACTGTTGCCTCTTTTCTGAATCTGCTGAATTATTGACTCCTTTATTTTCTTTCATCAGTGAATTAAGTTGAGGGTTTTCTCAAGGTGACAACATTGTATTTTAAAGTGAACTACTGGTCATTTATATATAATGTAGTTGTATATAATTTTACTTTGGAAAACAAATATAATAGACTTCTCATGATTAAATGCAAATCGCCACAATGGAGAAGTGATGAATCAAAGACACAGTTCCACACTTTATTTTTTAAGCTTATATTGTTTTTTTTTTTGTTTTTTTTTTTAAGTGTAACATAGTCAAGAGATATAATTGTGAAACAAAACACGATCGTCCTACTTTTCAGGCTAAGAAAAAAAAGCCAAATCCACCACCAGAGAAAAAGACCAAACCAAAAGGTGGAGAGACTTCTAAGCCAAGTGGTTCATCAAAGAGCACCAGCAATGAGGGTGACAACATGTTCCAGGTGGGCATTTTTCACATCATAAGCAACCTGCTATACTTTTCTTTTCTTCTTTTAAAGTTCATTACTTATTGGTAATTGATGGATGATTTCCATTCTACTAGAGCCACAACTGACAAGATAGATGTGAATATTGTAGAGTGTAATTTCATAATGTACATGGCTAAATACACAAACGCATACACACATAATGGGAAGTTGTTGTGTGAGGTACTGTGTGAAGTATTTTGCTCAGTCGTTTAAGAAAACAACAACTGAAATGACTTATGTCGTCATTAAAGATCGGAAAGATGAGGTACGTCAGTGTCCGGGACTTTAAGGGTAAAGTCCTGATTGACATCAGAGAGTACTGGATGAACCAAGATGGGGACATGAAGCCTGGGAAGAAAGGTAACTTATAAAGTTAGCCCATATTAATATATTACAGATATCTGTCTCTATACAGTACATATAATTATTCCGTGTTTGAAGATGATTTTCATTATTGTTGTTATCTTTTAGGAATCTCTCTGAATCCAGAACAATGGAACCAGCTCAAGGACCAGATTTCAGAAATTGATGATGCCATTAAGAGAATATAAGCAGTCTGTAAATGTTTGATTTACTGGATTTGTTTCACAGTTTGTCGTCTTATGGGCTTTTGTAAAATTGATGGGTTAGTTCATTAGGGTTTTTTTGGTTGTATATGTCAAGGGTCGTCTTTCGCTTGTTTTGCATTTGGAATTTTGCTTTGATCTGTAGTAAACAAAAAAAAAAAGCAGATGAGTAGTTTGTAGGTCATTCCAGTTTGTAATTGATAGATGGTTGTATTGCATTATAAAAATGAGGCTCTGTTTCTCAGTTTTGAATGTTTATGGCTATATTCCTACTGTTGATTTTCAAACCGCTCTTTCAAATGTCAAAACTTAAGTTTGCAAGTATTTTGTTCAGTGTCACACTCGGCAAATCTTCAATACAGAAGGACTCCCTCCGTCGAAACTACAGTCAGTTGAGTGATAAAATTACGGAGTTGTGAATTCAGGTTTCTCAACTTTACATAAACCCAAATTTGAGCTGTAGCCAGGTACCAAACCATTAACTCATTCAATTAAAGTATGTGAAAGGAAACATTCCCAACAACTGTGGCTACACCGTTGCAGAACTTCTTTCTAGAGACAATCAACTATTATGTATCATATATGGCATACATTTATCATGAAGTTAGACACAGTCCTTGGGCAATATTTTAATTGTACCATCACTGCCTTTTTCTCTCTTTCCTGTGTATTCCTACATTGATAGTAAGCAGTCAAAAAAGAGAGTTCTGAACAGATTTGTCAAGTCAGTTGCACTGAAGCATGTTTTCTGTTTTTCACTGCGTTCGGTGCAAGTCTGCAACTAGACTTTTTGCTGCTCAGAGGGCATCTGTAGCGATATACAGTGATTTGACACACACACACACACGCGCGCTTGTATTGATTCCATGCAAAAATGAGAAAAGTGAAATGAAGCTTGGTGAGGTTGATGCTTCTTGTTTCTTTTAAATAAAAGCAACAACTTTTTTTTTTTAAGAGTTCCTTCTGGGAGAAACTGTAGTGCATTGTTTTATTACAGTTGACTCAATTAAACATACAGAAGACA
Organism: Nelusetta ayraudi; assembly: GCF_046127955.1. NCBI lineage: Eukaryota > Metazoa > Chordata > Actinopteri > Tetraodontiformes > Monacanthidae > Nelusetta > Nelusetta ayraudi. The sequence continues at coordinate 3,685,974 of NW_027466142.1, forward strand.
AGAGTTTAATACTTGCTAAAGGGCCAGTAAAAGATATGAGCAACAGGTTAGTTATTATGTGTATGACCTTTGTTATTGTACGGTATTCACCCTGACTTTTTCTTTTGTTTGTTTTTGAGAAAAATGCTTGTAAAAAAGCACATTTCAAATAAAATGCTACACAATATCCTGTAGCAATTAGCATTAATGTATATAATTTGTCTTTAAAGCCCATTAAATCTTCAATGACTCATTTGGACAGCACAAGTTGTTTTGTCATATGCGTGTCTTTATTATTGTTAATGGTAGACGAAAGCATAATACACACAAGTAACACTTGTACATGATAAAGTGATTACATGGCCTCTGTGGGGTTTGGCAAAATTCTTGTATATATCTATGTTCTTTTGTTATTTGACTCACTCCTTTATCTTTGTGTGAGTAGTTGAGTTTTCTTTGTGCGATAGTATCTAAATGTTAGCAGCCCCATTAACAGTTTCTCACATGATGTTCATATTCATACAAAACCTTCTATTTTGCCAAGGACTGGTTGGAATTTCCATATTTAACATGGAAAATAATACATTTTTAAACTTGGCATTAATTGTTTGCCATACATTATTTTAATGGTATATTAACAGTAGTTTACATTGCGTCTTTTTACTTGCCAGCAGGTGGCAACAAACCCTAACTTTACTGCAAATAACTGACGGTCTAACTCAGGGGTGGGAAAACTACGGCTCGGGGGCAAATGCGGCCCGTTGAGCTTTTTAATCCGGCCCGCGGAACTTCAAATAATTATATTAGCAGTAAGTCAGTCATAAAATAGCTGTATTTATTTTTTTTTTTCATTGCTTTAATGTAAGTTACAGCATTTAATTCAGTTAAAAATTTAAAAATTTAATTTCAATAAAGAGCTATATACCGTTGGACGAATACTTTTGTTGTACATTAAACACATGTTTTCGACATATGCCATGATTATTTTTTTTTCCACCAATGGGGTGGCTCACCAAAACAATCCATCAATCTGCTCCTGCTTCGCCCCCTCTGTCACATTTTATAACCCAATGTGGCCCACCAGTCAAAAGGTAACCCAACTAACTGCTAACCTAACTGCTTCAGAATACAAATTGTTCCCAATTTCACAAAGACATTAACTTTAATAAGCAACTCACATAATTATTTCAGTCTATCATTTCTGTCAGTAAATTTGGAGATCAAGATTTACAAATGTAGCCCAATCTACGATCAGACGACATAAATACCAGATCAGGAGAACCAATCAGTTTGAGTGTGATCTTAAACTGGTTATTGACTGACTGTATATCGCAATAGATCCCCCTCAGCTGACTGCGTCATGCTGCATCTGCATATGTTAACATTGCTACCCATGTGTACAGTGACCACATCCGTTGTTTGTGTTGTCAAGTGTTTGTGTTAATGTTATATTATATATACTATACTATACTTATACTATAATTCTGAAACTAGTATGTGAAAAAAAATAACCCCCATTTCTGGGCTAATGTCATGTCAAGATCTGCATGCCTGCTAAGGTCTCCATGTACCATGCGGGAGGATGCAGTGTTTATTTTAATGACGAACACGAGACAATGACCATTTTAAGAGTGATGTACGGGATGTAGCAAGGGCGCGTCAGGGCAGCCAACTGTGCAGCAGTTGGGGCGGCATACAATTGCAGCCCTGGCAATGATTCATGATTTCCGTGGGCCACTCTGGATCTTGCTATTTCCTTTGGGTATGTTTGCATTACTCCAAGAGGTCGGGAAGGGTGTCCCCTTTTGGGGTTTATACAACTGCAAAACAATGAGTCATGAATTTGTTCACAATCCAATTGGTGAGGAAGCAATACGAACGTGTCCTTATGTCCAAGAGAGTCCGATTTCTATGGATAACAACAAACTTGAACTTGTTAATGGGGACCAATGCCTCCTAGTTAACTGAACCACCTTATGCCAAGCCGGGCAAAGGGGCCCACTGAGTGACACCTGCTGCCAGGCCCCTTGACAGGCAGTTCATTTACACGACACTCAAAAACAATTTATTTCTTTAGTTTGACTACAACTGGACAACTAAAGTACATGTACACATGTTCTCCAACTCTAAATAAGGCATCCAGATAATGTCATAAATCATCAAAGTTTTCTTCATGCCTTTTGTGCCTTAGTCGGAGTTTAACTCGACAATGCTATTAATTAATTATTAATAGCATTGTCGATTATTAAGCTGTGCGTGTGAACGTTTTGAGTGAAACAGGAACAGGAAACTGGATCAAGGGTCCGTCCTCTTGCTGGCCACGCCACAAGCAAGAGAAACCACAGGGGCCCGGTTCTCACTGGACTGAGCAGTGGTCTTAGGTGGGGGCCTGATAAAAGTGAGGCAGAGGCAACTCAAAGTGACAGTGTTATTATTATCCCCTCGAGCAAAAACCTGGGCCCCTGGGGCGCATAGGAGTTTGTTGTGCACACACATATTCAGTGAGCTACAATGGCTGCATTCCCACCAGTGAGCAGATAGGCTGCACAAATAATGATCTGACCAAATGTTTTGGGCAAGTTGAAAGGTTGCATAAACTTATGATGATAACTTGCAAATCCCTTCAAGTTTTGGATGAGATATCTCTAATTGGCAGATGACTGCACACTTTTCACTTTTTCTGAGCAATAAAAAAGTCTGTGCACAGACACTTGGTTGTACACGTACACTTAAAACTGTTTTTATATGTTTGAGATTTTACACATAATATAATAATACAGACGTATACTTTTATACACACTTCAACTTCTGTTTGCTGTGTATGCCTGTGACTGCTTTTGACACAGTGAAATTCCGTTTTTTTGGGGTGCCCCTCATCAACAGCACTGACATTGGACAAGATATCCCCACCTCTTTCTTTTCTCTCTCAACCTTGACAACCCCCTCTGCATACTATACTCTATCTGCATCCTGCCACCGGGGGCAGTCTTACCTTTTCAGGGGGTTTCAGAGTCTCTAGTAACGTGAAAGCACATGATAGAGCACATAAGCATAGGTAGAATGGAGTTCCACCTGCCCAAATAATGGCTGGGTTTAGTACACAAACCCTGTGGACATCACTGAGCTTCCACAGTACAAGCAAATTACGTAAATCACTGAGAAGTGAATATCAGGGTATTTATTATTAATTATACAAAAATACACACCATTATAACCCTTTCTAAAGCACTATTATGTGTCAATTGTAGCCGCTATTTCACATGCAAGTCCTGTGAATGAATGATACGAGCCCTCCAAGCGTAATAGACTTTTTTTTAAACTACAGTTTGTAATGTATGTGAAATTTGAATATTGATTAGACAGTCAGAAACTCAAAATTTGAAAGGGGGAAAGGAGAAATGAAAATTCACTTACAAAACAAAGTGACAGCAAAGCTTGGTCAGCAAGAATCTTAAAAGTTTAATTCCATCTTGGAACCATAACCGTGCTTGTGCTCACATGTACAGCACAAGGGAGCCACAGCAGCTTTCCCCTATCTCTCAAAGATTTTGGCTTAGAAGTAACAATCGTTCACACACTCAGCCAGTACAACTCAACGTACCCCTGTCAGACAACAGGGCTGACATTTTTTGAGGGCGCTTGCAATGCTATTGGAAGGACAGATTAGAACTGATATCATGTTTATAGCAATCGATCCACAGTCCACAGACAGATGTGACGCTCATCTATGCCAGTTTTGCCCCCTGCTCTTTTGAAAAATTACTGCTGTTAAACAGACACAAGAATGACCTAAACAACAACAACAACAACAACAACAACAAAAAGGTAGTTAAGTAAAATCCGGGAGGGGTCCCATTCATGGCAGGGAAGGTAAACGGTTTGCTTGAATGCTGCTCTACTGCCCAGCTAAAAATAATTTGCATATTCCCACTTCAAGTTTACTTCATTTTGTTCCGTAGGTCAATATTCAACTTTTTCAGATTTTCAGTATGACCCATCCTTTTAATATTTACATTATTTTACAAGAAAAAAGAAAGAAATAAGACTGTTCATGATCGAGAGAAATTAGATTATTTTTTTGTTTTTTTCCTCTTTCAACAATGTTAAATTTTCTTTGCTGTTCTGTTTATGTATGTTCATGGAATTAATTTAAAAAAATAGCACAGTAAATTTTAATATAGGATACAATGTGGCAAGACCCCTCAAAATAATGATACAATCGAGATACAAACGTTTCAAACCATGTAGCATAATCTTTTTAAAACCAGTAAAATCCAGACTATTTTCTAACATGTTGCTAATGAACTTAGTCTCTCAACAACATTTCCTGGTCTTTGGTTCACATTGTCTTTCGGCCTGTTAAAAAGAGACGTCCAACAGTAACTAAACAAAGGCCCTTTACTGTTAACCTATCGCAACCCTGAAGGGACAAGACTGGGGTGTTTATTGACATTTCCCAGGCACTTAGAGCTGTGAAGAGGAGCAGTGCCTAAAAAGGGCAGACAAGAAAGGTGACATTACACAAAGTATCCTTGGTAGTGCTACTTACGCGTGCCTGTGCAATTGTTTCATTTAAGCAATCGCTGCAATTTCTAATTTCTTTTTTAAAAAAGAATCAAGAATTAAAAATCTACAAAATGATGGTTTTGATCTGCTTTAGATTGACTGTCATTTTGAAGTATTTTCTGAGAAAGGCTTTTAAGGCAAATAGGAATGTCATGCATAATGTAGCACACAGTGAAAACTTTAATATTAAAGGGGCCTATTGTGAAAAAGTGAGTTATTCAACCAGTTACTGGCATGGCAACTACAGCACAAAATATGCAAACTTAATAGAATAGAATAAAATAACTTTATCAATCCCACATTGGGGGAATTTACATAATTACAGCAACAATATAGTGAAAAGAGAAGAAAAAATTATATTAATTAAAAACAAATAAAGAAATAAAAAATGAATCAAAAACATTTATAGTGTAAGAAAGGTAAAACAAGATATTTACATATTATGAACAGTTGGATTATTTGCAGTTATCTACATAACATTAAACATGGTTGTAACATTAAAACATGCCTTCCTAGAAGGGCTGGCGTGTTACTGGTGAAATGAGCTGTTGGGATTTTGCTCTTAACGCCAGGTAAAGCTAATGATAGATAGATAGATAGATGGATAGATAGATAGATAGATAGATAGATAGATAGATAGATCTACAGATCTTCAGATAGATAAACATTATTGTATAATTACACCTGAAAATATCAAACATTTTGGGTAGACTTTATTGAGACGTGTATTGTGTAGACGGAACAACAGCCAATATAGTGGCAGAGCAGGCCAGACTAACTTTACTTGAAGTTAATGACTAAGGATAAAAGGAAATTTAAAGGAATTGTAATTCACCGCGGTGCCAATGATGCATGACAACAAGCTATCTGAGGTGTTTCAGTCAGGCGTCAGGAACAACCATAGAACAGATACGGCACCTCAAAAGGTCAGCAACGACCTCTTCATGGCAGCAGACAGAGAACTTCTGTCTGGTTGGTTCAGACCCTATCTATACGATTGCTTTCATTTTGTTCACATACACAATGACTAAATGAATGAATGAATTGAATTGATTGATTTATTTTGGACATTTATAGGTGGGAGTGCACTGACAGAGGGCACAACCAGACCCTCCCAATATGTTTTGGCCAACCGAGTCTCTCCGGGCTCCTACCCTGCCAGCAGATCCAACTCACCACCAGGTAGTGATCAGTTGACGGCTCAGCCCTTCTCTTCACCTGAGTGTCCAAGACACATGGTTGGATGACACAACAACAAAGTCGATCATCGACCTCTGGCCCACGGCATCCTGATGCCAGGTGCACCGGTGGACACCCTTGTGCTCGAACATGGTGTTCATTATGGACAAACTGTGACTAGCACAGAAGTCCATCAACAGGACTCTGCTCTGGTTCAGATCAGGGAGGCCGTTCCTCCCATTCACGTCTTTCCAGGTCTCACTGTCATTGCCCACATGTGTGTTAAAGTCCTCCAGCAGGACAACGGAGTTCCCAGTCAGAGCACCATCCAGCACCCTTCCCAGGGACTCCAAGGGCGTTTACCCACTAGCCCTGTGCGGCTGGTGCCAGCCCTTCATGGTACGGGACAGCTCGGTTGAAAGGTATTTCCATAAGCCTGACCAGTACCTGAGCGTGGGCGGAGTCACGGTTGCAAGGCGAACCAAAGGTTTTTTTTTTGTGCCTCCCGTGTCCCGGAAACCATAGGATTCACTTTTTGTATTAACCGTGGTTTTGTTTTGTGTGAGACATTTTCGAAGGGCTTAGAATGATTTTGTTTAATATTGTTGACTTGTATCAAAACACTGTCAAATGTAGACGCTGAAAAGATCACCTGAGTCTCACAGTCGTTTATTATTAGACAAGAATATCCGCACAACTTAAGTCCACACTAAGCACAAAACAGCAACAACTCTATTCGACCGGTGTTAACAAGCGAGCAGCGTTTAAAAATCGCCATAAGGAGTGAAACTTACAAAACTTGCGAGCCAAAATCGCTGCCTCTTAAGTTTCGCTGCTAGCGAACACAGCACAAGCAGAGCACGGAGTTAGCGGTGGTGGCTAGCGGTTTATCGACACGATTCAACGGCTCTACTTTGCAAATAGCCTTCAAACTAAAGTTACTTGATGTTACAAAACACATTTACAGTCCTCAAGCACGTTTTCAAATAGTGTCGTGGCCGACTATTCTCTCGTCGTCCACCGGTCGAGTCGAGCCCGTCTCACTCCCGTTGGCCACCGCGTCGGTGTTTCATCGCATCCGAATTAGGCTGAACAAACCTCCAACATTGTCTCTATTCGTTCCACTCCGACCGTTGTAGTCTTGGTGCTTCGGTAGTCGCTCGGCATTTTTATTTTTTTATTTCTCCGGACACTGTTTCAGTGTTTCTTCGGCCACAGAGAACAGAAACGTCTGTAGTTTTACGTTCACCCATGGTACAGTTTCATAATCTTTTCAGTTTTTAATATGTGAAACTGTAAAAATCCACACGCGGGGCATTTAAAAAATGGCGGTTTTGGTCTTTCGTGAGAGACTGCCTTTGGCGTTCGTCAAAACTTTTACCCAATCAGTGCCCTGCACGTTGCTACGTCACCCATACGGTCTCAGCTCCGCTCGCTTCGAACCCCAAGGAGACAGGTACCAAAATCGTAACCCCTGGGACCGTGCTGGGGCTCGTGGAAATGCCTGAATACCGACCCGTACCGTACCCAGATGTTACCTAGGTCGCCTGTGGGGAAACGCCCCAAGAAGGCAGGGTACTCTGCACTGCTATTCGGGCCATAGGCCGAAATGAGAGACTTGTTCCCAACCTGAAGATGCAGAGACACGGTCCTCTCGTTCACCGGGGTGAACTCCAACACATGGCGGCTAAACTGTGGGGCAATAAGCAAGCCCACACCACCCTGTCGCCATTTACTGCGGGCAACGCCAGAAAAATGGAGAGTCCAGTCCCTCTCAAGGAGCTGGGTTCCAGAGCCCAGGCTATGCGTGGAGGTGAGCCCGACTATATCTAGCTGGTATCTCTCAACTTCCTGCACAAGCTCGAGCCCCCCCCCAAACTAGGTGACATTCCATGTCCCTACAGCCAGAGGCAGTTTCTGAGGCATGGGTTGTAGAGGCTCTCAACCTTGACTGCCGCCCGTGACACAAAGCACTCGACTTCTAAGGCTCCCTCTGCGGGTGGTGAGCCAACAGGAGGTTGGACCCACGTTGCTCCTTTGGGCTGGGGTGCTTGCCTATGAGCCCCAACCCCAGGCCTGGCTCCAGGGTGGAGCCTTGTGTGTGGCTGCGCATAGGGGTTTTCAAACTGCTCTTAGTCTGTCCCATCACCCAGGACCTGTTTGCCTTAGGAGACACTACCAGGGGCATAAAGCCCCAGACAACATAGCTTGTACACCAATCTTTTTGTGTTAAGATTATTTTGTGTTATGCATCTTAAACATGGCTTATATTTCTTAAACCAATATTACGACTTTCTCTTATCAACTATGCACCAGTCTCTTTATCTATTATTGAATAAACTGTCACCCCTACTAGAAACTGGATACCTAAAACATACAGGCTTGACAGTTATTGGACTGCATGATTTAAAACTAGTGATAAGTATTTGTTGTGTGGTAAATACCAAAGGTGTCAGAGAAACCTTTCTTCATCATCTATGTAGCAGCTTCAGTTGCTCAGCAACAGTGTTAGTATTTTGTTCAGTTTCAGGTCATACGTTCTCATGCTGTCTTTTTTTAGACCTTTCTTTAATGTTTGACGAGTTCAAATGTGCATCAACCCCTCCTGTGTTCATTGAAGAGAGAGCTGTGCTTTCTGGATTTGTAGTTGTCTTGTTTAGTTAAAATTTTCCTGGGCCCTCTTTTGTGGACTTATATGGGTCATAATAAATACAAGTATTAAAATGAATTTGTACATTTACTGAAACATTTTTAAGCTTCATTAAAACCAAAGTTTTCTCTTATACCTTATTGTGTTTGTCTTTGCCTGTTGCCTCTTTTGCACGTTCTTACAAAGAAGATAATTAGAATCTCAATTGTGACAAATATGTACTTGTCATAATTGAGATTCCAATACTTCTTGATGAGAAACCTCGTACCAATGGTAAGCCTGTTTGAATCCTTCTTAAATTATGCATTTGTTAGGGACGTGAATTCGGGGTTATTTCGTAATGTAATACCATCATGTCATCATCGTAATGGATGACTGAGTTAGTTAGATCTGCTTTTGTAACTGGGTTTTAGAGCGTTTTCACATCTTGTATTTCTTCATGGTTCAGCAGTAGCACAGCAGAGGACAGACACAACCTCAACAGGGTGGTAACAACAGCACAGAGAAATAACTGCTGCCTACCAGATCTGCAGAACATCTAAACAGCCCACTGTGTACGCAGACACATTTTTTTCTGTTCTTTTTTTTTTTTTTATTATTTACATTTTACGTATTTATTGTTGAACTGATTTGCTCTCATCTCCTCCATCTAAAATGATAAACCAGTATATTAATCAATTAGAAAAACATTTTTTTTTTAAATTTTATCTTAAAAAAAACACAATTTGCCTTAAAGGCTTCACATTCTGTACAGATAAAACACCATCTACCCTTAGACCCTTAAGCTCGGTTAAGGAACCCTTAGAATTCCTAAACAGGGAGAAAAACAGAGGAGGATTTAGTCTCTCTAGGACAGGCTGAAGTCTATATATCCAAAATCATCATTTTCTACATTCTATACTATGCTAAAAATTAAATGTAAATAACTAATGTTGCGTGCGTATTTTTAGATTTATATAAATACTTGGGGAAAAAAAAAACCTGAACATGAAGCCTAGCATGTTGGAGTATTTTTTTTTTTGTTGGTGTCAGATTTATAGCATGATCCTAGTGTGCACTTGTTCACAGGTCCCTTTGTAAATTGCAGTACAATAGACAATGGCAGCTACACAGCAGCAGTATCTACTGAAGAACAACCTACACACAATAACACAGATTTTTCATCAAACTAGATAGATTTTGGTCATTTTTGTGACCTAAAATGTTGGGTTTTAATAAAACAAATGCAGATCAATTACAATGCAAACGCTGAGTCTCATGTAAAACTTGTCCCTAAAACTTATATTACGATGTCAGGTTGGAATGCATCACAAGGAACTAACCCAACAGTGTTAATGAGACACCATGTTGATTTATCGAAACCCTTGTATTTTGGTTTTTAGTAGCTGCAATCATCCTCACAAGCAACGGGGCAAAAACAAAAAGGCGGGTCAAACTTCCTTTTTGTGAGAATGGCAGTGACATTCCTGTTGTCAAAGAAACAAGTCAAGAGGAAACTGTGAGGTTTGTCGGCATAATAGACCCGTCTCCATGGCAACCACCGCTGTGTACACAGCTGTAGTTAATCTTCACAAAGGTAAAGTAAAGACCTTCTTTGAACAGGTTGAGATTGACTGTTTAACACTTCAACTGAAAAGCTGGTTGCGACGTGCAATCCACGGCGTTTCTGTTCTGCCGGTAAGAATGAGGATTTTCAACCTCTGTGACCTTCACGTTTTGTGAGCGTGTGTGTCAGAGAGAGAGGGGGGGGGAGAGAGAGGGAGAGAGAAATGGAGAGAGAGAGAGAGAAAGAGAGGATCTTACTGTGGACTTTACATCATATCTTAGACAATTGTTGAATGTACCAGAAGACTCATTACAACTGTGTTTGAAAAAATAGTGTAGATTAGTGTAGATTTAACTAACTTGTGGATCTTTTTTTTTAATTTATTTTTTAAAAAAAAGATAAATATTTTATTTGATGATTTGAAATAAACATTCCCAGCTCGTTAAGGGTTGCTTGTTGTGTCTACTTTTCCTTTGTTTTACATACATTATGTCATCAAGCAGTGTTTTTAGGAAGTGTAAACACACACACAAACGAACAAATAAATAAACAATTAACCTGAATTCAAACCAACTGTACTTCCTACTTCCTTTGTAATGTCTGAAGATGTTTAACCTCTTATCCAAGAGACTTCATTTTTTCCTGACTAGAAGTGGTGGATCGGGAATTCACTCAAGGATTGAGATACACACAAAACAGGCTCACACCAGCCAGCCAATGCATGTATTACTGTGAAAGACCATAAAATGAAGAAAATACTGCATTAGGCATAACCACCTAAGTAATGAGCAAAGGTTAAAATCTGCAAATCTCTCAATGACTAAATCAGGAGTTCTTTCTGCCACAGGTGTTGGAAAGTTTAGCAAAGATGAACACTGTTTTCCAGCAGAGAAAACAAGATGCATAGTAACAAAACAGTTCCTTACCATTCTAAGGTCATTCCATTGATTGCGTGCGCATGTTTCTCTTTTAGAAAGTCCTACACGACTCATTTCCATTGCCAGCGGCATGAAGTTACCAATGGTATCGGGAAGCAGTGAGTGACTATGTCGGTCTCCCTAGTGGGGCAAAAAACCCTACCACATCAAAAAGGTCATTTATTTTCTGTTTTAGGTCAAGTCAGAGGAATCAGCTGGAACCAAACAAAAGCATGGATTCCTATGAGACAAGAGAGCCGACCTTAACCCCGGATCTCTGTCTTAACACCATTTATTTCCGCCGCTATGGACAGTATCATGTCTGTGGCTTTGGTTTACCATCATCGCTATGGCCAGTATATGAAACAAGTAGAGTGTTATACCCCAAGTTCGATCAGAGGAATGTTGTTAAGTAATAAGAGGAAGTGCAAGTCTTGACCGAGCACATAAACGCAGTAGACAAAACCGTTCAATTCAAAAGTAAAGATGTTAGGGGCAATTGTCTGTCCTTGGTCTTTGATAAACACATTGGAGAGCATAGGAGTCTCCACACTGTGCAATGTAGCTCAGGTCAGGACTGCATTTAGGATTGCAGGGGGTGCTGGAGCCTCTCCCAGCTGTCTTCGGGTGAAGGCATGGTTACACCCTCGACAAATCGACATTTCATTGCAGGGCCACATAGAAACACAAACAACCATTCGGACTCGCACTCACACCGACGGCCAATTTAGAGTTCCCAGTTCCTCAAGAACATTGTGACCTTCTTGCTGTGAGGTTACAACTTTTGTACCACATTGTCGGCTCAATTCAATTCAATTCAATTCAATTCTATTTAATTCTATTCAGGACAAAATGTAAGTAATGTTATCTTACACCTAGTTGTCACACAGATTTATTTGTTCAAAATAAATTATTAATTAAATTAAAGATTCTTTTTCACAAACAGGTATTTATTATTTGAATAAAAACAAATCTGAGTCTGAATTCAGGTGCACAATGCCAGATTACAATTGGCATCTACTTGAGGTACTGCTTGTTTGCAATCTTTAGTATCTAGAAAACCTATTCAACAGGGGAGAGATCAGATGGATAACTTGTGGCTGATAAAAAAAAGTATATTTTCTGTTTTGTTGTTGAAGAATTGATCCTGATCATTTCAACATTGTCAGTTACTGCCAACCAATACATGGCCATGGCACCCAGCACATGTATTATACAACGGCATGTACTAACCAGAAAACTAACGGTTCAGTCCTGCTCCTTTGCCAGTTTCAATTTAACTAGAGCAAGATACCGAACTGTAGTTGTGTCAAACTGATATTGTGAAAAAGTAAAGCCATTGATATAGGATTTAATTAGTGACCAGTAATTCTACATCACATCTACATCAATTCTTCAAATCAGTATGTCAGTCCAGTCCAAATACTGGAAAGTCAGCATTAAATCTTGCACTCTGGCAGTGTTCATCATTCAGTTTCAATTACCCCTTACAATATGGTTACATTTTTTTAGTAACCCATCTCTATCTGCATTTTCCAAAGGTGCCTAGCAATGATCGGACACAAACACTAAAATAAGTAATTCCAAAACTCAACTTTGCACAACTTCTTCTACTTTTTTTTTTTTTTTAATCTACAGGTCGTTCATAGAATGTTCTTTTCTACATCAGCATGCATGAAATGCCTCGCAGTCAATTCAAATGCTTGGTTAGAACAGAGAGGAAAGCATTGCATGCAGCATTTTCTGAGAGAGAAGCATTGCATGCAGCTGAAAGTAAGCAAAAGTGAGATAAATAGAAGACATGTACAGAACTAATGGCAAAGGAAGTTAAAAGCAAAGAGGTAAGGAAGGAAGCAATTACTTCCAGAGCTGCGAGGGGATGCATTCCACTGCAAATTGTCAACTGGGTGATTTAGAGTGTGAGAATTCCATCTGATAAAAGCTTTTTGACGTCATCAAAGTCAACAAGCAATGGCCAGACTGATGATGTGCTATTGGAAATCATAGACTGTCCGATAAGGATAATTGTGAAATGAGCATTCTTTGTTGGGGCTCATGTGAAGGGGTTGCCTCTGTGTTGTTTATCACGACACTTCAAGCAAATCAAGTCCAAGCTTTCCAGCCCTGCATGTGATCAGACGATGTCAGGTGGATTCATTTTTTTTTTTAAGCAAAATTGGATTTAATCAAAAATGAAGACAGATAACTCCATATTTTGCTGCATGCATGATTCTGTCTGTTCTTTTTGGATTATGACTGAGACAGGATAAGGTCCAAAAACAGAAATATATAAAGTGGGTGTTTGTTGCAACATGAATATAGCATTATCAACTGATACATTTTATGGACCACATCCTATTTAAATGTGGGATGTGGTCCATAAAATGTATCAGTAAAAATCAAGACCCAAGTGGAACAACTGGCTCCTGATGTTTTGATTTCTTTGTTATGAGTAGTTTCTCCAGTTTTGGACCTACAAGTGGACTAAAGTTGTTTAAAGGGCAGAGCTAAAATTGCACTTTATTTATGGTGTGGAGCCAGTATGTGAAAACTGTACATTTTTAGTGAGAATGTTTGAAACTCTTGAGATGAATCATTTGCCATTAGGATCCCAGCCTGTAAGAGAGCAAGGATTATACTGATACTTGCTTATGATTTGTTCATTATAATTCTGTCACCACTGAAAGGCACCCAAAAGAACCTGCCCATTACCCACATTACCCACCAAGTAACATACAAACGTGGCTATAGTGAATAAAGTCAAACAAAGATGGAAAATGTGCCTCCAATTACCACTTTCATTACAATAACATTTGTTACCACTCAGATGAATGAATGTGTTTTAATGCCTTTTTTTGTTTTGTTTTGCATTAGCATCAAGCTTTGAACTCAGGTCCACATATTCCCGGAATCCTGTTTCCTGGCAACATGTCGATAACGTGGTCTTGCCACTCACTCTGGCTGGAAGGATAGTGAATGCACCAGAAGTAAGACAAGTAAACACATACCCTCTTTTGTCCAGTGCATGGCAGACCTTACATGTTGCTATCGAGTACATCATCACACAATTCTATCAAGCTGTTAAAAAGTTTATCGAAACAGAACACAGCTAGACCGGACTATCTGTCAAATCCATTTTCTATCACTACATCTCCTGCACTCAGGGTCGCAGGGTTGCTGGATTCTATCCCAGCTGTCAAGCAACCACTTGTACTCGCACTCACACTGGCAGCCAATTTTGAGTCGCTGATTTGCTAGACAGAACCCACGCAGACGGCCCACGCAGGGAGAACGTGCAAACTCCACCCAGAAAGACAGACCCCAGACCCAGGCTGGTACTCAACCCACATTCTTTGCTGTCGAATTGAATAATCTAAACTGAGACACACGTTACAACAAATACGTATTAAAGCACATAGTGGGATTAAGGCAGATTGTTATTGCAATTGCTGAGGTAGAAATGTGCTATAGCAACCCTTCCTGGTATTTAAGAGATGTCACTGCTACCATGTGAAAAAGTACGCAAAGATATTGTATGTGTGAAATCACCCATAATGCTTTCCCATGGTTGCGTGATGACAAGTGAGTGGGGTGTGGGTTTGGAATCAGGCTTCTACATGAGAAAATATTTAATATCTGGGTTTCAGTCTTCCTTTCGGGTTACTGCTCGCCCTAAAGATGAAGATTTGTTCACTGAGTGGTTGAATTAAATTATGAAGTAAAGTCCAACTTTCATCTTCTCGGGTTCTCATAATCAAATATGATACCCTTGCTCTCATCTTGATGAGGACTCACAGGGAGAGGGTTTTTCCCTCTATATGTTGAAGTGTTAGAGGAACTTGCCCCTCTGTTCTTTGCCTTCGATCATGTGTCTTACGCAAGTATTCATAAGTGTCTTTCCACATCTGGGACATGAATTCTTTGCCTCAGACCATCAAAGAGGAGTTTGAAAAACATTCAGACTGTGTTCCTTCTAAGTACACACAACAAGTTCTCCACCATTCGACCAAGCTCATGAACTGGAGGGCAAGATTGTAAGAGGTTCTGGTGGAATACTCACGGTCTCACAGAAAATCCAAATGCTTTCAGACGGTGGGTGATCGCTTGGCCAGAGAAGGGATGATTGCAAAAGGAATTTGAGAATTGCAAAGAGGACCCTAAGACATTTCAGCACCATGAGCAGTCACTTTCCATGCAGAAGACATTTCAAAGACATGTTGCAAGCCTGTCTGCAAACTATTAGTGGAATGGGAAATCCCTTCTTGGATGATTTCCAAGATCTTGTTAGATGACTCAGTTATAAAGACAGTGCTTGCCTTTGAAGACTAAGACGAGAAACAACACCAAGTGTTTGTTAAGTGTTCTTATTAAGCAAAGCCAATCCATCCCCGATCCAATCAAGAAAAATTATTTACCCCTTTTCAGACAACATTGGCACAAGTTGGTGATTAAACAGGGAACAAAGACAAAAATGCTGCAGAATATTGTGACTTACTGTACTTCGATCAGTTTAATATACCTGTGAAAAGTCGCAACAGTGATTTGAATTAATTCTTTGCATATGAAGTGCAGTCCTGTCCTCCTTCCCTCACTGACTTTGGAAAATTTCACATGGATGGAGCGGCCATTGTCCACTGCCTGTCCACTTGTACTGTTAGCACAATTGATTATGTATGCAGCTCATGTTTTCATACCTGCAGAGGTGGCTACAAGATACGGAGAGGTTAGACATCGTATGGGACACATACATCCCAGACAGTTTGAAGGAGTGCGCAGGAGGAAAGAAAGGTCAGGGAGTTTGCTGGAAAGGCCAAACAAAACTGCCAGGCAAATGGGTGGATTTTTTCGAGATCCTATGAACAAGACAGCGCTATTTGCCTTCTTGACATGCAAGACTGAAGAGTTCATCTGGCCCGCAGACAAGGCCTTGTATATCCCATCAGGGCAAGCTGTATCTCTCTTTGGATCTGGCATCACCATGGGCTGTTGTAATCACGAGGAAGCAGATGCTATGATTGTGGTTCATCTTGAGCATGTCATGGCGCAGGGAGCAAAGACTGTTTGACTCTGGACACTGATGACATTGAATGCAGCCTCTGGCTGATGTTTGGGTTGCTTATGGCAGAGGGAAAAAGTACAGATTTTACCTTATCAATAGCATATGCATAGCCTAGGACAGGAAAGAACTTAATCCTTACTCGTGTTTCGTGCTTCCTCAGTTTCTGACACAACATCTGCATTCAGTAGTAAGGGTGAGATGTCAGTTTGGAGGACCTGGCATGTCTATGATGATGCTACTGAAATATTTGTTTCTCTTGCCAAACGCCCAGCAATTGGATGTGGAATCGCAGCAGTTCCGGACCCTTCAGAGACTGACTGGTATCCTGCATGACAAATCCAGTCCTTCAGCTTCCAGTAACCAGAAAAGAAGAGAGCTTTTGTGTTGGAGAATGGAAAAACTGCTGCCAACTCAGAATGCCCTTCTCCAGCAAACTGGAATCTGGGAGACCAGCATGCAATAACAGCAAGTTATTCAATATCCCATAGACTACACATGGACAAAAAATCTGGATGATGGGATCCAATTTGGCTGACACTTTCAGAGGTCCCCACAGCCTGCAGAGAACTTATGAAATGCTTATCAAATCCGTAAGGGGAACCTTTTCCACCTGCAAATGGGGCAAAGCAAACCTGGACTGCTCTCCACTTTGCAAGTTTAGCTGCTATCACTAGAATTACAATGACTAACTACTCGACATTTACACTGCAGTGCAAATTATTATTTGTGTTGGCCTGTGATGCCCTTTAAGCGAAAGGCCTACGTAGGTTAAGCGTTCATTGTCTTACACTATAACATTTTCAATGTAGTGTGATGCACATTTCCTCAACTGCTTTATTAGAGGCAGATTATTGTAAATTGAGTACTAGAGCACTGGAGCTGTTTGTTCATTCAGTAACGATACTTATAATATTTTCACTTTGAGTATAACTTGAACATCAAATGGTGTAAAGTAAAGATAGTATTGATAAGAGTTGATAAGCAACTCTCCAGGCTTACAGCAACTGGAGTCACTTGTTAAATTGAGTGCATCTCGTGTTGTGGTGCTCTCCAGCTTGTGTATAGCATCCACAATGGTCTTAATTGTGTTATCCGCACTACACTAACAAGATTTCCATTTGTGAAGTACAAGATGTTTTGCCAAGACGAGTGAAAAGGCAACAGCATCGACCTGTGCAGAAGAGCCCTTGTTAATGTCCTGTTACATTGGGACTCGCAAAAAAAATCAACTGCTTCACAATTTTGGATGTTATTTAAGGGTGTAGTCAGAATTGTGGGCCGTACAGGAAACCATGTGAATCTGAACACTTTCATTCAAGCAGTCACAGAAAAACAGTATCATAAAGTTAAATGCTGAAACACAATGTAATCAAATGTTAATGAACGTTTATTAATATAAATAACAAAAAAATAAAATAAATACAGAATGTCAGCATAGAAGTCATCTCGAAGTCACTGGTCTACCAAATACTTCACATCAAAAATTTAATGATTACATCTTTTTATGGGCCCAAAGAGAAATTCATTGTGCTTACTGCATGGGAAATTCGATGACAGACTCCAATAGTTAATTTTAATCAAAGGAAACTGAACTGTTTTCTAAAATAGTTCAACTGTTAATAAAACATTTCTCACTGGCACTGTAACACAAAAATATTAACTATAGTTATATGAATATTCCACGACTACAAACACAACCGTTTGTAAAATACATAATCTTTTCTAAAATTGAGTAAATATTTGGCAGTGTTTTGCATTTGTGTGAACAAAACTAAGTGGACAAAAAAAAAGACCTTTGTCATGCGATGCCAAGATAGCTGAATTGCTCTGGAACAGAAATATGACTGTCATCTATCAGTGGTCAATGATGGAAATGTATTTTAGCGATTTTTTTTTTTCGAAAGGCAACAAATTACAGACCAACCATGACAAAAGTTGAGACTTTGACCAAAAGATATAGTGACAGTACATGTGCTGCAGCTTATAAATTCATAAGCTCTTTGTAGTATAGTTGCACTTGAAAGTAGATGTCTCAAATAATGCCAGAAGTTCAAGAGAAAATGGATAAAAAGCTTTAAGTTAGAAATGATTTTTTTCTGCAATAATATTTGCCAATATAAGATGTCATAGTATTGTACGTGAATATATGACTCCTAATACTTGATTGCGATGTGTCCTTTTGCGATGTGGTGATGTGGTGATTCCTCTTTGAAGGAATGCGTGTCTGAGACGTTGCTTCCTAGTCTGCACTCATCCAGTGACCTTACAATAATTAGTAGCTTGTTACCAGGGGTAACCAATTCCTTTTCCAACTCCTCCAATCTTTTCTAACGTCAATGCAAATCTAAGCTCTAACCTGCCTGACTAGTTGATGCACCTCTAGTGCCTATAGTGTTTGTGCATTCACATTCATTGAAACCAGCATGTCGACATAAAAAAATATATATTTTACGAGTTAAACGCGCTTATAAAAACAAACAACACTATGGCCTATGATATGTACATTGTGAGAACAGAGGGGAAATCCCAATTAGTGGTGCAGTGTGACCGTTCAAACCATCCTGAGTTACAGAAAATTTCACACTAAAAGAGTAGAAAGTGACGCCGTCTCATTCCTTTTTTTCTTTTACAAGAGCGCTGGTCCACTGACAGGTCTTTGGTCAGACTGAGGAGTGGGCTTTTCTTGGAAGGGTGCGCTGGTGATTAAGTTGAGGTGATGGATCTGATGGAGTCCTCCCGCAGCTGCCGGTGCTTCCCGACGTCACAGTCTTCGCTTTGTGTGCGACGCTCAATGGTAATTTTATAGTTTTTTCTGCGGAATGACGAAAAAGATATTTTTCGCAATGAATTTCACTATAAATTTATGACAGTGGTGCACTGTTGATGCCCATTAGAAATGAGCCTTACGTGCACCAGACAGCTGTTTATACCTATTTATGCTCATGGCAGTTCACAGATGAATTCCCTGTTGATACAATTTAAGTCATTAAGTCAATCTTTGAGAGAAATACATATACTTGCCTAAAAAAGTAGAATATAATAAGCATCGAAACTCCCAGGAAGGCCCCTACTATAATTCCTGTCACAGCAGAGATGCCGAGATCACCTGTTTAAAAAAAAAAAAAAACACAATTAATGACATACATAATGTGTCGGAAATACCTGTATGGAAAAATAATGTTCATTTACATGATTTGTCTGGTGTCTCTGGAGGTGGTTTATATCCTCCCTTTAATGTGAAATGTTTGGTGCTGAAGGCAGGCAGTGCCTGGAAAGTTCCATTTGCACCAAAGTAGTTGGCCACCACCTGTGGTTTGGTGTACAAGGAAAGGATGCAAGTAAACATTGACATTGGTTGCAATCGGAAACTTGATCAAGGTGAGTGGAATTTAAATCGTTGGCTTCTCCTTACCTCGTAGGTTCCCTCCTTTGCATTTGTCATTGCCATCAAAGAAAAATCTCCAATTCTGTCACCGTTGCCATCAATGGACACCTGTCCAGCAATTCCTGCCCGACAGCAGAAATAATAAAGTCAACTTTTTGAATTGGACCAATATATATATATATATATTTTTTTTTAACAGATTATGAATCCAAATTCAAAATGGCTAGCAGTCTAAATATGGCTTAGATCAGCGTTTTTCAACTGATGGGTTGCAACGCAAAAGTGGGTCACGGAGCTGTTTTGATTGGGTCGCAACTTTGTGGGCAGTTTCCCTTTTTTTATTTTTTATTTTGAAAAAAGTGATTTTAAAATCTACATATTTATAAATAAAATGTTGGGCATTTATGTAGCAGTACACACGCTTCAATTTAATAATTCATTCGCTAGACATGATAGAAAGCGGGCTAGCGTTTTTATTCTTGTGGAATAAATTTGGGTCACAACTTTGTGATGAGGAAAAATGAGACTCCACCAGTTGAGAACCACTGGCTTAGATATATAATAGATGTCCAGTGAACTAACTGTGTTTCGTCTTTTGATCACGCTCAGAAAAGCAGGCTTCACCAATTACCAATTATCTTGAAATGTCAGCTGCTAATGAAGTTACTCTAATGGTCCCCTCGGGGAAATTATTTTTCTGCATTTGACCAGAGACCTTCTATAGGAGGCATAGCAGTCAGATCATTTATGTGGTGAGAACACTGAGGGACATCCTGCCTCATTTTACAAGCAGCCAATCACCTGCATTGTCTCAGCTGAACCAGGAAAATTATTGTTTTATTGTCGTATTTGTCTCCATGTCTGACAATATACAACGTCACTGATCAGGCCTTCGCCATGACCAGGATTCAGTTGTAAGTGGTGTTGTAAATCTGTGTATAAAATATATAGGACTCTGGTATCCTTGGGCATTTCAATGGCATCTTCAAGTTGCTAAATCCAACTCAACAGTTTAAAGTGAAACATTTATATCAAATGCTTTGAACATAGCAACTGATCTTAGGCAGTTATATTCAGATTGAACCAAGTGTTGTACCTTCAAAAGTTCTGTTCCGCATGTATGAGGTGATCTCCGTTCCATTCTTCTTACTGTGTCCATTTTTCATGGCTTCATGTAAGGCAATGGCATAAAGAAACATGGCGTCATGGAATCCCTCAACAAATATGTTGACCTAAAGTACGATATAAGAGGAAGCAACTTTAACAAACTGGAATTGTTGATTACCACATTGTCGCTTGGGGCTCAAACTTTCTTTGGGCCTTTAATTCCTAAGTCATAATTAAAAAAAAACAAACAAACATGCAAATGGATTGTTTGAACGTTGAGTCTGGTGGCAGCAAGCAAGGACCTCATGGTTCTCTCCTGGCAAATATTAGTGCATTAAACCAAGTCCAAGTCCATCTTGAATTTGTTTTTTTAAAAAAAAAGTGAAAATAGCATTTTTATTTTTATTTTTAAACAAGAAGCTTTTGATTTACTGAGTTAAGCTTTATCGATCCATCCATCCATCCTTTTTCTATCACTGCCTATCCTGTGCTCCCCATCACAGGGGAGCTACAGCTTATTCTAGCTGTTTTGGGGTGAAGGTGAGGTACACCCCTGGACAAGTTGCCAATTCATCCCAAGGCCACCAAAGAGAGACAGTGCAATTTCACATTAACTCACACCAATTACCCTGATGTAGATTTGTTTGGATCATGGGAGCAAGACAGAGTTTCTGAGGATCTACACAGCATAGAAAGACCCCATGTTGGAAAGAAACCCTCAAACCCTTGTCATTGCTCACTTGTGACACCCCACATGGGTTCTCAAAATACCAAATCAAATGCATTTGAAGTGTGGAAACATTTCATGGAAAAAAAAAAAAATCAATAAATATAGTCAAAAGTATAGTGCAGAAATGTGCATTATTTCCCAAGCTTGACATATGAAATCTACAACAAAACACACACACACACACACACACTGGCCTCCGCAGTGACACTGTACCTACCAGTTTCCACATAAGGAGCTTAGTGTAATGTTATCGTAATAATTCATGTATAACTGGACTAAATGTAATTCATACCAAAAAAAAAAATGTTGAAAAAAGTGTTTTCCAAAACTACTCTACTTGTGACCTGCCAGGATATTTTATGGTTTAATTAAAACTGTACAAAGATGTTTTAACTCTATGACCTTGTGGCATTTGATTTGTTGAAAATGTCAAAATGCAGACGGTAAGCGTGTTGTTAAATGTCAGTGATAATTCACTGCAACAGCTGACCTCATATTATCAACAGCTACAATCTCTTTGGTCGAGGCTCTTTTCAGGGCTTAAAAGTAGACCCCCCAGGCTTAGTTTAGTTTGGTTAGTTTCCAACTGTCAAAGCTGAAACACATTTGTGAGTAAATGAAATAAACGTGAAGTTGATGGAGATGTCTTCCGAGCACTGATATGTATGTATACAAGACTTATAAATATTGTAATAATCACAGATGATGGTACACACAGTTTTTTGGATTAGTTTGATATATATTTAAAAGCTCAGACATACATACACTTTCACAGTCTTTGCAGTCACTTAACCCAGCTTTTCTGATGGATTTTTTCATTTCCATGGAAAAGTTTTCATACTCAGGTTTGACTGTCCTAAGCAGGGTCACGGTGTTGAGGGATGCATAGGCTTGCTTAGCATCATTGTCATATTCATCGCCTCTTTTCCACGAGCCATCACCTAAAAATGTACGTTTTGAGAGACAGAAGATGTGAGATATTTCCTCAAGAAAATGGAAGGACTCTTTATTCCTACCAGTTCTTACTATAAATACAATGCGTAATATTATGTAAAGAATATAACTGACAACAATACAACGTGAAAAAATACGTTTGAATCTTCAGTAACATATTGAATTTACCATAAGAGGAGGCGTTGAAGAGATCAATGTTGAAGAAGATATGATTGCCATTGGTTAAATGTCGCCTGTGAGCAGCCAGCATGATTTCTCTGATCTCGTCAGCTCCCATGCACATGATCACCACTGAAAAACACATGACACAGAGACAAAAACAGTCACCATTTAGAAATATCAAATAAAATGTGTTCAATCAAACGCTTTTGAAAATAAAACTGAAGAGGGGAAGTCCACTTCAGTTCAGTACTTGTACAATCTAATTGGGTGAGTGACTGAATGGTGGAGACTTAGTACCAAGCCCCTGTGACTGACCGTGCAGCCACATTTGGGACGACCTGATATGTGACTGATATGCAGGTTTGGATGTTGGGAGGAAATCAAAGCAAAGAAACACCAGAAAACATGCAAAGAGTCCAGAGAAAAGATCCTTCCGGGTGGCCGACAAGAGTCTGAACCCAGGACGTTGTAGATGTGAGGCTGCAGCCTGAACTACTGCAACCACGAAGCAATGGCTGCGTTACCTACAAACTTATATACAGATTAAAACATATATCGACTCGTGCTATAATAACTGGACAAGACATGTATAAAAAAAAAAAAGTAAAGAAAAGCTGACTAACATACTGTACACCCGCGGTTCTCAACTGGTGGAGTCTAAGGACCCACATTTTTTTTCATTATCATGAAGTCACGACCAAATTTACACAAAAATATTTTTCACTAAAATAAAAACGCTGTCCCACTATCTATCATGTCTAGTGAATAAATTATTGATATCATTGAGTTGAATTGTGTGTCCTGCAAAATAAATGCCCAACTTCTCTCTCTCTCCAACTATATATACATATATTTATATATGTATAGAACTATATATATGTATATATATATATATATATATATATATATATATATATATATATATATGTATATATATATATGTATATATATATATATGTATATATATATATATATATATATATATATATATATATATATATATATATATACATACATATATACACGTACATATGTATATATATATATATTTATATATATATATATATATATATATATATGTATATACACATACATACATATACTGTATATGTATACATATATACATACATACATATATATATACACATACTTACATATATATGTATACATATATATACATACATATATATACTGTATATATACATATAAATATATATATATATACACACATACATACATGTGTGTGTGTGGGAAACTGCCCACAGAGCCACGATCCAATCAAAACAGCTCTGCGACCACCTATTGGGTCGCGACCCACCAGTTGAGAAACGCTGCTGTACACAGCACTCAATTTTAAATGAACACACAAAGGTTGGTCGATTGGAATGCATGAGCTGGTTGGGGGGTAAAGGAGGTGTGGCAACGTCTCTGCGGGGCTCTCAGAGCTCCTGATCGGATGCCTTTAATTGCTGCCGACCCATTGGTCACTGCTTCTCCTGCCACACCAATTGGCCACCACACAATAATAAAGGCTAATAAAGGGCTAAAGCAAGAGAGAGGCCAGCTCTCAGTATTGACTGAAGTCAATGAAGGTGTGGTTTCGGGGGTTGGAGAGACACACATAGGCCTCAGAAAACAGTAGAAAACCCAACAACAGAGAGGAGTGAGGTAGAAGGACGAAGGCCATAACAGCTGTCAGGCCATAGGAGTTATCGTATATAAAGCTCTTTAACAAAGAGCACTCTTGGAAAAAGGTAAAGAAAAAAAAAAAAAAGAAAAAATATATAGGCAAAGCCACGTGTTGCTATTGAAACACATGGAATCCAGCATCTATGTTAATAAGAAAGATTTCGAGTCTTGCTGGAACATTCCTCAGAACTCTGTCACTTAAACACCCCCCTCCTGAAATATCCCTTGAGTCAGTGGGACAAACTTCACCTCAGTCCTGCGAGCACTATAGCACTCTTTAATTACACTGGGCTCTACACACACACTACTGGCCCTGTGTATGCTCTGCGAGTCAGTCCATGGGCCAGCACTTGCAGCCAGCAATATTTCAAAACTTCTGTTTTTTTTTTTTTTTCTTTTTTGCTAAGGCACTGATGGTAGTTACAAATTAAGTGAGGAATGAGGCAGCCTGTGGCTCACATATACTGAGTGCCCACAGTGTGTTTGAGTCCTTGCTTGTTAGAGTATTTGCAAATACTGGACTATTGTGCAGATTTTTCCATTAGGATTACTCGTTAAACAAAGTTGTATGTTGTTAAATTGATCTGTTTAAAGTAAACAAGTATACACATATGCATTGCGCGCGCGTGTGTGTGTGTGTGTGTGTGTGTGTTTGTGTGTGGCTGTTTGATACAGCAACTCTACAGACTCAGCCTACAGACTACAGTTTATCACATGAGACACTATTCTCCCCTCTAATTGAAAGTGTATGGTAAGTTGTTGCATGGAAAGGAAGGAATATCCCCTCATTTTCTAAACCATGATTGTGGTTTTATTTCTATGGATTTCATTGTATTTGATTTGTATTTGATAAATGTTAAAGTAAAAACTAAATTAGGCAATAATTACAACTTCCTTCTTGTTCTGTCACTTGCAAATGTCTTAATTTTCCAAAGAAAAGCCTTTGTTTTCCTAATGAACATATTTTCATGCAATTCACAAACAATTGTGTCCATTTCACCAACAATTAAAATCAATCAGGTGATTTTTAAAGAACTTTGCATAAAGTCCCATTACCAACAACTGTCAGTCGTCTGCATTAATCTCCTGGTGTGGCTGCTAATCCAATTTAATAATTTTCATTTGGCTATTTGATTATTACAAAACTCTTTTGACAGTTGACCCTTCGATAAACCCCGCCTTGGATCAGCTACCGACCAATCATAGCTTAGCTACCCTTAACTAGGCAAGCGTGCCATTACAAGCTTCTTCTTACAGTCAATATGCTAAAGTGGTGTGTCAACAGCACGTGCAAGTCAGACATGTGACACATGTAACTAGCACGTTGGCTCTGAGGCAAGACGCTAACGCTACATTAGCTAGCGTTACGTAGACACTGCTTGACGCTTGCCGACTACATGTTGTAAATTTTAACTTTAACACAATTTTAGATGAACGCAATATTAACATTGTTTGCCGGAGCACTTTGTGGACATCCTGCGGCTGCTCTGCCTTTGCCTGCTCACAGAAGGGAACAGCTTGGATCCACAAAACACACATTGTATTCCTGATTATTTTATTGGGCACTTTTTTCAGCACTTTTAGTAAATTGGTGTAAAAAAAAATCTACTTTGAAAACTGAACTTTTGCCTGGATTGTGATCTCTGTATTTGAATCACTCTGCTGACAAATAACATTGTGAGTATATCTTAATAAAGCGTACTGGAGACCCTTGCTGTTCAGTCCTCATTCATATTTTCTGAACATTACCAGAACAGTCTCGGGTAAAGTGAAATATGCCATACTTACATATCTGACGGTGCCGTAAGAGCAAAGATTGCCATTGTTAGTAACAGTAAATAAGTGATGTTGGAATTGTGTTAGCTGAAAATTTCTGCAATTTAGTGCGCATGGCTTCTTTAGCTTGGTTCTGTGTCTGAAGCATCAGCAGTTTGTCATTTGTTTACAGGCTCAAAGAAAGAAAAGAAAAAAAACTTTCTATGGAGACCACTGAGTCTAATTGTTGTACTTAGAGAGGAAGGCTATTCAACGTTAGAACTCCTAAAAAAAAAACAACAACTCCTAAACTACTCCCTTTAGAGAACATGCTGGCCCAAACACCAACAGTAAAAGGTGTACTAGCCCCAGATGCACAGCAGTGCAAGAAGAAAAAGATCTGAGAGCTTGTAGTTTATGACCAACTGGCAGCTGCACAAAATAGCAACTGTGAAACAATGGTGTCCCTTCTACAGCCAACAGTGAGTTCAGGACGCTGGACTTCATTGCAGAATTACCAAGAAAAAGCCATATCTCAGATTGGCCAACAAAAGGAAAGAACTGACGTGAGCACAGATGATGGACGTTGAACGACTGGCAGGAGGTCTTTGGATTAAACAGAAAAACATTTGTGAGACGCTGGGGAAATGTGAAGATGACGGAAGAAGTGCCCAGGAGTGGATTTCAAACGTGGTGGCAGCAGCGTCAAGCAGAATTCTGACTAATGGGTTGGAGGCAGCAGAGTCTCCCCCCGTTGACACCCTGCTGAGTTGCTGTGCGAGAAGCTCAGAGCAACTGCATCAAACCGGACCATCTTGTGGGGGTGGGGGGGGGGGGGGGGGGGGGAGTGGAATCAATCATCAGATTACCTTGAAAAGCTGGCAGCTATAGAATGCCTCAGGTCGGCCAGGCTGCAACCGATGTAAAACGTGGCTCTTCATGAAGGCAAAGTCTGAAGAGCACATTTGACCATTTTCATAAAAGCCATCGTTTCTAACTCTGAAATTGTCAGCATATCTTGTTAATTTACTACATTTCCTAATACAGTGTTTTTCCATGGAAAACAAGAACACGTCCAAGTGATCAAAACATATATTTGATAAAAAAAACAAAAAAAAACCAAACACGACTTTTATCCTGCTTATTGCAATCCAGTGTGCTGTGCCAGCAATTGCTCTTGAGAATCGATCAGATTTGTATCTCATGATCTATATCTTTCTATGTAGACCAGGCATGGCAAGGTCCAACCCGGGGGCGGCTTGCACCCCGCTAAGCTTTTTAGTCCGGCCCAGCGAACTTGACAAAACTTACTTCACGTGAGTAAGTCATAAAATGCTGCATTTCGACCCGTTTTTCCCCCCAATGTTTCAAGAGTCATTTCAATAAAGAGCTAAACACGTGGGGTTTTAAAGACACATGTTTTGTTGTCACACTTTTGTTCTTTTTTTTTTTTTTATTAGACATTAAACTACATATCTCTACATATCCCATGAGATATTCTTCTCCCCTATGAGGCGGGTCACCAAAATACCCCATCCATCTGCGCCTGCTGCGGCCCCTCTGTCAAAGTTTAAAAACCCACTGTGGCCCCGCCAGTCAAAAAGTTTGCCCACCCCTGATTGTAGACCATCTAACTAACAAACGCAGCATATATACAACTTCTAACACCCTTGGTGTTCGAAGCCTTTCCCTTCTAGGCAAGGACACGATCGTTCATGCCGACATGATCATGATGTACCTGCATGGAAAGTGGTCTGACATAATAATGATAATAATAATAATACTAATAATACTACTACTACTACTACTACTAATAATAATAATCGAATACAGGCTTGGTCCCTTTCAACTTATTATTAACTTATTTTTTATTTTATTTTATTTTCCAAGTTCTATTAGATTAGACTTGCATGTTTAAATAGCCAATACAACAACAACAACAACAACAACAACAACAACAACAACAACAACAACAACAACAACAACAATACCTTCAGTGTCGTGGACGTCCTTGATGACGTTCTCCATCTCGAGGCGGCTCCCGTGGTGGAAAGAGTACGTCTTCACGTGGTAGTCGGCCATCAGGTGGTAGACCCCCTCGAGGGTGAAGTAGCAGTTCCTCTCCTCCTTGTCGTCCTCGAAGATCAGCAGCGCGCTCGTCCAGCTGAAGTGCTCGAACATCGCCGCGAACGTCTCTGCCATCTTCACGTAGGACGGCGCGACGCGCGTCAGACGCGAGTACTCGCCGGACTTGTCGCTGAAGGAGGCGGCGAGCGCGCCGGGCGAGATGACCGGGATGTCCCAGTGGGACGCCAGCCGCACCACCGGCGCCGCCTCGTACTCGCACACGGGACCCAGGATGAGGTCGGGCTTCTGGCCGCACCAGCGGTCCACCAGGGCGAACGTCGCGACGTTGACGCAGTCCGAGTCCTCGTAGTGGACGTTGAAGTGGAAGCCGGAGAAGCGGCCGCCCGCCGCCGCCACCGCCGCCAGCCGCTGCTGGGCGTACAGGATGGCCGGCGCGACCCTGGCGCGGGAGAACAGGTAGGTGGTGTTCTGCGGCAGGAACGCCACCACTTCTATGCTCTCGTTGAAGTTGTACGTCGCGACGGGCGCCGAGAAGAAGGAGAAGGAGAAGGAGAAAAAGAAGAGGAGCGTGCACAGCGCGCGCAGCTGTGGCATGATGCGACCGGGACGCATCAAAAGTGTGACTGGAGGTGCTGCTGCTCTCGCGCCCCCCCCACACCCCCCCTCCGCCCCCCAAACTGGGCTCCACTCGGTCCGTCCAAAGTGAATGAATGCACTTCCTTCCCCCTCTTTCACTGGACACTTTAATGTCTCATAATAATAATAATAATAATAATAATAATAATAATAATAATAATAATAATAAGTGTGTCTTGTCTTTCCCCCCCCCCGCACCCTCAGAAACGTATGTTTCAAGATTATTCGTGTTGCTCTTGCACGCAGCCTTTCCTCGCGCGCTCCACGGGGACTCGCTCTTGGGTTGCCTGCACAACGATCCTCACGGCGCGAGCACAGCAAGCCGACACACACACGCTGGCTCCGGGCTGGACTTTTTGTTGCATCTCTTCACGATGACTTCTGCGTCATCGCCGCGCTGCCCACCTCCTTCTTAAAGCGACACTCAACCCCGAGCGAGCTGCACGAGAGGGACGCAGGCTGTATGCACGCACGCACGCACGCACGCTCGCAGCGTGAGATACACACAGCTACCTGAAACTAGACGCGACTTGCGTGAGTTCTCGTGTCTGCATCAAGTAAGTAGCACCTCGACCTGCGTGAGAAATGTAATTAAATCACAATTTAGAGTTTCGATGAAAAAAAGAAAAGAAAAGAACATGTTTAGATGTAATGAAGACTCGAATAAAGGTTCGGTCTCTTTCAACTTAAAGGTCGCATAATATGGACGTTTTCAGATTTAAAAAAAAAAAAAAAAAAAAAAAAAATCCAAATTCCATTGCAGCTGATATGCATCTTTAAATAGTCAATAGAACCCTAAGGATGTTTTAGAGCCTCCAGGAAGAAAATAATCAGAAATAAATGTTTTTAAAAAAGCATCCATATAGAGTTGTTACCTTATTTGGAAGGGGACAAAAACAATCTGACAAGGTAGAAAACACAGCTAAGAACAAAAGAGTAAAACACTAAAACTGTTGGTATCAGACAGATGAAGAAGAGACGGAGTCATCCACATCTGGAGGGGGAACCGGCGGGGCAGGAGGCCCTTGATGAGGCCGCTGCCCTGGCAGGTTGATCCGGGAGCTGCCGGTGCAAAATCTGGATGGAGGACGAAGCCTGCAAGGCCCCACGACCTCTCTCCTGAAGCGTACCCCTCCCAGTCGAGCAGACATTGTCGTCCATCGCATCACTTCAAGTGTTACTCAGAGCACGACCTTTAAATATTTCATCATGTAGCTGACAACACTGTCGGATAATCTGAAGAAACTGACCGCAAATGAGAGAACAATGGAAAAACCATTGATAAGAATCATCCTCTTTTAGTGGCACTGCAGTAAAAAATACTTGTATGAATATCATATGATACCGAAGATTAAACACGGATTCACCAAATGCAAGTCCAAGTATGTTTTATTATGATCAAATGGCACATCCAATGAATTACAGTGTGGCTTTATTACAATTGGGGCTAGGAAAAAAAAAAATCAAACTATTGGCATGTAGCAAACAAAATCATCTTATGTTCTTTCTCTCTTCTTTTTAATTTATTTCAACATCTCTCAGTGAATCAATTTGGATGTTTGGTTATTTTTGGGTGGCGTTATTTGAACCTCTCGCTTGTGAATGTACCGAGACTGCTGAAACGCACCACCGTTAACATCCCAGGAGCCAGGAACAGACCAAACCTTACAGTGCTTCACCTTACCTTTGCAAGCTGGGTGATTGAATTCATTATCTGCGATGTGGAACAAAGGAAGTGTGATTTTATGCACGACTGAATTTCTTTTAGTTGTACATGGCACATTTTTTTTTTGCAGTCAATTGGAGATAAAATACTTTTCAGCTAACCTAGTGACTGTTTAAACATGTATTTAAGTACATCTTTAACACATTATTAAATCTGCACAAAACATAAGCTGGCTTTTTTTTTTTTTTTTTTTTTTACTATTAGATTTCCAATCTTTTATGCGATAATCTGCAAACATCAGCATTACAGAAGTTTATCTCACAAGATGCTGTTCAAGAAATCAGCTGTCAAGTGGGATGGCTCTTTGTTTCGCGGACGCCCTGTGCTCAGCTGCGCTCTCTAGCGGTGAAAAAGTCGTATCGTCGAAATACTCGCAAACTAAAAGGGAAACATTTTATCACTGCAGTAAAATGTAAGATTTGATTAGTTGTGGAGGAAAAACTGTCACGTTAATATTGTTTTAAACATCTATTTTCTTATGCTGTCACTATCACTCTGGGTGCTGAGGGGAAGACAGCCCAGTGTGACTTCCAAACAAATTAAAAGTTTCATAAATGCGCAACACTGTTTCATTAAATTTCCTGAATCACAGATTCAGCTGTGAGAGTCCAGCAGCTTTTGAAAAGCACTTTTTCAACATTTCCTGATAGATTCAAAGTTTATTAAATTAATAAAAAAAAAAGCTTTGCGAAATGAATGAATGAATTTAGTCCTTTCTGAAACAAGGTCCATGTGTCCACATTGACTGCATGAAATGATGCAAGATTCTTGTCCAATTCTTGAATTCTCACATATAGATACAGAGATTCACAAATGTGAAACCGTGCAACGTTGAATCTTTGGTGGTTCCCCAAGAACACAGGCAAGGCCAGATTTCACATTTATGCATTAAAGATGGAAGAATTCTGACTCAGGAGCATCATTAACCACTGCATATTTATTTAGGACTGGTGAATCAGAAGTCTGCATCGACTTCATTTCCATAGCTGGTGATGATACAGTAAAAAAAACAATTGTGCCATTCACCAAAATCCATACAACAAATCTTAGTAAATCTGCACCAGAATCAAAAACAATATATATAAAAAATAGTGATCCGATCCTCTCCTCGCTTGTATGTTTACAGCAGTTTTTGTACAGTATGTCAACCTGGACCATTAAGGTGCGCAAGATAAACAAAAACAAAAAGACAAACAAAAACAAATGCCACAATGACAGTTTTGCTTTAAGGGAATCAAACAAACTTGTGTTTCTTTAACCACTCCTAAATAATACTGGCAAGACTTGACGTCTCAGTTGAACTGATGTTTTTTAATGGGATGCAATGTGGCCTATGGATAAAATATCAAGTACTATGACTACAATGCAATAGTAAAAAAAAAAAGACGTGGCCCTCAAACAGCTACAAGTAGCTTTTAGAAGCACAGCTTCAGTTATATATATATATATATATATAAAACCTGATTGTATAGGAAACATATTTTTGTACATCAGAATGTAATATTTTTGTACATCAGAATTAAGAGATAAGATTTTTTCCACTTCATTTTCTTGAAGTGTAAGTTAGAAGGTTGTTTTTCTTGGACTATTGTCAGTCCTGAGAGGTCCAGTAGAATCAAAACCTGGAAAAACATGGTTGGAAAAAATAAAATAAAAAAAATTGTCACATTTTTTCAGTTCTACTTTCATGGTAAAATAGTATTAACACTGACATTGGGGAAAAAAAACAAGAATTAAAATGAAACAAATCCAATTGTTACCTGAGGCTGCTCTCCTCACATCCAGAGACAGTTCCATGGGAGGGTTCATTATTTGCTCCCATACCTCCTGGTAGCTGCAGGAGGACAGCAACTTGTCTCCCATTCTTACAATCTCGTCTCCAGGACAGAGCGAACCAGGCGATAACTGGGTTGAAGGAAAACAAACAGAATCACATTTAGTTTACACATCAAAGACGCAACAATTAATTCAAGTTAAAAATTTAAAAAAATCTAGGGAAGCGTATTGCATTCACTTGGCAAATAAAAAAATCTCAGTTTCTCAGTGTAATTGTTTCTGCTTTTTGTGCTATTTTTTCCCGCCCTAGCGTCATCTACTGGTCTAGTTAGGCAACTGCCCTACACTTACAGTTTAAGAATAAAATCTATTGTCTAAAAGAACAACATGATCCACCGTACCCTGCGCTGACCCGGTACCATAGAGAGAAGAAGATGAGGCATGTGAGGGACACGGTCGCGTGTGTCACCACCGTAGAGCACACCCATGCCGTAGAGTCACCTGTCTACTGTTTTCTAACTTTTTTTCACGAAAAACAGGGCGGAAATTTTTTTTCACGAAAAACAGGGCTGAAAAAAATTTGCACGAAAAACACAGAAAAGAGGGGGAAAAATACTCAGGAAAACAAAAAAATATTAGCACGAAAAACGAAGAACAGAAATAATTACACTGAAAAACAGAGATTTTTTTTATTGGCCAAGTGAATGCAATACGCTTCCGTAAATTTTTTTTGTTTTTAAACCTCGATAAATGAGCTGCTTTTCAATGGCATGGTTGTCAGTAGGTGAATATATCAATACGTGGCCAGTGAGACGTACCCTTCCAGCAGCACCTCCAGGGTTTAACCTGGTGACGACGACTTTCAGAGGACGCGGCGTCATTTCCACATTGATCCCGAACGATTCGTCCGCTCTTCTGCGTAGAGTCACAGTGTTGACAGAGTGGGCCCCACCGCCGAGCTCGCTGGCAGGGTTCACCTTGGGGTCCCGGAGGAGGGGCGTTCGGCAGTGCCCGGAGCAGGATGCTTCGTCAATGTGGCAGCACTGCTGCTGGGCCATGCTCAAGCCCTTCTTCCTCATCAGGCTTTTGAACTCGACCACTGCTCGGTGATCGAGCTCCGGGGACCAACTCCACTCGGCCGGCCTGGGGTTTAAACCCAGGCCGAGAAAGCTACTGGATAGAGAAGCTGCGTCTGTTTTCGGGTCGGCCGGCTTGGACTGAGACTGCGGTAAATCGGACTGAGCTTCGATTTCTTCCCGACGCTGCGGCAAAGTGCCGCAGTTTGTTTCAGGCCCGTGAAGACTCCGGGTGTTCTGTGAATCCTCGTCGTCTTCGCCATCGCCGTCCACATCCGACGGTGACGCAAACACAGATGTGGTTTTACATCCGACAGAGGTTTCTGTCGACCTGTGGAAAGAATCGCAGTTGCTAGCGTCGTTGGAGTCGTCGTCATCGCTGAGCCCCCCTGCTGCTAACAGACCACACGGATGAAAGGGAACAGGGCTCTCGGCTTGGGACGTCCTGGCGCCACTGTTGATATCTGTGAAAAGCAGATAAAAGCAGGGAATGCGGCTCACTAGTATGGAAATATGCTTTAAATGTTTTCAAGCGAGGCACTGCAAAATACATGAAGCGATACCGTTTTGCTGCGCTAGGTTCTTGCTTGGATGAAGCGCCTCATCTGCTTTGGAGCTCATCAGCAAGAGTTCAGAAAGAGGCGAATGGCCAGGTTCACTTTGAGAGAAGTACTGAAACAGCTCTGCCTCCAAATCCAGGGAATCCTGCAACACAAGTAACAGCATCAAATTGAACTGAGGTTCAGTTTTCGCCACCTGAGCGGCACAAAGTTGATCCGAGTTAGCGCACGGTTTCTTACTTGGCTGGAAGGTTCGAGGAATTTCATCATGGTCCAGTTGAGAGCACAGTTGTCCTCCTCTCTGCCATTGGTTAACAGGGGAGCGCTCTTGCTAGATGTGCCTACAGGAGACGAGGCGAGAAGCACCGACAGTCAGAGGAATGAGGAACATACGAGTGTCTGCACTCTGCAGGAGAAGGGAAGAATACAGCATTGTAAAGCCTTATACTTGGACCTTTGACCATCACCTTTGCTTAATGTTTCCCCCGGGGAAGATTGAGGGATGATGTTATCCATTTCAACTTCTACCACCTGAAACAGACAAGAAAAATAAAAATGTAATAATAAATGTATTAAATGTGGACTAAATGTGAGACAGGCAGAGCTCAACGTTTGTTCTGCGTCTGTTTTCTTTTTGTCCTCCACTAGATGGCAATGTTGTCATGTCACCAGCCAGATTACGACGTCACATCAAATTTTAAATGTGGGTTAAAAAGTAAAGCCACGAGCAGGCAACCCTTTATATTAAGCCTGTGCAATCATTACTAGTTTGTTTTTGGTGTCATTGTTCAATAAAAGAGTTTAGTGGTGAGATGTTTGGCATGACACAATAGAACAGAGTCAAATATTTGTGAAAGAGAATTGGACAGACAGTTCGCAGTCCTACCTTGTGGTCGCGGTGCCTACTTATTACAAGCCTGACCAGTCCTGGGCCACAATCACGGAGGACAGCATGGGCCTCACTGAGAGCAGCGTGATGAAGACTAACTGAGTCCACCTCCAGGATCTGATCGCCCTTCCTGAGGAGAAGCATGAGTGAAGTGATTTTGACAGCGCTTTGTAAGAACAACAGACTGATATGAAAATGGAAAAATGTACATTGTGACATTTGGCTATCCATAAACACGTGCAGGCCTTTTGTTTTTAACCACTGGTTGCACAGGTACAACTCATTTCCCAAGTTAAAGTCACACAGACCTACAACCTGAGTGGCACGCACTCTTGCTTTAAAGGTCCAGTGTGCCATATCTGGCTTGATTTTCGATTTATATATTAATGAAAGCTTAATAAACTGCCTATAAAAAAACATTCATAAAAGTGTATAATCACAGTACAATAAAAGTAATTTGGTATTCCTACCCTTAGAACAGTTGTTCATTCTTTATATATAAGAATATACATAGAACAAGAGTCTTGTTCCCAGTTAGTTGCCATCTTGCACTGCCATATTTCTAAGGAAGCCTGGCGTGGACAATCCAGCTGCACATTTTGTACTTTGTGCGAACGCTCGCGTCTTCAAAGAAACCAAAGAAGAACAAGGAGGACGAGGTATCCAGGTTTGGGCGCGAAGGCCACTGTAGCTCACCGGCGAGCTCAGGAAGGGGAGAGGGAGAGTGAAAGACGCTGCAATCTAGAATGTAACCACCTGATGTCGCTGTTTTGTCTTCAAAATCTCCCATTGTTACACACTTAACATTTAATACAATGGTTTTCGTCAATGACTTTTGTGGCATTGTCGCCTCACAGCAAGGTCACTGTGTGGCGTGTCCATGTGTTTGTGTGGGTTCTCTCCAGGTACACTGACTTCCCTCCCACAGTCCAAAAACGGATTATCTCCTACTTGGGAAACCTCAATTGACTATAGGTGTGTGTGTGTGTGTGTGTGTGTGTGTGTGTGTGTGTGTGTGTGTGTGTGTGTGTGTGTGTGTGTGTGTGTGTGTGCGTGCGTGTGAGTGTGAATGGTCATTTCTGATTCAATGTGGCCCTGTGTTGAACTGGCTACTTGTCCAGGTTGTCACCCTGGCTTCCCAGTGACTGTGACCATGAGTGCAGGACAAAGCAGTTTGGATCGATGGATCGATTGATGATTGTATACTCATATAACCATATTGCCCCCGTTTTTTCCCTAATGTACACAAGGATTGTAACCATGAGTCATTAGGACACACATTACAGTATTTATGCCATATTTATTGAGATGTTGGTGTGAAGTCACCGTCTTCCAGCTAACTCACTTACTTTTAATGTCATTATGATGTCCAATGACAACAGCACAGCCCATGCAAGAGAATGCAGTGCATGATGTGAGAGTTCATTTGGTCACATTACTGCAAAATGATGCCCTCAAGTGAGGTCAAAGATTTTTTAATAGGTTTTCTGGTGGAGAGAAATGCTACCTTTATCTGCATTAAGGGCTCATTACACCACAAAAATCGAATAATAATGTACGTGTAAGTTTTACCTGAGTCTGCCATCCATCTTTGCCACAGATCCCAGTGCCAAACTATGGATGTAGATGCCAGGAGCGGAGGTCTTCAGGGTCAGGCTGCAAATCCCGATCCCCAAACCGACACCAGGTTCTGGAAAAAAAACATTTCTGCGTCACTCACCTGTGACCGTTTCAAATCGTTCACGTCGTCAAACGTTGCAAAATTCAATCAAGATCACGTTCATCTTTTCCTCTTTGACCTTTTTTGAGTGCAACCTCCATGACGACGCAGTCTCTTGGACTCTGACAGAGGCCTCTGGCGTCGTCAGCTTCCTCACAGCCCGACGGCGTCTGTGTTCCTCCGCCGCAGCCGTGGACGGTGGGCGTGCGGCAGCGACTTAGGCTGGGGCTGCGCAGGCGAGTCTGCGTCGTCAGTGCCACCAATCCCTTTTTTAGTTGCTGTTAAAAATATTGAGTGTGGTTTAAATTGAAATTGTGTCAAAAAAAAGAAATTTCCTTAAAAAAAAAACAACGAACAACGAAAAACAAAAACTTGACTTGACCGTGTGCAGGTAAAGGTGTGTGTGTGTGTGTGTGTGTGTGTTTTCAGGCTCTTCACCTTGAATTTGTGAATGGCCTGTTGGTGTGTCAGTCCCCGCAGAGACTCTCCATTCACTTCAAGAATCTCATCACCTAAAAACAAATGTCAAGACAGGTAAACTCAATGGGCGTCAAGGCTTACATGTTTTTATTGAAAGGTCCAGTGTGTGTAATATTTGGCTCGATCTATGATTTTTATATCGGTGAAAGTTTATTATACTACCCATAAATACATTCAGAAATGTGTTTAATCGCAGTACCAAAAGTAATTTGGTTTTCCTGCCCTTAGAACGGTTCTCATATATACATAACAATATACGTATAGCAAAGGTCTTGCTCCTAGTTAGGTGCCATATTTCTAAGGAAGCCTGTTGTGGACAATCCAACTGCCTGAACGCTTGCGTCCTCAAATAAACCAACAAGAGAAAAGGTGGCCGAGGTATCCAGGTCTGGGTGTGCAGGCCACCGTAGCTCACTGGCAAACTCAGGAGAAGGAAAGAGTGAAAGACACTGCAATCTAAGATGTAACCACTTGATGTCGCTGTCTCTTCTTCAAAATCTCCAAATATTACCCACTTGACCTTTAATCATTCTTCCTGAGTCGCGTCTCAAGATATTGAGACAGAGTAATGACGGTGGTTACCCTCTTTCAGTCGCCCATCAGCTGCTGCAGCTCCATTAGGGAAAATAGTTTTGACAAAAATCCCCATGTGACCGCGCGCCGAGTCTTGGCCACCGACAACACTAAATCCCAGGCCCTGAAAAAAAAAATACACAGGACATTTTGTACGACAAGACCTGGTGAGGCTCAAATATTTTTGCATCAACATCCATCCATATCCTGTCGCTGATTAATCTGCTCTTAGCGTTACAGGGGTGCCGGAGCACTATCCTCGCTACCTTAATGGGAAGACCAATGAACCCAAATCATCAGAACATGGAAAAACTCCATAAACAGAAAGAAGTAATTGGTACATGCTGGGCTCAAAAATCCAATCAGCAGAAGCTTCAGCAGAATATGTGAAGACTGCTGCTCATTTAAAAAAAGCCACTCCTCAATTTGCGCATTTTATTTTATTTGGTTCATACTAATGTATACAAACAGCTCGCTAATGTGTTAATTTTTTAAATATATAAACATAATAATTCCTATTTCAATGCAATGCAATTGTTTGTAGATTTCTAGATTAGCAAATCCAATTATCGTAATCAGCTGACTGAATAAAACTTTTGACTTTCATCCTCTCCCAGATGTCTGTTCTGTCGTAAAGTTGTCCGCTGTCGACATCTATCAATTATTTAGAGGCTTTTGTTTTGAGGCGAACGAGGGCATCAACATACTACAATTAAAAACAAAACAAAGGAGCACATTATAAAGCTGTCATACTTTAAAATGTTGAGTGTAAAATGTCTGATGATGATGATGCCGCTAACGGAATAGCACGATTGTCAGCTTTGGTCAGGAGAGCCGCTAATAAAAACATATCATCAAAATGCAAATGTTTTTTTTTACCATATCAAACACTGTCATATCTTATTGTGAGCTGTTACCACCCACACAAAGAGTGAGGCGCTTACCTTTCCATGACCTTTGATTAGCACTAGAGTGGAGATGAAGGATGGCTTTGCCAGTCGCCATGGAGACTCAACTTGAATGGTGCTCAGTGAGCGGGTCGATTTCTTAATCATATTATAATCCTAAAAGAGAGGTGTGTACAAAGATTGAAATAAAAAAAAAAAAATAAACATTTGGGAAATATGAACTGAATATATGAGGGCAACAAGTGTTTTGAACTGTGATTACTTCTTTTAAGAGTTTAAAAGTATCATTTGACTCCAGTGGTTTTTAAACATCTTTCATCCAAGGCACTAAAACCCTGAATCAGCAGCGCTGTATCCTTGCTAAATAGCATCCTCAAGCAGTGCTGCTGTGGAATCACTTGAATGTTTATTCTCTGTCGAGGATGCGTAGTGTACATGTCTTGTGTTTTTACAGTGAGGAATAGAATGAACAATCATTTATTCCACTTTAATTTGTATTTTCGCAGGAGATTTAAGGGTAACATTAACTTTTCTGCAAACTTACTTTCAAGTGTGCAGCTTTATATCAACACATATATATTACACATGTATATTCGTGAATAACAACACAGCTACAGATAAATTTGATCCAGAGAAAGTAACATAAGACTGGGAAAAGACGCTGAATGTAAACTGGTTGCAAGTAGGGCTTCAAATGCAAAAGATTAAATGATGAAACTGGAGCAGGAGACTAACACAGCATTTTGAAACCTTAAAAAAAAGTTTTGGCTTTTCCTTTTTTCCTGTCATGACAGTGAGAAGAACTGTAAGAAAATGACACGGAAGCCAGTTTTTGAGCTGACCCCCCCCCCCCCCCCCCCCCCAGGTAAGTTTAAAAGCATTTTTGTCTTTTGGTCCAGTTTGGTCCAGTTGAAATGTTGCAGTCATTTCTCTGCCAGTCTGAAAATATTGTTCAGGAGTGTCACAATCAATAGAAAATAATAAAAAAAACAATGAAAGGAATTTACTGACCTGTCTTAGCCCATTCAAATCTATTTGTTGAGGTAATGAGTGCTTCCGCGCACCAGGTGAAGGTTTATTTGCTGCTGCATGGCTTCTTCCTTGTTTATCCATAAACGGCTCATCATCCTCACTCACTAGTTCCGGGTGACTGCTCTCCCCTGAGACGGTAGAACAAACTAATTAAGTCCTCTGAAGGCCAGTCACCATTAATACATTTTAAAAATGTGTATTTTTTTTTTCATGCAACAACAATGTACGCACCACAGTATCAAAAACAACATAATGTGCATGAACAGTTATACTTGATAAATAGTGCAAAAACAATAAGCAGCAAGCGTTCTGTACCCCCTTGAATTGATATTTTTAGTGCTGAAATGCCAAAGAAGACAGACAACTGAACGCATAACAACTGAATTAGATATTCCAGTTCTGCATAGTTTCCTATCCTTTCCCTTTATCTCTCTCTCTGGTTCTTGTTGCTCTCTGAAATGCTGCAAATAATCTAACAGGCTGCTTCATCTTATCTTTAAGTCAGCAATAAGCAGTGCTGGGCTGCTGACTGCAGTGTACTAGGGCAAAGCAGAGACACCCTGGTCAAGGAGGCTGAAACTACCTGGTAGAAACATTATTCTGTTGACAGCCATGATGACTGACGGAGACAAGGATGAAAAAAAAACCCCCAAAAAACAGCCATAGTTGAAAATCCTTTTTCAACGTCATCCGTTCATATTTAGTGGAAAAGCAGGTATTTCATTTGCAGTATCTCCATACATTTCTAGGGTCATGTGCGGAAACCATCATAAACTCTGCCCTTCGATTAATGACCCGAAGCCACTCATTTGCACTTGGTCCAGGTTTAATGGCTGTATTAAAACTCAGTCAAGTGTAATTTCCTGTATTGCATCCTTGGTGATAATGATTCTTGGGATTGGTTCCCAATGAATGGATGGATTTAAACATTCATAAGACTGCCTGAACAACCCCAAAACAACACGTTTATCAAGCTTGGCATCAGTTCATTTATGTCGTTACTTACAGTGTATTAATTATGGGGTACTATAGTGCCACTGTTGATCCATTCAATCCCTATTAAAGCAAACGTCCCTTTCTGATGCTTGCATATGCATACTAACGTCAATCAACATTTTCAAATTTTCTACTGAAATTGAGATTGCCATCCCTCATTTGCACAGACCCCGAGTGCCTGGACACACACAGACTATGATAGTGAGTTCTGTCATTTGTCCCAATAGATGCCTTTGCATTTTACTGAAAACATTCCCCCACTGAATTACCAACCCTGGGACTGGCTGTCGAGCGTCAGCGGCGTTGATCTTCCCAAAGAGTCCTTTTGTACCTCTTTGTTGCATTCCTCCACTTGGTCAAGATTCATTGACTGGGAAAAAAAACAAAACACAGTCAAGTTCAATTACATTTATTAAATGATAGTTTGGCTCATGCTCAATGCACAAATACAGTACAGATTCTTAGATTACAGATCTCAAATAAATACAACTAGGGTGGTTATTTAATGACCAAGATGATTGAGACTGCAAGAGGGAATCTTGGTGGAAATCTTCTTTGTTAAAGTTTCTGTGTGGAGCAGAGATAGGCTGTGGGATGATGATGATGATGATGATGATGATGATGATGATGATGATGATGATGATGATGATGATTCAAAGATCTACTGAAGTTAAGAATAACTTGGGGCATGCTCTCAATACTATAATAACGCCACACAGGCAGAATGATGTGATTCTTCCATTTCTTGAGAAATTTAGCAACCCCCCCCCCCGTATTGATCACATCTGATGTGGACGTTCATTATCCGCCAGTTCTACTAGCCAGTTCAAAATAAATGAAACAAATATGAACATAAACAAATAATTGCACCTTTTCAGTGTTGGGCAGGTAGGCGTTGTGCAAACTGGTGCTGGAGTTGGAGTACAGGTGTAAGGAGGGAGGCGTAGATAAAATGGATGAGGAACTGCAGGTGCTCACTAAGTCGGGCAGACTGGTGGATGGGGAGGGTTTGAAACACAGGTCTGGATCCCCCTGCAAGAAAGTGAGTTAGTAGGGTTAGCCACCAGCCTTGAGATATTTCTTTAGAATCAATTAATTCTCTTCCACTCTGCAGTGGTTCCTCACCCTGGCTCGCAGACATTACTAATCCACAATTCCCAATTTCAAGTCCCCTCCTGACATATAATTACACATATTAGACATATAAAGACTGCGATAAATCGTGCGTTCATCCATGCGCGAGATGTAAAGAAATGTGACCAATGAGATCGAGCCTTACTGCGTTAGATGCCCGCCTATAAGTAACTGCTTTTGGTTGAGGTCGCAAAACACGTGGAAGGAATGAGGGGGGGGGGGGGCGCAGTCATGGCGGAAGCGACAGAGACATGCGAGGAAAACGTGGAGGAAGAGGAACCGGAACCGCGATACAACACCGGCGCAATGTCCGTACGGGTCCTCAAACGTGCTTTGCCAAATTCACAAGCATACACAACATAAGACTGGCGGTTCTACCGTCGTAGTCCACATCTACCACAGCGAATATTCTCTCGTACGTTAGCGGTGAGCACTGCGTGCTAGTGGCCTGCAAAATATGGTTTGCGGAAATTTCCGTCGATCTAGATTTTATTTCATCCGAATAAAAAAAAAAAAAACTCAGCCGTCAGCTGTCCACCTCTGTGAGCTACCGAGACTCACAGCAAAGCACGGCTCTCTTCGGGTATTAGTAAATGAAGGCGGCATTCAGGTAACATTTTGATATGGGCTGCCTTTCATTAAAATCACCAGCAACATGTTTTTTGTTTGTTTTTTGTTTTTTTCCAGTGTCTGCATAGGCTACTCATTGTCTGCGGTCTATGTTGCCAGCAAATCCAACGCAGAAAGACGTGAACACCGCACACTTAAGTATTTGTTGTCGCGAGTCATATCGTTATCGCAACACACAACAGCATTATCGCATGTTTTCCTAATATCGTGCAGCCCTACTTCTGACCTTCATTCATTATTACAAAACATAAATATATTTAAACAAAGTAAGCACACACAAGACAATCAAAGCTTCCATCCATTTTCTATCACTGCTTCTCCTGCACTCATTGTGGTAGCGGTATCTCAGCCAAGTCGCTGGCGGTATCTCGGACAAGTCGCTAATTTATTGCAAGGCATAATATTATCATGCACATGAGAATATCAGTTATCTTGTTTACAAAAGATAAAGGAAATCACCGTTTACAACTTTAGTGGCTCCACAAAATTACCGTAAGCTGACTTTTTTCTTTATTTAACTTGCCACCTGTGTTGCCACCATACAAGTGTTGGAAGAACGTTATGACTCTCCAGAAACAATCTGATGAACTACTCTGAGTTAAGATCGTTGTGGCAGTTTTCACATGCAGCTAAATGTTGCCCCTCCCACCAAAAGAAAACCTTGATCAGAGCAAAGCAAAGCAGCAGCCAGCAGTGACAAATGTCATAGCTTTGCTTGAATAATAAACTAAGTTTAACCTTTTGGATACTGTGACTGATCCAAAGTCCAAATGACCCAAGAAGAATGTCTACTGGAAGGTTACTTTATGCCACTGCTTATACATTATAATACATTTTATGCATTTACAGTGTGTTTCTTTGGCTGTACCTTACTAGCCACCACCAGCTGGACAAGTCCAGCAGTGGAACGCAGGACGTCAACAGCCTCTTGATGAGTTAGACCCACCAAAGATTGACTGTTAATCATGAGCAACTCATCCCCAGCATGAAGGCGGCCATCCCTAAAACACAAGTGTGCAAAGATTGTGGAACACAGTTCACATGTTGGCTGAGACTGAAGTTTGTTTTTACGAAAAGTCCAAAAATACAACATTATCTCACACATGAACTACAAAGAAAAACATATCTTGTGTTATTGGCATTATTTTAACCTTTGCTGTTAAATAACGTATAAGGGATATAAGCAAAACATATATACAAATATACAAATAAGCATTCGTTTTAG
This sequence comes from Nelusetta ayraudi, assembly GCF_046127955.1. Classification (NCBI taxonomy): domain Eukaryota; kingdom Metazoa; phylum Chordata; class Actinopteri; order Tetraodontiformes; family Monacanthidae; genus Nelusetta; species Nelusetta ayraudi. The sequence goes on from NW_027466142.1 coordinate 3,729,101, forward strand.
TTCGTATCTGAACTAAATGTACCTGTCAATTACGCCCCCTTCTTCCACATGAGCGATGATGATGCCATGATGAGCACGCTTGGAGCCACGTCCTCCTGTTATCTGTATACCAAGGGGTTTTTGACCTTTAACTATATGCATCTTCCAGATGTAGTTTATATTTCTGGGCTACAAAAGAGAGAGGGAGAAAAAAGTGAAAGAAAATTTTGGTCAAATGTAGGTGAATGAGTTGAATAAATGGTCTTCTTCTTCTTCATTGTGCTTCAACATCTGCTGGCGTTGACAACGCTCTTTTCCTTGTATTGTCCGAGTGGGTTTCTTAAACAGGAAATCTTATGATCTATTGCATGTGCAGCTTTTCTGGTCAGCTTACATGGTGCATGTATTTTGCACAAACTAATTGCATTCCATTGCATTGATCAGCACTTTCTCTGTATTTTACTATTCTAGAAGTTTAGCTCCCTCTTCAAAGGTATTTTGTAATATTCCGAATGTATGTAATGTTAGTATACATGCATTAATTGTATTTTTTAAACTTAGAAGTAATGTTACAGTCATTTTTAATAAATAGTATGTAGGACTATACCTTTTTTTTATATAGTTTTTTCATGATTTTAACTTGTAACAACAATGACAACAACTTCATGCTGTTATTTTTCTGTTTGAAAGTCCCCCATGAAACAAATTATCTTTTATTTTAAATACATTACGTTGCACAAAATGGTAGCAGTCAAAAGCAGAATTTTTTTTACTGTGAATTATTTGTCTTAAAAATAGTGGTCTGACTATGACTGACTGCATCTTACCTGTCTTGGAGATTCCCTGCTGAATGAGTCAACATGACTTTTTATCATCTGACTGTGAGACCGTGTGGGCATGGTGGCAGTCCCTCCGTGATCACCAGAATCAGTGAGAACAAAAGACTTGCTGCCACCATAATAGTTCAAATCTGTCGTGTTGTCTTGTGCAAAGGAGGGTTCGGAAATAAATCCAAACTTGCGGCTTCGTCTGTGATTTTCAGAATTGTCACAGCACTTCGAGACGTCTCCGTTGTGCTGCTGGTCCTCAAGGATACCGATGCTGGCACTGACATCGCAGGGAGGGGAAGGGGCTTTTTGTTTGACCCGTCGCAGGATGATGAAGTTGATACAGCCTCCATCCCAGCACAGGTTAGCCAGGTAACTAAAAAATAAATATATAAAAGAATTTTATAAATTTGACCCCTCCCCCTAAAAAATACAAATAATTGAGGACATCATAACACATTAATTTAAAGGTCCAGTGTGAAAAAAATCGGCTTAATTTATGACTCTTATATTGGTAAAATCTTAATATACTGCCCATCAATACATAAATAACTGAAAACATTGCAGTACACTTTTATTAAGTGTACTCTGAGTATACACTCTCATACTTAATGAAAGTGTACAGTTCTCATGTATATGGTAACTGCTTGCATCTCCAAATAAAGTAACGATGAAGAAGGCGGACGAGGTATCCAGGTTTGTGTGTACAGGCCACCGTAGCTCACTGGCAATCTTGGGAGAGGGAGTGCGATCGAATGAGCGCTGCCATCTAAAATGTAACCACGAGATGGCAGAATTTTACACACTGTACCTTTAACATTAAAGTGCCGAAAGAATGACGCGCTGACCTGGCTCCAGTAACATCGACTCCCACCATCAGCTGCCCATTCAGTGACAGTATTTCATCTCTCAACTTGATCTTTCCCGAGCAGGCTGCTGGGCTCCTCTTCTTCACCTCGGTCACCCAGATGCATCCCACATCTATGACAGGGCCCTGCTCCCTCCGTCTTCTTGGGACCCCGTTCTTTCTCCTGTCTGGATCTCCAAAAATAGGTATGTTTCCAAAGCTGAGGCCGAGCTCACTATCCTCTTTATCTTTTGTGAGAGAGACTGCATGGACCTCGACGTCTATTCCATTGATGCAGGATGCTCTGACCGACTGAGTTGTGTCCCCCTCAATAAGGTTAAACTTAATGTACGCCATTAACTTTTCAATGGCGGCAAGACAAAGGGTCGCGTCTGTCTTCTGACTTCCTCCTTCATTCTTGCCGTCCTGGTTCTATTTCAACAAATATAGAAAGTGTACAATAAGTCAATGAAATGGAGTGTACCCTGAAGATTTTTTTCTGTTTGATCTAAAAAAAATATACATTTACGGTCCAATTTCTTGTCTAAACTATACATATGAAATCCATTTCACTGCAAAAGAAAAGTGGCAGATATTCCATAATGTGAAATTGATTAAGTGACACTGTCTAAACTTACCTGATCCGACTGAATATTATGAGCCAACTGCAAGTCCTTAAATAGTGCAAGGATGCTGAGAGCATTGTCCTTGGTGATTGGCATCCTGTTAGTTATGCCTATTGGCGTCTCTTACCAGCTGCCACTTGATACAGTCATCATGGGCTGGAATACCCTTTACCCGGTTCTGAAACAGATGTAGGGAGAAAGAACAAAGAAGTCAGAAATATACAGAAAAACTTGATTCAAAGTAGTTATAGTCATTTGGTAAAGCTTTACATTTGCCTAATGATTCACTGCATGAGGCAATGCAGGTAGGCCACAACGTGTATACCAGGAAATTACACTACACACATTTTACACTTGACTGTATGATCATTTAAGGAGTATTTAATGTTTTAAAAGACACAATCACAAAAAATGAAGAGTGAATCATTTTGAAAGGATATTTATTCTTTCCATTTTAGTCTGATCTGTCTTTTTTTTTTTTTATGGTTGCTCTGGGTACAAGAGCAACCCACTTGACTTTTTGCTTGTCCAATGGATAGCTTAAACTTCAGATGACCACAAGCGACAATTTATTCCACTTTATCAGTTTATTTGGCACGGACAAGGAACATTGATGAACACTAAAAGGTTTATTTAGATGAATCGAATGTAAACATGCCGGATTTTGCATTAAACATTTAGACAAAGAACAAAGACAGTCATAGCAGCAAAAATGCATTTAGTGCAAAAATAAAATACCGGAATGATTAGGGTATAATAATAGCGAGGATATAAAACAGTGAGGATGCAGCTATGCAACAACTATGCAAGTCGGTCACTTCTTCGCTGTTTTGGGAGCTGCTTTTATCCAAAGAGTTCCCCTTATAGTTTCTCAGTGTACGTCAATGTCATCAAAACCTAGAGCTTACACTCCACCCATCCCTCCTGGCCATGAGCAATCTGTGAAAAACTGGTGAGGAGGAAGTCCCTGGAGGGATGTCAAACCATGTGGGTATTGTTATCTAAACAATATACATAAAGTTTCATGTTTTAATGCCTTTACAAGGCGTGTATTGGTGCAGTCTTATCTGCCAAAAACAAGTTAACAAATTTCATGCATTAGATCTTATTGAAGTAAATTTCCTTTACAAATGATAGCAAATATAAAGAGTTTCCAATGACACAGGAAAACGAGGAGACAAAGGTCTGTATCTGTTTTGCATGCCTTGTCCTCTATGAGCTGATGCCATTCACCCAAAGCTCGACCAAGGCTGACTCTTGTTTGACCACTCACTCACTCACTCACTCACGCCTCCTCTTCACCTCCTCAAACTACAGCCATTGGTCTTTATTTTCAGCTCAGCCATCGCAAACATTTGCGGCCGACGAATGCAGCGCTGGTTGGCAGTAGCGGGTCTCTGCCGCCGGCTGGCGGGGTGTGTGCGTTTGTGTCGGAATGCTAATGGAGCAGTCCAAATGTTCCTCATAGTTTCTTGTGAAATGAGATCTTTGCAGGGCTGGTTTTCGGCCAGGAGCTACGAGGGGTGCATAAAGAGCCTCAATCTCCTCCTAACAGATGATTTTACCATCACAGCAAGCCCACAGCTGTGTAATTACAGTAAAAAATGTTGCTTGGTTTCTCTTTAATTCAACTGGGAGGCTGTTCCAGGATAACCTTTAATAGAACACTTTGACCACAAGTGGTCCATCTGTGGTGGACCTCGAGTCCCCTCGAGTGTCTGACCTCGTGCTATCTCCAGTGTCTCTTTTTCTTTTTCTCATAAAGCTGGAGTAAAATGTATTTATGCATCATACAGTTCATTTGCACATTTTCTTATTTTACAGACTTATTCCAAAAAGGATTAAATAAATGTTTATGCATTTTTATTTTATATGTATTTTTTTATTATTATTATTTTTTCCCCTCAAAAACACCCAATAGCAAAATGAAACATGCACAATTATTCAAAATAAAAACTAAGAAATCAAATGTACAAAAGTATTCACAGCCTCTGCCATGAGGCTCAAAATTGAGCTCAGTTGCATCTTGTTTCCACTGATCAACCTTGAGATGTCTCTGCAGCTTCCTTTGAGTCCATCTGTGGGAAATTCACTTGATTGGACATGAACAAGGACCCAGCGGCCCTTGAGTCAGAGATCCAGAGTTCCTCTGTGGAGAGAGGAGAACCTCCCAGAAGGACAACCATCTCTGCAGCGATCAGGCCTGTATGGTAGAGTGACCAAAAGAAAGCTACCAGAAGAGTTGCTTCAGACATAACTCTGTGAACGTCATTGAGTGGCCCAGCCAGTGGCCCAGACTGGAATCCGACTGAACATCTCTGGAGAGACCTGAAAATGGCTGCGCATCATTGACGCTTCCCAACGAACCTGATTGAGCTGCTGCAAAGAACTTCCCAAAGATAGGAGTGCCAAGCTCGTGGCTTTCCATTCAAAAAGACTTGAGGCTGTAATTGCTGCCAAAAGGTGCAAGTGTTGCAGGAACAGCTGTGAGTACTTATGAACATTTGATTTCTCTGTTTTTGTTTTTTTTTAAATTCCTAATGACTTAGTAAAAAATAAATAACATTTATGTTATTCTGGGGGGTAGTGTGTAGAATTTTGAAGAGAAAATGAATTGAATCCAATTTGGAATACGGCTGTAACATAACAATGTGTGAACTGTGAATGCTTTCCGGATGGACTGTATGTTGTTTTTGTTAGCGTTACCAGACTGTGTGAGCGCATTAGCCGATAAACGTGCATGACTGACTCCTAGTGAACAGTGCTATTCAACATTCAGTCCAAACTCCCTGTAACAAATCCACTGGCGTCTCATCATTTTCAGCATGAAGTGCGTCATGACAAATATTGTCTATATGTGCTTTTAAATGTTCCCGAACAGCAGTTTTCCTGTAGTGAAAAAAAAAACGGTGCTGCTTTGCAATGAGTGGCAAAAACTTCATTCAGAAAATTCATTCATCTCCAATTCATAATAAAGGGACACATTTTGCACAGGTAGGTCTCTGTTTCCTCAGTAAACAATATCCCAGCCGAGAGTTGGCGCAACACCACAGTGCTTGTTTTTGTGTTTACCGTCACACCGTCAACAATTCCAGGACTTCAATTGCTCACCGTTTTTCCACAAAATTGGAATTTGCTTGACTGTTAGCAGCAAAAGAAAAGGGATTAGTTGACCGCTGTGTTCAATGTTTCAAGCTGACCTACATGTCTCTTCCTGCACCTCCCCCCTTTACTACTCCTCCTAGGTGCCATATGGCTGAAGATTTACAAAAAAAGGGGGGGCTCCATTCCAGTTAATCCCAAATTTCTGGAATGAAGCCTTGTGCTTCAAAGATAAAATGAACTGCAGTGGTTGGTTTTCCTCCCACTGAAGTAGAATGAATGATAGCTTTTTTTTTGCAGACGGTTTTATCATAAGCACTGCTAAGCAACATCCGTTAGTCATGATCTGTTGGTTACTGACACGCCAAGGGGGACGGGGACGGGGACGGGGGCGGATGACTCTGAGGCCAGAGAGGATGAGGAGATTTATATGCATTAACATGATCTCTCTGTCGACATGGTCAGTAAACAAGGAGTGGGAAAACATAACATATCAGGAGCTGTGACACTTCTACTCTCGTTTTGTGCATAGCAAAATTTGCTCATTCTGAAGCCAACAAAGTATAATTTCGCATATAGCGCCATAAAAATGGAAAGATGAAAAGATGTGAACTAAAATTTCCGATAAAGAGAGAAAAGTCTTGAACCTAACAGTGGCGGCGTGGGGGTAGGGGGGCAAAGTCATCACCGCCATGCCACTGAAGCTAAATTTGACTTAATGGCAAAGTTTGCTTGAAGTGGAATGAGTTCAATAGCTTTAAAAGACTGCAATCCAAGTTATTAAAGGGAATGAATGAATGAATGAATGAATGGGACTTCATCATGCATGCGACATAAAGCTGGGGCTGAAGTGTGAGGAGACAGCGTGAGTAAATATGCAAGCAGTGTATCTACTCTATTCAACGCCTGTTTTGGAAGGGTGATGAGTGCAAGGGTTTTGTTGGGGGCATCATCACTGTATACTGTATAAGTGTGGACATCACATATAACCTTTATCCATTTTACTGAGGCACTGATCGAACCAAATCGTTAGATGATGCAAGGCTGTTTGATAATCTATTTTATTCAATGTTGTTGTTATTTAATAGCAATGACAGATACATATGGAACTCTATTGAATAAAAGCTTTACGCGCATGCAGGTGGGTGAAGGCTTGTCTGTTCTGCAACGACAGTATCATGAACTAAGATATCACTTTTAGAAATGATAGTATACATTATTTTTTATTTCATATATACAATTTCGAGTTAAGTTATTTATTTATTTATTTATTTTAAGTGTTCCTGTAAAACTAATCCGCACACGCACAAAGCACACATCAGTTTTGCTCTGGCGGCAGTCTGACTTGGTTGCCAGCTCACACAGCAAGTTATATATCCAGCCTCGATTATAAACCCAACTACTGTGCGCTTCACATAACGAACTACTTTGACAACTAAACATCTTTTAAACCGTTCGCTGCAAAGCAAATGAAGCGGGAATGGATGTTTCGAAGATAAACCAGCCGGCATGGCAGCCGAGGAGTCCGTACAGCACTGTTTGGTGTTTGGACAGGGAGGATTCAGAAGACTGGAGGAAAAACTCGTCGTTACCTGAGGTTTACATGATGAAGCGGTATCCCTGCATCCAGTTTACAGTCCATGTTTGATTTAATCGCTGCTACAGTCCGCCTCTTAATCCGGGCACGACGTCACACACAGACACACAGACACACACACGACAAAACCAAGCAAAAGCTGCGTCGAGGCACACTTTTCAAGTAAAAGCAGCTTCGGGTTTTATTTTATGGTTTAAGAGCTGATTGAGTGAGAAAAATGAAGAGCTCCGATAGCAAAGCGTGGAAACGCAAATCACCGGGTGAGAATTACATTTACCAGTCTACACTGGACTTTTCCTAAACGCAACGTTGGCAGAATATTGTTTTCTCCGACCGCCCCCTCAGCGCGAGACGGATCCAACTGCAGAAGCGAAATGCAATACAAACCACGCCCCTCCAAACCACGCCCCCAACATGATGCTTCCAACTAAACACAGCGAATTAACGTGTCCAAAATGTTACGTTTAAACGCCACATGAAAATCCGTACATTTTAAAAAAACAAACAAACAAAAAAACAACCCAAGTCTCTAGTAGCTGCAGGTAATTGCTATAAATTGAAATAAGGTGGCCATAATAATAATAATAATAATAATAATAATAATAATAATAATAATAATAATAATAATAAAAAATAGGGATAACCATGTATAACTTTATAATTTGTTTGTTTCGGGTTGGGCCAGAGCAAGTAAGCTTAAGCTATAACTTATTCAATTAACAAAATAATAATAATGATAAAAATAATAATACAATAAATACATTTTGATTAAATCAGAAGAAACTGTCCATATCAATGCTATTTTATCAAACCATGTCTAACTTTTTTTGGTCTGAATTTGCTTAAATGATTTGTAATTGTAAAAGCCGAGTTCTCTTTTCTCAGGGATGCCGGTGCTAAAAACTTTTTCTTGTCAACACAGTCAGTTGTTTGCTGATGCTGTCAGATTTTTTTTTTTTTTTTTTCAATTTTCTTTGTTTAGTTTATGTTGGTCTACCTACCTACACCTGCCTATAAAGCACAATGTGATTTACATCATCTGGTCTATTTTATCCAAGGTACTATGTGGTTTAAAACATATTATGATTCAAAAAAGAAAAAAGTAAATAGAAAATGCTGAGATATGGTTTTTGGTTTTATGTATTGCAGTACCTTTTAGAATAACTAAACAATGTATTTCCGTACTGTACATTCTTGTGACTGGAACATTTAAAATTGCTGAGATCGTGAAATTGATCAGAAGTGGGTTTTTTGTGTGTGTGATTGGTTTAATTTAGAGCCTGTTTTTTTTACACACACACTTTAATATACAAATTCATACTACACACTCATTTTAATGATTTTTAATTTTTGATTATTTTTTTTGTCCTTAATCTTAAAGAAAATTCCTGAACTTCAAATGTACTATGCATGTATATTTAATACACTTGTTGGAAATGCATGTTAACATGAGTGTAATCTATCATGTGCAATTACTACATACTGTAGCTGGTTCACTTTTATCTGCAGTCACTGACACCAGATAAGAATGGCTTGAGTAAAAACTCAAGCACAAGACTTTTTTTTAACATCACAGTTTCAACAGAGGGGTAACATTCAACAGTGTTGTGGATTGGATAAACCTTTCAATGTGACTTGATAAGAAAAGCCAAACTACTTTTCTACATTCATCCTCTTGTGGTTTCTCTCGTAGACAACCTTAGATTGTGTTTACTACCATATGCAAATATTAAAGCAGTTGATTACATGATCACACATGTATCAAGGTAGATGAATATATATGTATATAATGGTGGATTGAAAATCATTTCTTTTAGTAAATTTCTCAAAATGTGTCACAATAGATCCAAAATGTATTTATCATTGTGAGAGCTGACACAGGTACAACATACTGTACCCTGCATCAAACTATCATCTATCTTTGTGGAACTATTTAGCGTTTTGAGGGGAAGCAACAAGAACAAGGATTGTTGAACATGTCACGAGGGGATGAGAATAAACAAACCTATGTCATGCAAACGTGACAAACATTCGTTCTAGAATGTCTGTCATGTTTGCAGCCAACAGAAACTGGACAAGTTGAAACCAGGCTTAACATTTTTACCAAGAGTGCAACATTGATCCTCAGTGTCACAGCAAAAAGATGAGTTAGGACTCCAGCTTTGGGTGGAAAGGTGATATAAAATAAAGAAGTATAGATCTACAAAATGTCTGTTGCTGCCTTGCAGATCAATATTTGCTGCTTTCTCTTTGCAGCATTTTGATTTGTCAACTGATGATCTACATTTAAAAATGAAATTACCCTTTTCATGGATGAAATATATCTTCACTCAGGAGTTTTTCTGGTGTCTTTTTATTTCTCTTTTGGCATGGGGAATAAAGCTTTTCATATTAATATATTTCCTATTAGGTCTAAATTGATGTAAAGACAAGAAATCCTTGAACTCTATTCAATTTTGTTGGCAAAATTGGCCAAATGAAGTTGCAGACAAAATGCGTACAAACAGGCACCCACTGTATTTTTATAGCACTGTTCGGAGCAGCCTTGCGCAGAATAGACCTTTTGGTTGCTGATGGATCGATGGATTTTGCAAGTAGGTCGAAGTAGTAATGCGGCCTTAATAGACAACAACGGCCATTCTCTCTGAAATTACAGTAGGACTGGTAGCCATTATGGTTGCTTTTCTCTCTATGTTGGGCCAATGAAGTGGCAACCTGACCAGGGTGTATCCCACCTTCAGCCTAACAGCGGGGAGAGGCCCTTGGCCCCACTGCAAGCCTTATTGCAGGATAAGTGGTGACAGAAAGTGGATGGATAGTAGTCATTATGCTTGGACTACAGCGGATCAAAGAAAATGAGCACCTGCAGACTGGGAGTGCATCAGACAGTTTGTCAGCTCTCACCAGCATGAAGTATGGAAAATCATGCAGCCTACTGAAAATTAGATATTCCACATTATTTGGAGGCTGGATGGGCTGGATGCCACTGTCAGTTTAATTTCGGGTACTTGCTCGTGCTCATGAGAATGTGGACATATTGACAGTAGCTGAAATCTCAGTTAGTTTAGTTAAGCCTCTTATTAAAGTGGCAACACATGATTTTTTTTTCTTTTTCCATTACTAGAGAGCGAATGTAAACCAAAACAAAGAGGTTTTACACATGTGAAGCAAGAAACACCTAAGCACCCACTGCATGAGTGGGGCCAGTGTTGAGTGATAATTAAAATTTATAAAGCCTGTGACCGATACCTAGTTGTCTCCTGGGAAACCTGGTTCCAGGAACAAAAGGCATCTCTGCATTTAGGGATGTAGCCACCATAATTTTAGCTAACGCTAGCATCCTTTTTTGAGCATGTGTCAGGATATTTGTTTATAAATATATGTACACACATATGTATATATATATATATATACATATATATATATATATATATATATATATATATATATATATATATATATATATATATATATATATATATATATATATATATATATATGTATATATATATATATACGTACACACACATATATCTCATCTGATCAAATCGGAAACAGTACAGGCGGCCAGACAACATGAAAATCATCCACAGGAAAAAAGCAGGAAAAAACAAGGACAGGAAGCAAAGACTAGAAAAAAGGGGAAGAGGACACTATCAAAATAAAACAGGAAGTGGCAAGACAACAGATTGAGTAGTACAGGAAGCTAAATTAGAGACTGCACAAATTAAGACAAGACTAACAAAGATAAAACAGGAAGTGGCAAGTCACCGGACCATGACAGTTTGCACAAATTGTGGTCTGGCAACCTGGCAGGAATGGAGCCATAGATTGTTTGGTATAAATATGCACGTCGTTGGCTGTGTCCCGACAACGGTGTTAGCAACATGTAGCTTTGTACAATCTCCATTCCTCTCATGTCAGAACGAGGGAAGGTTGGGAGTGTAATGCAAAACTCATTAGTACCTTTTACTAATGTTCGGTTGAGCCTAATTATTTTCCTTTCACCGTGATTTTGTATTTTACTTTTCCTAAATGATCACAGGAGCTCATATTTAGAGTAATTCAAGGGTAGCAGTGCGACCAGAGATTACAGAGATAACCTCGTTCATCAGGAGCGGTCAACATTAACGCCATCAATACAACCATGCGAGCCACATGCACACGATTGTGATAATTTGGGACTGTGCTGACCCCTACTGTTGGTTGTCTATACTTACAACCAACCGTCAGTTGTAGTTTTTGTGCCCAGTGTTCTGAGCCTGTATGTGATGTGGTAGTGATGTCAGTTTCTCTCTCTTCAGAGGGCTGCCTCCCCTGCATTGTCGTGGCATACTCATACTTTTGTTTGATTTTATACGCTCAACAACACTTGCACACATTAAATTAACCACTCATGTACACCCTGCATCACTTTTAATGCTGTTCTGCACAATTAACTATATAAATGTTTTCTTGCATTTGGATCTATTTGAGTTTTTTTTGTGTCAAATAAATTCCATTGTTTTCTCCTGATCTGCATGTACATCTCTCTTGTTTGTTGTCTGATTTTGGTTGTGACAGGGCCTAAACAAATCCAAAACAAAACAAACAAACAAAAAAACCATGTGACAAACGCTGTGGCAATAATAAGTAGGCATCAGCTGGTATGGACTAATTAAGTGTTGCCACACATTTACATCAAAGGGGAAATCGATAATTCCATCATTGTGGTCTGTTCAATTGGGGTATCCTCTTGTTTACAAAGCCAAACTTGCTGCGCATGCGTGTGAGTGTGGTGTACGTATTACTGTTCCACGTGCTTCAGAAAACATGTGCAAAACTGACACACGCTCCAAATGAAGTGTGTGAATGTTGAGTGAAGAGCTGGGCATGCTAATGTTCCCTAAAGTTATGCTGGATATAATCCTAAATCCAGAGGGTCAGCTTCTGCTACCAGATGTTGTGTTTCCAAGGGACCCCTATGAGTGACAGAAGTGCATCCAACACAGAACTCTGCTAAAACAGACCATTGATTCTTTTATTTGCACTGAACTTTAGATAAATAAAACTGAACAAAAAGTGTGATGTTTACTCATGACATTTAGCTTGAGTTAAAAATGCTACATCTTACCCCAAGAACAAGTATTACAATTAGATAGCTTACCTTACAACTAAAACATCACACAAATAACCTGCGTGAAATATAACTAAACAGCCAAACAATCAACATGAGTTACGTTTAAGTTATCTAAAAAATAATTTGAGAAATAAAGTACAAAAACGAGAGTTGATGTTCTGTCATCTGAATGCACAATCTAATCATTCTGAATCTTTTTCTATCTTTCACAAATTCACGGTCAACCATCACCTGTGCTGTCTGGCTACACTTTTCCCCCACCAATACTATAGTCACTGGGGCAGAAGTCACAGAGGCAGTTTAACAACAAGGGGTGGAGCCCTGGGGTGAATGAAACCCATCCTGGTTACCTCAAGATCGGGGGCGGTACCATCAGAGGGGCAGGGGTGGTGGTTCCCATCTTTAAAAAGGGGGATCAGAAGGTGTGTTCAAACTATTGAGGGTCACACTCTTCAGCCTCCATGGTAAAGTCCACTCCACGCTGCTGGAGTTGACGGTCTGGATGATTGTTGAACCCCGGAGAGAGGAGTAACAATGCGGTTTTCATCCTGTCTTTCGGGCAGTGGACCAGCTCTTTACTCTCTTGAGGATGCTGGAGGGCACATGGGATTTTTGTGAACTTGGAGGAGGCTTACCACCTTGAGCACTGCAGCACTCTGTGGGGGCAACTTCAGGAGTATGGAGTGAGTGGCCGCACACGTATGGAGTGAATGAGGCCAGTCCCTGAATGAATGCAAAGCGGCTGGGATGAGGATTAGCACCTCCAAATCTGAGGCCATGGTCCTCAGCTGGAAAAGGGTGGAGTTCTTACTCCGTGTTGAGAGGGAAGTCATGCGACAGGTGGAGGGGTTCAAGTATCTCAGGGTCTTATTCATTTTATACAAGTGGCCGTCGAACAGAGAGGGAGATTGACAGGCAGACTGGAGCACCATCGGCAGTGATGCGGACGCTAAACCAATCTGTCGTGGCGAAGAAGGAGCTGAATCAGAGGGCAAATCTCTCGATTTTCTGGTCAATTTTACCTCCAGACTCTTACCTATGATCTTGAGCTTTCAGTCAAAGAATGAGTTGCGGATACACAGGGCTGAACTGAGTTTCCTTCGCAGGGTGGCTAGGTTCTCCCTTAGGGACAGGGTGAGAAGTTTAGTTCGGTCATCCGCGAGGAGCTTGGAGTAGAGCCCCCTCGCATTGAGAGGAACCAGTTGAGGCGACTCAGGCATCTGGTTAGGATGCCTCCTGGACACCTCCCTTGGGAGGTGTTTCAGGCATGCCCAACCGGGAGGAGGCCCCGGGGCAGACTCAGGATATGCTGGAGAGACAATGTGTCCTGGTTGGCTGAGGAACAACTTGGGTTGCCAGTGGAAGAGTAGTGGAGGTGGCTGGGAACAGGGTGCTTTTGGTTTCCATGTTAAGGACACCTCCCCTACGACCTGGACAAGCAGTCGACAACGAGGTACTGGTTGAACCCCCCTCCAATATATACCGTATTAATAACGGTATCCGCCACCTCCCCCACAGCCCCCATGACTGCTTGGTCTGGTTTGCATATTTAATTTGGAATAGGTTTTGCACTGGATGGAGGAGCCCTTGCTCTCACTCCCTTCTGTGTTTATCCAGGCTTGGTACTGGCATGTCATCATTTATAATCACTAGCTTGTGCACTGTGGATACTGCATTATTAAGGACTGAGCCCAAACAACACATGGTTTGCCAGTGTCGGTCAGGAAGAGGTCGTAATATATTTGAAATGTTTCTTTCTGATTATTATTCTCCTGATGCCTTTTTGAACCCAAATTGAACCCCCTAAACATGCTTGAAGACTCACAATTTTCCCCAGACAGGCGACTGTGATATTTATTAATATATGGGAGTTTAGAAGCCATCATATTATTTTGACTTAATTCTAATTGATTTTGGTGAAAGAACTTTCACCAAATTAAATATCTAATTAATCTACTATGAAAGCCAGACACTGAAATGTGGCTTTAATCCCAGAATCCTGGGGATTTTATGTGGCTCATTTGCAAACAGTATTGCAGACACATTTCTTTTTAATGAAATGGTTAATAAGTGTCATAAATCGTAGTTATTATTATTATTATTATTATTAATAATAATAATAATAATAATAATAATAATAATAATAATAATAATAAAAGAATGAAATTCTCAAGGTGCAACCCAGATGATGCCGAAACCTCTCCTCATGTAAATACAATGACATTGTTTAATTTCTGCCAAATGTATTTAAATCTTGAAAAAAAAAAAAAAAGAAAAGAAAAAAAAAATTCAAACGTTTCTCCACAAAACGCTAAACTAATAGTCGCTCCCCCTAAATTAGAGCGCTTCGAAACAATTGCTTAAATCACTAAGAATTGCAGCGATGCGCCATGTTGTTTTTTTCCCCCACCAGTAGAGGTCACTGATGCCTTACGGTGGGAGTTTCACGACGCGGCATTAACGACCGCAGCGTGGTTGTACACAAGCAAGACTTCATTTTACTCAGTTAAAATATGTTTCATGGACCTGACTTAGTCTTGTTAGACTGAAGGACGCTACACTATGACCTATTCATCCGTCTACCTGCTTTTTTGGAGGCGACCTCATCAGGTTACTTCTTGTTCTACAGTGTGCACTGACAGGGCACGTCAAGGTATACATTTTTGGATAAACATTTTGAGCTTTAAACTACGTTTTGCTCTTATTCGTATCCGGTGTTTCAATGTCTAAACATTTTGTTTTTGAGGCCAAATTATTCCATGCAGTGGTTCAATCTGCTGTCCAGTGTTTGTCCGTGGAATGGTTTTGTTGCAGTCACATGCGAAAAGAAAATCATTTGTCCGACGCCAGCCACGAAGAAGAAGAAGAAGAAGAAGAAGAAGAAGAAGAAGAAGAAGATAATTTGGGGATCGCATAAAATATTTTTGACGTTGGTTTAGGCAGACGATTTATTTTTGCAGGGGGAAAAAAAGCACTGTAGCTGTTTTAAGACTAAAATGAACAATTGAGTACATTTTAACTGATGCTAATATTAATTTGAAAAAAGAGAATTTCCGTTCACAACATGTAACTTCAACAATGCGTCTATTAAAACGAGGAGTGCTCGCGTCAAATGTGGACCATGACCTTAATTTCTCCTCAAAGTGCCCAGGATTTAGATTGCAGTGAGAGGGAGAGAGAGAGAGAGAGAGAGAGAGAGAGAGAGAGCGAGAGAGCGAGAGAGCGAGAGCTTCCGCGGCAATAAGAGCATCACGCGGCTCGGATTGACGAGGTTTAGACATCTGTTACATTCAGCACTAAAAAATAGGCCCATTCTAATAATCCCGAAACCCCTCCTAGTCCGCGGGGGATTATTTATATTTATAATCTGATCGCATGAGGCAAAAGGCTTTCAAATTGACATGGATAGCATGAAAATAGATCAAAGATCGTACACTTTCGTGGTCTCGAATTAAGAAGAAACACGGAGTTTGGTGGAAGGAATTAAAACGTGCGGAATAACCTTCGCCACGGTGTTTTATCGGCGGTCATGCGGCGCCATGAAAAGGAATGTATCAAGGAATTTATGAGGTGGGCACAGCAGCTTGCAAACAACAACAACAACAACAACAACAACAACAACAACAACAAACGTGATCAAAAGCAATAACACAATTACGGTGTCACGGTCATTAAGAAAAACAGGGATAACACACATAAGAAAAACAGACAAAGATAAATGAATATGTACAATTAATAAATAACACATTGTTGACAAAAAATATTATGACGAATTTTGTAAAAGAATATAGGCCTATAAAATACTTGTTTCAAGTGTTTGTTTTTTTCTCAATACATAATTGCGTCAGCAAGTCTCACATCCTTTGGCTGTGCACCAAGGGCTCTAAATGCAGAAGTGCAGCCACCCTTGTATTCATGATGAAGGACCAAGCCAAAGTCCGCAGAGCCAGACTGTGTCTGTCTATGTGACGCTGCGCCACGGCTTCCAGGCTGCTAGCAGAAGTGCAGTGTACAGCTGTGGGTTCATTCATCCCACATTCAGACAGAACCAGAGGGAATGATTTCTCATTTGTTTTTAGAACTAATGTGAAGGTGCTTCTAATGTATAATATGGTAATATAGCACACATCCAAAGATGTCATTGCAATGTATGCATATGTCTCATCACAACCCATAGTAAGGAATAAGGAATTAAAGTGTGTGTGTGTGTGTGTGTGTGTGTGTGTGTGTGTGTGTGTGTGTGTGTGTGTTTACTAAAGATCTATAGTTACTAAACGTTTTTAAAAATCATATAAAATTTCAAAAAATATATTTCAATCTCTGGAATCAGTATTTGCCACTCTGTCATTCTCTGGCTCACCAATTGCACCTTCCACCATCTTATCATATTGTGTTTATTGTAGCCTGTTACTCCTGCCAGTGCACTTCATCTATACCTTTGGTAAGTTAATATCCCTGTACATATGTTCATAAGAGAACAAACAAACATATGAGCCCACAGCCATGGTCAAATTAGAGTCCCAAGTTTGTCTCATGCGCATGTTTTTTTTGACTGTAGGGCGAGAACCCACGCAGACACAGAGAGAACATGCAACCTACACAAAAAGTAATAAAATCAACATTGAATTGTTTCAAATAATAATACCCAATTTCTTCATTTTCATAGCTGCATTCTTTCTTATAATAGAACACTGACGGATGTCCTTCCTCCCGTGGAAAATCAACATCAATGGATGTTTAAAAGTTTACACTTTGAGATGATGGATTGATTGATTGATTCATTGACTAAATCATGATTTCCGTTGCATATTCAGGGATAAGTGTTCATGACCACTAAACCTTTGCCGGACCAGACATGACTTAAAGATGTCAAAAATCAAAATGTGGTGCTGTTTAGACTAGCAGCTCGTGTACACTGATAGACAACCATTTCACTTGGACAGGCATGAGATTACTATTAGAGTTACTAATGGGTCACTATTTAGTAACTACTTTAGCAAAGACTGATAGTTACTATGGAAACAGCCATAAATTGAGTGTCCTTAAAAGAGCGAGGGGGGGGGGGGGTCGTCCTTGCTCTTTCTGCTGCCGCCGTTGTGCTCTTTAAAATGCAAAAAGGAAAATGTATGAAGGTCAAACTGAAGGAATCAAGTGACATTTGACATTTCATTGTCACTCAAAATTGCAAAACCGACGGCAAACAAAAGTTAGCAGCTTACAGTTAAAATAAATAAATAAATAAAATAATGAAATATCAGTCAAGATCTTGAGGGGGGGAATCAAGCATGCTAAGCAGCTATCATTAACAAGTCCACGCTCACTGCTAAGAAGGCGCATAGCCTTTTGTGTTTGTTTGAAAGCTGTCAAGCTGTTCAAGTGAATGATCTCCCTGCAAGCAACAAGAATAGCAATACGGCAGGAATCAGGCAGAAAATGAAAGCTATCGAATAGATAAAAGCAACGACATGTGATCAACCAATGTCAGGAGAGGAGGTGATTGTGATTAGGGTCGTGCTGCAGTGCTCATTCACAACCCGCCCTGTTTATTTTGTCTATTTTGTTTTGGTGGTGGTGCTGCATTAACAACCTGCGAGGTATAAAAAAAAAACCTTATCAGCGTGATAGTCCCACAGGGAGTGCGTTTGATTTGCATGGATGTTCGAGTTAATGGTTTCTGTCACCTCCACATAATTGTCGGTAAATGCTACTGAGTAGAATATTGGATGCGGCTATTGATCCATGTGGGTCATTTCTAAAAATGTTTTCGAACGTTTTGTGTTGGTCACGTTGCCCTCCTTTTAGGACGAACACTTCCAGAGACGTTTACATCAAGCGTGAACCAATGACCACGTATTGTTGATGTAAGGTTGATTCACTTTCATTCATAAAGTGGATGGGTGAAAAAAAACAAAAAGAAAAGTAAGCATTTCAAACATAATTCATAAGACCAGCATTGGAAGAGTGGCTGCAGACTTGATTTCATTAGCCCCCGTGATTAGTGGGGGAAAAAAAATAATTCATATGAAATTGTGCCAACGAGCAGTGAAAACACCCTACTGACAGTGATCAGTAATTAAAAGCCCGACTGGACGGATTGGATTTCAGTGCTGCTGCATGACTATTGGAATTGATGGTATAAATTATAATAATAACAGTCACAGTTTTCTGTCATTATTTGGATTATTCTTCATATACGGTCCTAGACACAACACATAGAGCCTTTTTTTGGTACCGTAATACATAACCTAAAGTACTCACTTTGAATACAGGATTCACTATGTGTTTTGTTGCTAATAACATTTC